>NW_020664393.1:19318146-19422706 GCF_002925995.2 Terrapene triunguis
CTGGGGGTGGGGGTGTGGATAAGGGTTGGGGCAGTCAGGGTACAGGTGGGGGTAGAGTCCTAGGGGGCCAGTTAGGATGGGGGGAGGGTCTCAGGAGGGGGCAGTCAGGGGACAAGAGGCAGGGAGGCTTAGGTAGGGGGTGGAGTCCTGGGGGGCAGTTAGGGGCAGGGGTCCCAGGAGGGGGCAGTCAGGGGACAAGGAGCGGGGGGAGGGTTGGGGGTTCTGAGGGGGGGAAGTGGGAGGGGCAGGGGCGGGGCTAGGGCAGGATGGGGCGGGGCTAGGGCAGGACAGGGGCGGGGCTCCTCCCGTCCTCTTTTTTGCTTGCTGGATTATGGTAACCCTATAATTCTTATCTTTTGCATAGAAATACAAGGAAGATCACTAGGCAAGTGCTTTCTGAGTCTGTGTCAAGATCCACAAAATGATCCCTCTTGAATCTAAATGACATAAATGGAGGCTAAACTGCAGCCTGGTAATCCCTTTCTCTTTGCATTATTAATGGGATCATCTTTTTTCTACCTACATCAATACTGTGACAATCTGTCTCTGGTGTTGTTTTTGAATGCTATGGCTATTAACAGATAACATGCCGGCACATATGCACAGATACATACATCATATGCAAGTTTTCAAAGCTGGGTTGCATGTGAGAGAATACTGTCAGTTTTTTTTTTTTTTAAATAAAACCAAATAAGAAAGAAGCGAATTGTTTAAAACAAAGCATTAGTCCAAAAAGAAAGATGCTTCTAACATTTCTTTGATAGTTACTGAGCATCACAATTGGGATGGAAGGACTGAGTCATAAAATGAGAGTGCAATAGAAAACTATCTTCGTTTGTTTTTTTAGTTTGAGCTGCAGTGGCCGGTGTTATAAGAATGAAGACTTTTAGGCTAGAGCTATGGACAATAACTCCTCCACACCAAAAACTACCTGATAATTTTATTATCTCTGATTCTTTTACAGTTTGTGAGAGGCTCTCTGATCTCCACCTCATGCACATATACCTGAGGTGATAGATCATAGTGTGTATTAAGTCTGAGCGAAAAGAGGCACGTGCCCCAAAAGAGTTTATTATCTAAAGACATGGTATAACAGGTGTGTAAAATAAGCAATCAAGGTGGGTGGATGAGATAACAATAACAGAAGCATGTTTCATCATGTATTGGCTTATTACACCTATGAACTGTTCACACAGCTAATCAGCAGTAATAGCAACCTGCTACCTACTAAACCATTTTCAGTCAGCAGTGACTTGTAGGCATTGCCGTAGAGGTGCCTTTTTAGGAAAGATCTGAAGGAGAATAAGGGGGTAGCCATGTGGATTTTGAAAAGGAATCTTTCCCTTGTGTATAGGTAAGCATAAGAGAAAGTGTGAAGGAACAGATAAGCAGGTGATGAAGACTGGCATCCTTGGCAGAGCAAAGGCAGGGGTTTACCTCATAATAGAACAGTTAATTAGGTAGATCTAAATTAAGAAAGGCCATAAAAAAAATCAAGGAAAAGTTTGTACAGTATTTGTAGCAGTGGAGGAGGGAGAGCCAATGGAGGGACTCAAAGAGGGGAGTAACGTAGTTAGAGTGACGAGCCAGGTAGAGTATCTTAGCAAAAGTAATTTGAACGGAATTGCGGGGTTGCAGCGTCAAGGCCAAAAGGAGTATCTATTCTTAAGGTCCTGCACTCCAAAGCAGCTGATGCAGGTAGAGTGAGAGTCTGAAAGGTTGCTGGGTTGCAGACTTACTGTATAAAAAGGGTGATCTTGCTATGGCTGTAAGGCTTCAAGCTGGGGAGAAATGAAAAGCGATTATGCTTCTACCATTATATCAATTAAGGGGTTCATTTTAAAACCCTCTTTTTGTCATCCCAGTCACTGCAAGCATGTTATCAATTTACACCGTGGAAAAATAAGTCCCTGCTGGGGACTTGCAACACATATCTGATTCCCCCTCATGCCTTACTGTACATCATTTTAAAATGTTCATTGAAGCTTCGGTCCTGCAAATGCACAGCACACAGAACTGTGATTTCTTCAGTGGGAGTTCTGCACATGATGATTTGCAATATGAGGTCCAAAATTGTCAGCACTGATAGGTCTGGTCTATTAACTCTGTTCTGATGCCAATTACAGTGTAGTACAATAGTAACATACCAAATTCTCATTCTAGGGCTGCTGAGCATCCTGGCTACATGGCGGGCATCAGTGAGCAGTAAGATAAATAGTGAAGTGACAGCAAGGAGTGATGGTCCTTAAAGAGTGTACATTCCCTAACTGGATGCTGGTTATTCCTATTACTCCACAAAAACACAGCTGAAAAAATATATATCTGATTATAATGGAGATTAGACTAGATGTTTTTAGGTTGTGGGAGGCATGAAGAGTTTGTTTTTTGGGTGAACATGTGTGTTTGATGCCACCTAATAGCTCTATACCCAGGTATCTTGCCCTGAGCACTCTTCCTCTTTTTTTCAGATGAGAAGTAGTAGGTTCTCAAACAGTAGTTTAGGAGAGGGAAGAAATTTTATTTTAAATATCTTTCTTTCCAGTTTCTGAGATTTGGCAGTTGTAGTCTAGATGCAGATGTAAATGCACATAAAATAAAGTAGTGTAATTAACACTGCAAAATGTAAGTAAATGTAAAGTGCATATAATATAGTATTTAATATAAATACAACTGTTGTAATTTATCCCTGCTGGAGTGTATCATTCTTCTTATTGTGTGGTTTATTCAGTTCTGGATTTCAGTGACCCCTTCAGTACTGAAGTTAAGCCAAGAATCCTACTTATGGGACTGAGAAGAAGTGGGAAGTCTTCCATTCAGAAAGTTGTCTTTCACAAAATGTCTCCAAATGAAACCCTTTTCTTGGAGAGCACTAACAAGATCTGCAGAGAAGATGTTTCCAACAGCTCCTTTGTTAACTTTCAGATATGGGACTTTCCTGGGCAAATTGACTTCTTTGACCCTACGTTTGACTATGAGATGATTTTCAGAGGCACTGGAGCACTGATATTTGTCATAGATTCTCAGGTAAAGAGACTATTATAAGGGTGGTATTCAGGCCACCTGTTTGTCTTAGTCATTTTTCTCCTCCAGCTATAGGCAAATGGAATGCAAACACAGAGACAGTCAAATTTTCCAAAGCACGTAAGGCACTTAGAGTCTAAGTCCTATTGACTTTTAATGGGACTTAAGTGCTTTTGAAGATGATAACCACCAATTACAATTAAGTTGACAGAGTTGGTTATTTTTTAACCTCTTTTTTGCAAATAAAGTTTCAAAACCTAGTTTTAGTTTTTATTTTAAATGCAGAAATAACTAGTCTGCTTTAAAGTCTCTGGTTCCTTGCATGGACTTGCTAGTGATGGCAATTGGGCTTTTGTGCAGGTATAGGCCTTTATGATCACAGAAGTTTAAAACAAAGGAATTTTGAACTGTAGAAGTGTCTGCAAGTATCTTATAAAACTTCGCTTTTGTCTCATAACTGTTTGTCATAAGGTTGTGGGTTTTATTTTTCCATTATTAGGATGATTATATGGAGGCCTTGGCTAGGTTGCATCTCACCGTGACCAGAGCTTATAAAGTGAATCCAGACATCAACTTTGAAATCTTTATTCATAAAGTGGATGGTTTGTCTGATGATCATAAGATTGAAACCCAAAGAGACATTCACCAGAGGGCAAATGATGACCTTGCAGATGCTGGATTGGAGAAAATTCACCTCAGGTGAGAGAAGCAACTGTGCACAGAGTCTGCTGGAAAAGAATAAAAGCCATGTTTAATGCTAAAGCCAGAAACCAGAGCAGCCTATCTGATAGACAGTTTATCACTTTCTAATCTACTGAAGTAGCAGGCAACAAGAATTTATTAGATATGACTATTAAGGGAAAACATAATGCCTTTGACTAAATTATTCAGTCTGTAGAAAGAGCAGATTATTTTAGAAAATTGGAAATAATGCACTTCAACAAACTGGGAGCTACAGGACAATAGAAACTTTAATGCCGTTCTTGGGACTTGTTGTGAAATAAAAAATGCCATCATAATGATATAGTGCTTCACAAACATGCTAATTCATAGAGTAGCTAATCACTTTGGTGGCACCTTTTCATTGTTAATTTCATCCCTACTATTTTCAAGATGTAAAGCAATACATAAAAGCTATGTAGTATTGCTCTCCTGGTATACAGAAAATGCTTTCCAGAGGATATTGAAGTGGGAACTAGATCATTAAATTCCATATATAGAACAGCTTTGCAGTATCTATGGTTTCATGTATTCATATTGTGTACTATCATGTTAAATATAGCCCTGAAAATATATGTAATTGTTTTAATTATTGACTTCAGTTTGTTGAAGAACTGTGTTTTAGAAACATTATGCAACTTCTGATCACAAGGGGAAAATGCATAACTTCAAGTACTTTGTGTTTCAAAATATTTTACATGCTCATTATGACAGATTCAGAATGTTCCTTTTATATGGCTAAAAGGAAAATATGGTGACATTTTTTCCAGCTTTTATCTGACAAGCATATATGATCATTCTATATTTGAAGCCTTTAGCAAAGTGGTACAGAAACTGATTCCACAGCTCCCAACACTGGAAAACCTCCTTAACATCTTTATCTCAGTAAGTACTTTTGTGTACTTTCTAGATTTTTGCATAGAACTGATTGAATACAAGAAAACTTGTGATTTATTCTGTAACAATTGAATCCTAAAATCTGTTAAGTGCCTTTTTGAGAGATGCTGTGCACACTGAGTTTCAAGTGAAGTCAGCAGGAATTTAGGGTGTCTAGCTCATGCAGGATTTGGGCCCAGTCATCCCTCATCTGTTTAGACATTGGTTTGAATGTGACCTAGGTCTGTGTGGTATGGCTTATGTTTGTTTGTTTTTAAATAGCACTTGACATTTTCATAAATTATAAGGCCAGAAGGGATCATTGTGATCATCTAGTCTCACCTGCTGCATAACACAGGACAGAGGTCTTCCCTGGATTAATTCCTGTTAGAACCAGTGTATATTTTTTAGAAAAACATCCAGTCTTGATTTAAAAATTGCCAGTGATGGTGAATCCACCACGGTCTCTGGTAAGTTGTTCCAACAGTTAGTTTCCCTCGCTGTTAAATTTGTGTCTTATGTCTCATCTGAATTTGTGTAGCTTCAACTTCCAGCTCTTGGAACTTGTTTTATCTTAGTATTGGATATTACCTCTTCCTTCCATTTCTTTTTCCTACTTATGTATTATCACTCTCTCATATTTGTTTAATATGTTTTCTTTTAAGGTGTGTTTACATTTTTGGATATATTTAGAAACTATGTTGTACAGCACCTTTCTTGTCTGTGAAGTGTTGTGGGGTACTCTGAAAACAATAAAAGAAACCTTATTTAGAAGCAGGCCCAAACTAGAATCACAGGTGCATGTCCCTGAAACTTCAGTCCTGATTTTTTTTGAGGTAAAACAAACTTGATTCACTTTCTTAAAAGCAAAACAGTACATTAGGCACAATCCCATCGAAGTCTGTTAGAGTATTGGCAGTGTTTTCAACAAGGGCAAGACTGATATTTCAATCATTCTTCCCACACTTTCCTAAAAAGTAACATAACGCTGATATTCTATGCACTTCCTATTATTATTACTGGAATATTTTAGGGTATTGACTTGTTTCTATACCTTACCTAAGTAACAATATATAATGATATTGATCCTTCTCTTTTCATATTTTCAGACTTCTTTCTCTGTGTATGTGTACCCTTTTTTTTTTACTGTCACTAATTTTATCTGAGCAATTTCTTCTTCCCTTCTGAATTCTCTCATCCACCCTCTCCTTTCTCCACTATAGGTATACTGAAATATGAAAAAGCATTTTTCTAAAAGTCAGATTTTCTTAACTATGTTGATTATGACCTCTTAGATTATAAAACTCTGAAGATTTTAAATATCTATTTTACATTTATCTATATGATTTTTCTTTATTCTGTATTTCTCACACTTGGAAATACAAACTAGATTAGTCATTTTCGTTCTTGTTTATAGAACTTTCCTATTCAGTTTCATATTCAACTCATGTATGAAACTATACATTTAAGTTTCAAACACTGCAGGAGACTAAAATAATAGGGGAATTAGATAGTAATTTTCATTGAAATTAAAATCTTGTGTTTTTGTAAAACCTGAATTTTTAAATGAATTTTGCCATCTGCTGAAGTACATGAGGAATTTTTGTGTCAAAATGAATTTTTTTTTTCTTTTTAAATCGTGCAGATGCCATTTTGGTCAGATATGACAATCAAATGTTATATTATATTTTTGTTCTTGGGTTTTGAGGAATTCTAAGATATCCAGAGTGTATAGTTTGTAAATTTCAATAATTGATTACTAGAAAGTGTTATTAAGAACAATCTATGGTCTATATTTTCCCATTGAAATAAAAGAAATTCAAGCCCATGACACCTATTATTACTGATGGGCGTTCCCAGGATTAGTTCCCTTTGTGTTGATGGATGAATTAGAGGTCCTTTAAAATTAAGCTGCCCAAAATGTTATGGGCTGTTGTGCTGAACCATACCCTGGGCTGAAATCCCTTAATTCCTGGAAATAGGAGAAAGGTGGCAGGAAGGTCACTTTAATCTATAAATATTTGTTAAATAGTTCTTTTGAAAGAAAACAGTACTGAGTGAAATTTAACTGAGTTTGTCTCAACTACAAAAACTGTTCATCAGAGGTTTTCAAGGCTTCTGGAATTATGGAATTGCTGTAGCACCAGTTCAGACCCATATTAGGCAGCATAAATGGACTTATACATATACCTTTAAAGAATATTTTAAATATTAAAGAATATTAAATATTAAAGAATATTTTTCTTTGTTTATAGAATTCTGGGATTGAGAAAGCATTTCTGTTTGATGTAGTCAGTAAAATTTATATTGCAACGGACAGTACTCCAGTGGATATGCAAACTTATGAGCTCTGCTGTGATATGATAGATGTTGTTATCGATATTTCTTGTATCTATGGGTAAGTAGATTGTTGTTAATCATGCTTGTTAATCTTCTTTAGCCACCTTATTAGGCTAGAATATATTATACGGTGACTAAAAACTGAATGTCCTACAGATTGGAATGACTTTGAAACATTGCAAATTTACAGGTAACACAGTACTGTATGTCGAAGTGAATGGGAAATCACCTAAAGTATCCCAAATACATGTAATCCCATGGAGACTTTAAATATGCTATGATAATAGCTATGGCCTTAACTAATTCATGGTCCATTTTGATCAATGGTCATAGGGTTTTCATGGTCATAGGATTTTAAAAATCATCAATTTCATGGTTACAGATATTTACATCTTAAATGTCATGGTGTTATAACCATGGAGTCCTGACCCAAAAAAGGGTTGGGGGAGGTCTCAAGGCTATTGTAGGGAGGTTGTGGTGTTGCCACCCTTACTTTTCCGCTGCTGCTGACGGAGGTGCTGCCTTCAGATCTGGGCAGCTGGAGAGCAGCGGGCAGCACAGACATGAGAGTTGGTTGGTGTGTGTGGGGTCATCACTTTTTGGGGAGGAGAAAGGGCTGGCCTTACGGGTCGGTGACCGCCTTTGGCCCCATAGTCAGAGGGTGCTGTGGGTCTTTCCCCCCCGCCCCCCACCAACCCAAGGGCCCTTTAACCGTCGAGTGCTGGGGAGGGGCAGTGCTGGGGACAAGGTTCCGGAACCTTTGTAGAAGTGGGTGACCACCAGTACCAGGAAGGCTGGGGGCCATGCCCCCCATTTTTAACATGGGCGTAGTTTGGGGGTGGGGGTAGTGTTGCCCCCCTAAACTGCAAGCCTAGGGCAGACACGGATCGGCAGACACAGATCGGCGCTGGCAACTGCCCCACTGTGAAGCGCAGCCCCTGCTGGCGTCACTCCAGGCCTGCCCGTGGCTTGCAATTTGGGGGGGCAATGCCACCCCTGCCCCCCCAACTATACCCAGGTTAAAGTGGGGGGGGGCATGGCCCCCTGGCTCCCTTGGTTCTAGCGCAGTTGGCTGGGGGCATCCCAGCCGGGAGCTCCTACCATGCGCCAGGCTCCAGCTGCTAGTCCCGGCTGGGCTGGGAAGGGACAGGTCTTCCTCTTCTCTTGCAGGGGCCGCTCCTGGTGCTGCTCCTCTTCCAAGAAGCTGCCTGGCTGCAAGAAGCTCTGCTCCTGCTCCCTGTACAGTGACCCCTCCCTCTGCGGTTGGGGAGCAATGGGGGCAGGAAACGGGGTGGGGGCACAGAGCTTCCTGCAGCCAGGGAAGGTTCCCAGCGGTGCATCTGACCGGCCCCGGGAGTGGCCTCTGCAGGAGAAAAGGAAGTCCTGTCCCTCCCCAGCCCCGCCAGGACTAGCAGCTGGAGCCTGGCACATGGTAGGAGCCCTGGCTGGGGCGCCCCCACCTCTGCCCTTCCCTGGCAGATTTCACAGGGGAGACAAGATTTCATGGTCTGTGATGTGTTTTTCACAGCCATGAATTTGATAGGGCCCTAATAATAGCCATTCAAATAGAAATGGGGAGGGGACCATCCTTTTAAAATGACATTCTTTTGTGAATCTCTGTGTTGAATTTCACACACAAATGTTTGCCATTTTGTTGTAAAGTGCAGCTCCCATTACTATTTTTGTTTAGTTTGCCACCAAATGGTACTTGAGCATATGCTACTCCTTGCCTCCTTCCTTCCCATACTTTTGTTCCTAGCTATCTTGACTTTCATTTCCCCATCTCCTTTCATTAGCAATCATACACTTCACTGCTGTAACTCTGAATCTTCTAAGGTACCTGTTACAGCTTGATCCTGAGATGTGTGGAACATCCAGTGTTCCCACTGAAGTCAGGATCATAGTGAGGTAGAAATAGTGCATCCTGGAACACAGCCCTCTAAAGGTTAATCCATAAAATACTGAATAGAGACTGTGTGGTGGTCTTTGGTACCTGCAAACACTACAATAGGGTCTTTAACGATAACAAGTGGGCAAAGCTCTTTCTAAAAAAGGCCCTATCTTACAGGTAGCATTTGAATCATTTGCCTGGCTCTCAAAGTTTTACAGCTCTGTTAAATGTACAAAGCATAGTTTTGGCTGAGGTAAAGTACACATTAGATTTTTAAAAAGGGAGAAAAAATGTAGAATGTTCTTAAAGTTTATATTTTATTACAGATTGCATGAATTCAGATGCTTCACTAATCTTCCAAAAGCTTGTGCCTTGCAGATACATATAATAATTAAGGATCAGTTTCTGTGACATTATATTTTAAGGAAAAAGCTACTGCTGTGTACATCAAAAATAAACAGATCTAATTTATTACTTGTTGTGCACCATTAGTGGACATGGCACCTTATATGCGTGTGCAAAAACTGTGACTGTCCCATGTGCTCTTTAAATAACTGTTTAGCATTTGTGACCAGTTAAAAATCTCTATTTGTCATTTTATTGAGATATAGTGTAGTTTAGAGACATAAGGTAAGACTTGAGTATACAGATTTTTTTAAATTGATTAGGATTATTTTAGCTTGCAGAGAGAGAGAAGAGTAAATGATCGAGACATTAAACTGCAGAGAAGCTGCTCTGATGCACATTTGACCTTTCCCCAAATACAAGACCAAGATGACATATAATAAATTGAAGACAAATGTAAAAGGAATCAAAGGAAATGCATATCCACAGAATGTGGAATCTTGAACTTGCTGCCCCAAGATATTGATGCAAATAGTTCATGAAACTGGGGCGCATTACCCATTTAGAGTAATAAAATTGCTATGTGCATTTACACTACTGGGATCAAATTACAAGGTTTATCACAGGTATTTGCTGATTATCAGCTTGAGTCAGGAAGAAGTCTCTCCTCTTGGTATACTGTTGCATAAGTGGGAGCGTTGGGGGGAATTTAATGCATTGACCTGAACTATCAGTCAGCTGACACTACCCAAATCAAGTTTCTATACTCAGAATTGTCAGGCCAGAACAGAGTAATTGTTTCACAGTCTTTATTTGAACTAAGGTCAGAGTGTTGTATATTAATAAAAATGCAAACAAGTTTGTGGTAGATTGGTCTATAACAGACAGGAAAGTGTGGTTTACTTCAGGTATGTGACAGTCAGGATATCTGGGTTCTGTTCCCAGCTCTCACAGACTTCCTATGTGACTTTAAACAAATCCTTTAATCTCCCTCTCTGTCTCAATTTTCATATTGTGTAAAATAAGGATAATACCTATCTCACAGAGAGAAGCTATGAAGCTGAATTTTTCATAAGCACATTTTGAAATATTTAGATGGAAGGTTCTATATAGACAGATAATTCAAATTTGTCCAGTGACTTACTACATGTTTTTTTTTATTTTTGCCACTTAGGCTCAAAGAAGATGGCGCGGGAACACCTTATGACAAAGAATCAACAGCAATCATAAAACTGAACAATACAACTGTCCTTTATCTAAAGGAGGTGACAAAATTCCTTGCTCTTGTTTGTTTTGTAAGAGAAGAAAGCTTTGAGAGAAAAGGTATTTTTAATTTTTTTGTAGTAATCGATTTTTTTACTTCATATTCACAAGCTAATGAGTAACTGTGGGGTTGTCCCTAGATGATGTTATGACTTCTAGTGGTATCACAAATATAAAATAAAAGCATATTTTGATATGGCTTTCATATCATTGTGCTTAAAATTATGAGGTGTTTGTGTTGCCACTCATATAAGATGAAATGATAAATATATTAACAACTTTCCTGTATGAAAGAAAGCCATACAATTAAATGTCAAAAGCAATAAGACTTCCATTTATACTAATACAAAAATAATGTTTCAGCACATCTTCGCTAACTTTGCATTGCACTTATTGATATAAGAATATGTAATTGTAATATCCTATCCACAGAACCCAAGAGAAAATCGTTTGAGTCCTTACTTTTCAATAAGAAAAGATTTGTTTTGTTTTTGCCTCTTTGAGATTTTTTTTTTAAACTGCATGTTTGGAAACCAGGCAGTTTTCAGGTTTTGTATATCAGGTACGAAGCTTGTGAGTAACCACTCTGACTCTTGCCAAGGTGAGTATTAACAACTGTAGTTCACTGTCCAGCTGTTCATTGGCCAGTGTGCATTGAGCTGTTGGTCTTGGTCAGATTCCTAATGGAGAGGTGTCTGTGTGTCTCCCAACCCACCAGTATTGTTGGTTCTAATAACCATACTTGACAGTCTCAGAGACTGAGCTGTGGAGAATGAACTATTGTCTTAGCCCTAGAATGCACCTCCTCCCTCTCAAGATGAATGTACGTAAGCAGGTCAGCAATACTGGTGCTATCCCTGTTCAGTGAATTGATTAGAGGACTTGTTTGTCTCATTTTATGGAATTCCAGTCATAGTGGGTATCTTATCAATATAGAATGATTGACTGGTGTTGGTGTGAATATATAGCTGTAGTATATTTGGTGTTGTCAAACTGGGATATTTCCTTAGCACTGAAGCTGGAATTAGCTCTTATATTTTTAATATTATAAGTTGTGCTAACACTAATAGTCATGAAATTGTAAAGAACTCCAAAGCAAGTCTGACAGGCTTAACCCAAATTTTGCTGTGCTAGTACTACTGTGTTAAGACCTTCTCCATTATATCCTTTTATTATAGTGAATTTTTCTGTAACTATGCTGCATTATAGTGTGCAAGGAGTGTAATTTTGGGGTACTTATTGAAAAGACTACACTTTAGAAAACAAAGCATGTACTGAACAAACAATGCTTAACGGCCTTGGTGCTAGATCATTCATTATTTTATATACTTTTATCATGTCACCTCTTATTCATCTCCTTTCTAACAACCCCGTTATTTTCAATCTCTCTTCATAAGAGTCTTTCCAGGCTCTTTATCTTTTTTTTCCCACTCTTCTCTGAACCTCCCTCTAGTTCAGCAATACCCTTTTTGAGATTGGATGACCAATACTGCACACAGTATTCCAGATGATACTGCAACATTGATTAATATAAAAAGCATTATAAGATTAACCATCCCATTCTTTATGCAACCTAATGTCTTGTTCACTTTTTTTTAACATATTTGTACACTGATCAGAAGTCTTCACTAAGCTGTCTGCAGTGATGCCCAGGGCCCACCTGTGAGCTGATACAGTTAATTTAGAACCCTGTTCAGTGTATGAGTAGTTTTACATTTTTTCCTTCCAATATGCATTACTTGATATTTATAGACATTGAATTCCATTTGCCATCGTGTTGCCTGTTCACCTACCTTGTTTAGGTCTCCCTGAAGTTCCTCTTACCTTTAGTCAAGACCAGGTAGGACTATGTCCAGGCTACATTGGCACAACTATGGGACTGTAGCTATAGTCATGCAGTGTACAAGCTTCCTATACTGATGGAAGGGGTTTTTCCATCAGTGTAGTTGATTCACTCTCTGAGAGGTGATAGCTAAGTCGATGGAAGAATTCTTCCATTGACCTAGCTGCATTTACGGTGGGGGGTTAGATCAACTTAAGTACATTGCACATGGCACAAAACATTTTCCAGCCCTGAGTGATGTGGCTAGGTAGATCTAATTTTTAGGTGTAGACCAGGGCCAAGTTAAATAACTCTGTCATGTGCAAATTTTGCTACCTTCTTCTGTCTCCACCGCTTCTGCTTTTCAGATCATTAATAAATATATTAAATAACATGGAAATCTAGGACAGAATCATGAGATAATACACTGTAAATAATTCAGTTTTAATATTAAATGTGCTTTTGCAGTAAATGAAAAATCATTGTCCATAAGATTGACCCAGTTAAGTGAGTCATTAGTAAATAAAATATGGAAAATAAGTTAATTTGATACTGTATTTTAATATTGTATAAAGTTTTTAGAATTTAAAATTCTTTTTTCCTTTTTGTCTCTCTCTTTTTCTAGGACTAATAGACTACAACTTCCATTGTTTTCGCAAGGCCATACATGAAGTATTTGAAGTGAGAATGAAAGTAGTGAGATCTAGAAAACATCAGAGCCAGATGCAAAAAAATAAAAGAGCCACCCCTAATGGCACACCTAGAGCACCACTGTAGCTGAAGTTCTAATGGCATTGTTGACAGCAAGGCTCTTGTTGCACTGACTGAAGGGGAAGAGAAATGGGACTGATATATTACATGGATTTTCCTCCCAACCCCTCAAAAAGGCACCGTTTAAACATTTTTATCCAGTCAATTTTTTCATATACAGTGAGCACTTTGAGCAAAATATTGTATATAAACATTGAGGTGAATATATGTTCTTGTAAGAATTCTCTTAATATATGCTGTAAACTTTTTTCCAGGCCATATTAAGAAAAATCAGCTGTGACAGAAATGTTGGGTACATAATTTGCACTTTTTTCGTGTTCTCGTGGAGTTAAACTTTGATAAACTTAGTTTTTTATGCTGATTTTCATGCATGGTGTCAGGTAAAATATATAGTGTAGTTTATATACATGCTACAAACAAATTGTTTACTAAACAATCAAGAAAACTTGATACAATTACTTTTTTAAAATTTATGACAGAATACATAACATTCATACAAATCTAACTTCATATATTTTTTTTCAATTTGTAAGTTGAAGAATTCTTATTTTGAAGTATGATAGCAATAAGAGCCTTACCAACTGGTAGGTAAAAATTAGGTTTTGTAAAACAGGCCTTTGGCTAAACTCTACCCAAACTTCTCCATAACACTGGTAATGCCCTCTCAGTTGGGCTTTTTATTATAATTTACCTCAACATATATCTCTAAAATAACTTTCTATACAGCTATTATTTTGTAATACTGCTTTATGCTGCATTGGTGTTTTTATAACATTTCAGGAACAGGGTATGTAACTGAAGGATTTTATTTATATGCTTAGTTTGAGAGTCTGAGCCTCTACAATGGGAGGAAGAAAAAGGTTGTATTTCATTTCTGTCATACCAATATAATATAAAGTTTCAGGTATATTAAAGCATTAGAGGAAAATCCTAAAGTTGCTCATGCTGGGGCCCAGTTCTACTTGCTTTACTTGGGTCAAATCTCCCTTTGATTTCAGAGGGAGTTCTTAAATAAGGACTGAAGGATTGGTCTCTTTTAGTCTAATCTACATAGATGTAGCTACTTTCTGTTTTAACACTGATCACAGCGGCAGATCTGTTCTTGCAGCAATTACGGCATTACCCACCCTATAAAGGAGGGCAGGGAGAAGTAAAACATGCCTTCTCAATTCTGTATTCATTTTATAGTTGTAGCTTAAAGAATAGCTCTGCCAAATGAAAGAGCACACAAGGGAGAGCAGCTCCTGTACCCACGCCTCCTACATAGGGCTTATGTGCACATGGCTCTAGAACAGCTGCAAGAGTTCACTGGATAACCTCGTAGCCAGAAAAGATAAGGGAGAAGCACTTTTGAAAGTTTCCTTTGTTAAAAAGTACACATTCAGTTAAAACAAATTAGGGTGACCAGATGAGAGATGTGAAATATTGGGATGCTGGGAGAGGGGGGGTACCGGCGGAGCAAAAAAACCCCCCAAGAGCCGGTGGCGGAGGAAAAAACAAAAGCAAAAAGCAAAAAAAAAAAAAAAAACAAGAGCCGCCGGAGCATAGGAAAAATTGGTGGGGTCTGAGCACCCACCGGCAGCTCCACGCCCCGCCTCCACCTCCCCTGAGCTGGGTGCTGCGTCCTGCTTCTCCCCCCTCCCTCCAGCACTTGCGCCACCATACAGCTGATTAGCGCAAGCCTGGGAGGGAGGGGTGAGGAGGAGGAATGTGGTGTGCTTGGGGAAGAGGCGGTGCCAGGGCGGGGATTTGGGGAGGGATCCAATGGAGCAGTGAGGGGGCGGGGCTGGGGGCGGGGCAAGGGCGGGAATGGGGGGAGGGATCCAATGGAGGAGGAAGGGGGCGGAGTTGGGGCGGGGGGGCATGAGCACCCTCCGCCTGTGCGCCGGGGGGCAAAATATCGGGACAATTCATGTCCCAACCGAACTTGGTCAGGACGCGGGACAAACAAGTAAATATCAGGACGTCTGGTCACCCTAAAAAAAATTTTAATGCTGCACCTTTAATTGTGGACTAAAACCACCAGTATTTTTTGGCTTATGACAGAAATGGAGCGTTTTTACCAACAGCAAACATAGTCACTGAGAGTCTTGCTGAATACATACACTATATTCTGTTATAAGACCATCTTGGAACGTCTTATACAATTCTTTAGCTTTTGTTACTGTGCCCAACATCATGGTAGTAGAGTGCCAGCTGAGATGGAAGATAAGAATGCAATATGTCTAAGTGAATATTAGTCTAAGGAGAAACTATTGGCTTTTAACCCTTCATTGCTGCCTAATGTACATGATTTTTCTGTTTATCCTTTAGCCTTCAATGGTTCCTTAGGTCTGAGTTTATTGGACAGAAATGGAGAATTTTAAAATATGAATTTAATCAACAAATGGATCCTTTCTAGTGTATCTGATAAATACTGTACAAAATATGCCAAATGTATGGTTCTGAGTGCTTGGGAGAGATGGAGAGCACTTCTAGTACCCAAAAGTTGTGGAGGGGAGAGACATCAGTGTGAGGAATAGGGGCTGCAGTGGTACACTGTGGTATATTGGTTAAAAAAAAAAAAGAAATGGGAAGCTCCTATACTAAACTTCATAATCCCCAAATGAGAAGTGGGTAAACTCTTTACCTGGGACTACATTATTGGCACAGGTTCAAGAGGGGAGAGTGCTCCAAAAATACCAGGGAGAGTGAGCTCCTCCCATTGTTGCCCCTCTGACACTAGGTGGGGTTTTTTGTGGCGGTGTTGGAGACAGCTGCCCCCAGCCTAACCAGTAGTACCTTCTTTGGGAGTTAATAGTCATGTCAAGGAGCTAATAGAGGAGGTATCTGAGCCTCTAGCTATTATCTTTGGAAAATCATGGGATACAGGAGAGATTCCAGAAGACTGGAAAAGGGCAAATATAGTGCCCATCTATAAAAAGGGAAATAAAAACAACACTGGAAACTACAGACCTGTTAGTTTAACTTCTGTGCCAGGGAAGATAATGGAGCAAGTAATTAAGGAAATCATATGCAAACACTTGGAAGGTGGTAAGGTGACAGGGAATAGCCAGCATGGATTTGTAAAGAACAAATCATGTCAAACTAATCTGATTGCTTTCTTTGATAGGATAACGAGTCTTGTGGATAAAGGAGAAGCAGTGGATGTGGTATACCTAGACTTTAGTAAGGCATTTGATACGGTCTCGCATGATATTCTTATCAATAAACTAGGCAAATACAACTTAGATGGGGCTACTATAAGGTGAGTGCATAACTTGCTGGATAACCGTACTCAGAGAGTAGTTATTAATGGTTCCCAATCCTGCTGGAAAGGAATAACAAGTGGGGTTCCGCAGGGGCCTGTTTTGGGACCGGCTCTGTTCAATATCTTCATCAATGACTTAGATATTGGGATAGAAAGTACGCTTATTAAGTTTGCAGATGATACCAAACTGGGAGGGATTGCAACTGCTTTGGAGGATAGGGTCATAATTAAAAATGATCTGGACAAATGGGAGAAATGGTCTGAGGTAAACAGGATGAAGTTTAATAAAGACAAATGCAAAGTGCTCCACTTAGGAAGGAACAATCAGTTTCACACATACAGAATGGGAAGAGACTGTCTAGGAAGGAATATGGCAGAAAGGGATCTAGGGGTTATAGTGGACCACAAGCTAAATATGAATCAATAGTGTGATGCTGTTGCAAAAAAAGCAAACGTGATTCTGGGATGCATTAACAGGTGTGTTGTGAGCAAGACACGAGAAGTCATTCTTCTGCTCTACTTTGCGCTGGTTAGGCCTCAACTGGAATATCGTGTCCAGTTCTGGGCACCGCATTTCAAGAAAGATGTGGAGAAATTGGAGAGGATACAGAGAAGAGCAACAAGAATGATTAAAGGTCTAGAGAACATGACCTATGAAGGAAGGCTGAAAGAACTGGGTTTGTTTAGTTTGGAAAAGAGAAGACTGAGAGGGGACATGATAGCAGTTTTCAGGTATCTAAAAGGGTGTCATAAGGAGGAGGGAGAAAACTTGTTCATCTTAGCCTCTAAGGATAGAACAAGAAGCAATGGGCTTAAACTGCAGCAAGGGAGGTTTAGGTTGGACATTAGGAAAAAGTTCCTAACTGTCAGGGTGGTTAAACACTGGAATAAACTGCCTAGGGAGGTTGTGGAATTTCCATCTCTGGAGATATTTAAAAGTAGGTTAGATAAATGTCTATCTGGGATGGTCTAGACAGTATTTGGTCCTGCCATGAGGACAGGGGACTGGACTCAATGACCTCTCGAGGTCCCTTCCAGCCCTAGAATCTATGTCAGTGAGTGCTCCCCTGTATTCTCCCCTCCATAGCACTTCCAAAGGGTGGATTTGGGCCACAGTGTATGCATATTTGTCTCCCTCTTTTGTTGCAATGATGTGTCAGGAGTATCAGTCTTCACCACTTCACTTCTCTCAGTTGTATCTGATTATGTGGGGCAAGGAACATCTCCAGTGCTGCCCATGACACTTCAAAGAATGCTACTGTTTTTTTTCCTGCCATAGAGTTGCTGCTGTGGGAACCAGGACTGAAGAGGTTAATTAAGATATCTGGTTTCCTTATGTAAGCATCCACATTTTTCCACTAAACATGCAATCACAGTATCATATTTGTATGTGCACGTGGAGACACTGTCAACTTTTGTCACCAGGATGACTCTTGCAGCTATCATACAAAACTTCCAATTGGATAAAATCAGGGTAAAAATCAAATAATCTTACCTATGTTACAAATAATATGTTGGATTATTAAAGCTGAAAGAACTGAAAGAATGTTAAAATAAAACTACTTTTGTTGTTCACTTTTTGCATTCCTCAGCTTGGATGATGATTCATCTTTCACTTTTGATTAGTCAGTTACTAAAAAAAACCCTGTTAGGTACTCATGTACTACCAGGAGTCTGAACTGTTTGAGCAGTGAAGCATAAGGGAGATTTTTTTTTTTTTAAAAGAACATGGGGTTTCCATTCTGTTTCTTTAAATTTCATGATCATTTTACATTTTGTAAAAACAAGTTTTTGCACAACCTAAATTTAGGGCTGTATTTGAACAGACAGTGCCCTTTTAAAATAAATAGCTTGAATGTCCTTTATACATTTTTTTACTTCTAGCTGCAGGAGTTGGTCAGTATTAACATACAAATTTCCATCAACTTGATTTTGTGGAGTAGACCTATATAACTAATGCAGTAAGCAGAAGCCCAGAGTACATAAATGCAACTGATAGCACTGTGATTTCTTTTAAGAAGTTAAAATCTGTCCTGTCTTTCTGGGACCGGGAAGATTTTTTAAGATTACAATATAGAATACCTTTCTATAATGCCATGATTACAGGTGCAAAGTGCATTATTGAAGATGTGTGTTCAGCAAGAAGGTGCTTTAGTGATATGTAATTGAAAACATAGTCACTCAAGAGCAGGGTTGCCAACCCTCCTGGATTGGCCGGGAGTCGTCTGAAATCGGCATCGATCTCCCGGTGACTATTGAAAGCAATCCGGGAGATTTTAATAGATACAGTACAATTAATGACATTACGTCATGTAGAAAAAAATCTCCCAGAATAGCTTCAGTCAGAATTGGCTCCTTAAGAGTTGATTTTTTTTTTGTGTGATGGCACAAAATAGTTTCCAGAAAATATTAAAATTGTGACTTATATCATGGGGCCTGAAGCTTCACTCTGGTGAGGTGAAAATACTTCGTGAAAAGTTTGAGCCTAATCTGACAAGGTATTATGGGACAAGGTGGGTGAGATAATATCTTTTATTTAACCAACTTCTGTTGATGAGAGACTCAAGCTTACACGGAGCTCTTCTGTAGATCTGAGAAATGTATTTGTGTTGCCAGACTGTAGAACAGCTGTGTCTAAGCTTAAAAGCTTGCCTCTTTTACAAACAGAAATTGGTCCACTAAAAGATATTACCTCGCCCACCTTGTCTCTCTAATAGCTTGGGACCAACATGGTTACAACACTGCATAAGGCATTATAGAAACTTGGGGGGTGGAGGGAGTCTGCACAATTTTTTAGTTGTGTAGTAGCTCAGAAATGACTTGCCTTATAAACCTCAAATCCATTTTTAAGCACTTTCAAAGTAAATCCACTATTTCAATAAATTGAGGAATTAGTAAAGTTAAATAATCCTATATAGGTCACCATGTACAGTATCAATTGTTTGCTTCTGAGAGACATTTCTTGGATCCTTTTCTTTTCAAGATCTTTTAATAGTAATCATTACAATTGTATTAAATTTGTTAGGAGACTTTAAACAACTTCTCAATTGTTAGCTAGCGCTATAAAGAGATAGTAAATAGCTTGTTTCCTGTCACAGTAAGTGTGTTTGAAAATATCTTGTTCAACTTTGAGAATTAAGGGCCAGACTGCGCACACTGAGCAATATTCACATGGGTAGTCCCATTTGAGTCAATAGGACGATTTGTGTGTAAGAGGTTCACGGTCTAACATAAGTGACTATTCTGGAGATGATATTGCTAAACTGAAGGACTGAATGATGGCAAGCCTACAGCTGTAGTTCTGGCTAATCTTCCTGGGTGAAAGTTAGAAAACTGTTCCCAGAGAGTAGTTATCAGTGGTTCACAGTCATACTGGAAAGGCATAATGAGTGCAGTCCCTCAGGGATCAGTTCTGGATCCAGTTCTGTTCACTGTCTTCATCAATGATTTAGATAATGGCATAGAGAGTACACTTATAAAGTTTACAGACGAAACCAAGCTGGGAGGGGTTGCAAGTGCTTTGGAAGATAGGATTATAAATCAAAATGATCTGGACAAACTGGAGAGATGGTCTGAAGTAGATAGGATGAAATTCAGTAAGGACAAATGCAAAGTATTCCACTTAGGAAGGAACAATCAGATGCACATATACAAAATGGGAAATGACTGCCTAGGATGGAGTACTGCAGAAAGGGATCTGGAGGTCATAATGCACCACAAGCTAAATATGAGTCAACAGTGTAACGCTGTTGCAAAAAAGGTGAACATCATTCTGGGATGTATTAGCAGCAGTGCTGTAAGCAAGACACGAGAAGTACTTCTTTCTCGCTACTCCGCGCTGGTTAGGCCTCAACTGAAGTATTGTGTCCAGTTCTGGGTGCCATTTCAGGAAAGATGTGGACAAATTGGAGAAAGTCCAGAGAAGAGCAACAAAAATGATTAAAGATCTAGAAAACATGAAAAAATTGGGTTTGTTTAGTCTGGAAAAGCGAAGACTCAGAGGAGACATGAAAACAGTTTTCAAATACATAAAAGGTTGTTACAAGGAGGAGGAAGAAAAATTGTTGTTCTTAACCTCTGAGGATAGGACAAGAAGCAATGGGCTTAAATTGCAGCAAGGGAGGTTTAGGTTGGACATTAGGAAAAATGTCCTGTCAGGGTGTTTAAGCACTAGAATAAATTGCCTAGGGAGGTTGTGGAATCTCCATCATTGGAGATTTTTAAAAGCAGATTAGACAAACACCTGTCAGGGATGGTCTAGATAATACTTAGTCCTGCCATGAGTTCAGGGGACTCAACTAGATGACTTCTCAAGATCCCTTCCAGTCCTATGATTCTATACTGTAGTATCGTAATGCCATATGTTCCCCTCACTAAGGAAAGCCTATGAGTATAAGTTTAAAGCTAAGGAAAACTGAGAAGTCTTCACATAAGGGAAGGTGACTACAGCATCTTCACTCCCTCTCTTCCTCTTCGGCGGCACTTCGGCAGCAGCTCAAAGAGGAAGAGAGGGCCTGAGGGACCCGCCGCCGAATTCCTGCCGAAGACCCGGACGTGCCGCCCCAATAGCGGACGGAGTAACGTCCCTTTGTATTGGCCGCCCCAAGCACCTGCTTCCTTAGCTGGTGCCTGGAGCCAGCCCTGTTGATAAATGTAAAGTAATGCACATTGGAAAACATAATCCCATCTACACATACCAAATAATGGGATCTAAATTAGCTGTTACCACTCAAGAAAAAGATCTTGGAGTCACCATGGACAGTTCTCTGAAAATATGCGCTCAGTGTGCAGTGGCAGTTAAAAAAGCTAACAGTATGTTAGGAACCATTAGGAAAGGGATAAATAATAAAACAGAAAATATCATAATGCCACTATATAAATCCATTGTATGATCACACCTTGAATACTGCATGCAGTTCTGGTCACCCCATCTCAAAAAAGATATATTAGAAATGGAAAAGGTACAGAGAAGGGCAACAAAAATTATGAAGGGAATGAAACAGCTTCCATATGAGGAAAGATTAAAAAGACTGGGAAAAGAGGACTAAGGGGGATAAGATATAGGTCTATAAAATCATGACTGGCATGAAGAAAGTGAATAAGGAAGTGTTATTTACCCCTTCACATAACACAAGAACCAGGAGTCATCCAATGAAATTAATAAACAGCAGGATTAAAACAAACATAAGGAAGTAATTCTTTACACAACACACAGTCAACCTGTGGATCCTGTTGCTAGGGGATGTTGTGAAGGCCAAAACTATTAACTGGGTTCAAAAAAGAATTGGATAACTTCATGGAGGGTAGGTTCATCAATGGCTATTAGCCAAGATGGTCAAGGATGCAACCCCATGCTCTGGGTGTCCCTAAGCCTCTGATTTCCAGATGCGGGGACTGGATGACAGAGGATGAATTAATTGAAACTGCCCTGTTCTGTTCATTCCCTTTGAAGCATCTGGCATTGGCCATGGTTGGAAGATAGGATGCTGGGCTACATGGACCATTGATCTGACCCAGTATGTAATGAGCACAATATAATAATCTATCAATATGTATTCCAAATAAGAGATAGCTGTTCAGTTTTATAATGGGTACATGTTATAAAAACTATATAAATTAATATATTAGTTTTAAAAAAGTGTATTTTGGTTATTTAAATTCTTTCAGCCAAACGCCTGAGTTGAAAGGCTAGAAATTGTAAATCAATAAAGCAATGTGTTTTAAATGTTGTGGTCCTTGGTGTCAGTGGGGGATACTACTTTTTAAAAGAAACCATTATACTTTTCCACAAACTTTTGAGATCTCATAAAACTCCCTCTGAAGAAATTATTTGCATGTACATTTAAAAGACCAAAGTACACCTCTACCTCGATATAACGCTGTCCTCTGGAGCCAAAAAATCTTACCGCGTTATAGGTGAAACCGCTTTATATCAGAATTTGTGTTATATCGGGGTAGAGGTGTATATAAAAATGCAGTTATTTATATAGGCTTTAGTTAACAAGATGTTATATTGCAATTCCTCTTGAACAGACCAAATCCCTGCTGTATGAAAACCTGGGCCCTGTGTTGAGCTGGATCAGCCCTTGTCCCCAGCTGCTGGGAGCTGAGAGGCCGGGAAATGGAAGGGATGTTTTTATTAGCCATTCTCACATAATTACTTGACCTGCAGGAGAAAATGAACAGTGATTCAATTTCACATCAGTTAGTTTAATTCACTAATATCCACAAGAGCACAGAAAAATGTATCAAACCTATATACAAAATATGCATTAACCATGCCCTTTTCCTTTACCAGTATCAGAAACCATGTGTTTGTGAGCTGATTGTGTAAAAAGTAAAAATGTGATTAATCTCTTTTTCTGAGGCCTGATTCATGATTTTTTTTAATATTTGGGGTCAGCAATAGTGGTTATCCTAAGTGTCCTGAAGGAGGTCACTATTTATGAAGAGCTGTCAAATCTTGTTTCTTTCTCTGGTGACTGCATATAGAAGGAAATATTTGTTTGCTGTAGCAATGTAAATACAGGTACATTTTAGTTCTGCGTGCTACAGCTGAGCACTTTTAGTTTTTCAGCATGGGAAATAGCCTAGTTAGATCACCTGACAACGTGTGCAAGTCCAATGCAGTGTTGCCAACATTTGTGGCCTTACGACAAGTCTCATGATATTTGATGTTTTTACTTAAAGCCCCAGCTCAGTCAAGTGATTATATGAGAATCTCACCTTTCATTTAAAAAACAAAGTTTCTAGACCTCCAGGTTGCAGAGAAGCTTGTAATGGTGCATGATGAAGGCTTGGAAACAGAAGGCAAATAATCCCCTCCCCCCCTAAAATGTAATTTAAAAAAAAATCATGATATTGGGGGCCCTGACTTTTGAGGTTGGCAATATTGCCTATGGAAATTA
The DNA here is from genome assembly GCF_002925995.2 of Terrapene triunguis. Classification (NCBI taxonomy): domain Eukaryota; kingdom Metazoa; phylum Chordata; order Testudines; family Emydidae; genus Terrapene; species Terrapene triunguis. Next base: position 19,341,354 of record NW_020664393.1, read on the forward strand.
GTGAAGGGGTGCTTTCAGCCATGGTACACACGGTCCTTCAATGGGAGGCTATTACAAGCCAGCAGGTAGCATGGAGAGTTGTGGAGTTAAAACCTAGCTTCCTACATGTATCTAAAGGTAATCAAGATGTGCAGTTAAACCTAGTATGGTTACCCATGTTCCCAAACTGGCAAAGATGTAATTTAATTGAATGGAAAAAACTACAATGGATTCCTACTTTTTAAAAATTAAGACTGTATTTGGATTGTTTCCAAAATATTTAGTCTGATGTAGTTATGATGACTGTGTATTTCTTCTTCTAGCTAGAAACTAATTGTTCATATTAAGTGCAGGTGCTTCCTTTGTGGGCTATATTAAGTGATGCTGTAACCGCTGTCAAGCACAATTACCATAACCCAAACAGAGACAACAGTCAACTCATCTAAATATTACTCTATTTGAACTACACAAGTATTCACCTGATGACACCTTTATTTAAAACGCCCTTCAGCAAGGAGGATTCTAAATTTCTTTACAGATTTTGGGCAAAATACTGCCCTTATTATAGTGGAGAGTGAAAGGGTCTGGCCCTGTAGTGAGTCCCAGAGCCATTCGACTAGTACGTGGCAAGATGACTCAGGCTAGCCAAATGAGGGAGGATGGGCAAGTTTGTGTGCTGTGCCACTCCTTACTGATCCTTTAAAAACAAGTGGGACAAATTCACATGCACCATTCCTAGTGCCTGCAACATACCATCTGAAGATGTCAGACCCCTAAAATGCTGATGAGAGAGATTGGAGATATTTCAGAGGACTGAAAGATGGCAAATATAGTGCCAATCTATAAAAGGAGGAACAAGGACAACCCAGGGAATTACAGACCAGTCAGTTTAACTTCAGTACCCTGAAAGATGGAGCAAATAATTAAGCAATCAATTTGCAAACACCTAGAAGATAATAAAGTGACAAGTAACAATCAACATGGATTTGTCAAGAACAAATCATGTCAAACAAAACTAATAGCTTTCTTTGACAGGGCAACTAGCGTTGTGGATGTGGGGAAGTGGTAGATGTGCTATATCTTGACTTTAGTAAGGCTTTTAATACAGTCTTACATGACCTTCTCATAAACAAACTAGGGAAATATAGTGTAGATGGAGCTACCATAAGGTAGGTACATAACTGGTTGAAAAACCGTTCCCAGAGAGAAGTTATCAGGAGTTCACAGTCAAGCTGGAAGGGCATATCTAGTGGGGTCCCACAGGGATCAGTCCTGGGTCTGGTTCTGTTCAATATCTCGATAAATCATTTAGATAATGGCATAGAGAAGGGGTCGGCAACGTTTAGCACGCGGCTCACCAGGGTAAGCACCCTGGCGGGCCGGGCCAGTTTATTTACCTGCTGACGTGGCAGGTTCGGCCGATCGCGGCCCCCACTGGCCGCGGTTCGCCGTCCCGGGCCAATGGGGGTGGCGGGAAGCGGCGCGGGCGAGCGATGTGCTGGTTGCGGCTTCCTGCCGCCCCCATTGGCCCGGGATGGCGAACCGCGGCCCCGATCCGCCGAACCTGCCATGTCAGCAGGTAAATAAACTGGTCTGGCCTGCCAGGGTGCTTACCCTGGTGAGCCGCGTGCCAAACGTTGCCGACCCCTGGCATACAGAGTATACTTATAAAGTTTGTGGAAGATTATCAAGCTGGAGGGGTTGCAAGTGCTTTGGAGGATAGGTTTAAAATTCAAAATGATCTAGACAAACTGGAGAAATGGTCTGAAATCAACAGGATTAAATTCAATTAGGACAAATGCAAAGTACTTCCCTTAGGAAGGAACAATTAATTTCACACATACAAAATGGGAAATGACTAGGAAGGAGTCCTGTGGAAAGGGATCGGGGGCTATAGCGGATCAAAATTTAAATATGAGTGAACAGTGTCACACTGTTTAAAAAAAAAAGTGAACATCATTCTGGGATGTATCAGCAGGAGTGCTGTAAGCAAGATATGAGAAATAATTCTTTCACTATTTAGCACTGATGAGGCTTCAACTGGAGTAATGTGTCCAGTTCTGGGTGCCACATTTCAAAAGAGATGTGGATAAATTGTAGAAAGTCCAGAGGCGAGCAACAAAAATGATTAGAGTTCTAGAAAACATGACCTATGAGGAAAGATTGAAAAAAATAGGTTTGTTTAGTAGGGAGAAAGAAGACTAAGAGGGGACATGATAACAGTTTTCAAGTACATACACGTTGTTACAAGGAGAAGGGTGAAAAATTGTTCTCCATAACTTCTGAGGAGAGGACAAGAAGCAATGGGATTAAATTGCAGCAAGGGAGGTTTAGGTTGGAATTTAGGAAAAGCTTCCTGTCAGAGTAGTTAAGCTCTGGAACAAATTGTGTAGGGAGGTTGTGGAATCTCCGTCATTGGAGTTTTTTAAGAACAGGTTAGACGAACACCTGTCAGGAATGGTCTAGTTATTACTTAATCCTGCCTTGAATGCAGGAGACTGGACTAGATGACCTATTGAGGTCCCTTCCAGTCCTACACTTCTATGTTTCTATGATGATTATGCACCCAAGATGGGGCCATGTGTTCTTGGACATTACCTACACAACAATGGGTCCTTTCGTGCACCAGCTGATATAGTAGCTAATCTCTCAGCCTAATGCACTTCTGTGTTCTGTATTTGAATCCTGCCCTCCTGCTGTAAGGGTGAGTCATGGTGAGAGACAAGGTTATATACGCCCTGTTCCTCCAACTACTGCACCCAGAACTTTGCCCTGTATACATAAAGATCACTTGTCTACTACTGAAATGCAGCTAACTCTTAAATTGCCATGCTATGCCAACAACACTATGCAACAATTTTAGGAGTAGAAAGTGAAGAGTAACTTTTGGAATTGAAACTAAAAGGTAATTAAGTAGGCAAAAATGTACAGGTGTGTTTAACCATTGCAGTGTTCAAACTTTCTGCTTGCGACTGGTTTTCACTGCTGATGGTTTACAGAGGGACATAGGATATGAGAAAGGTGAGATGGGAAGGAAAAGATATGGAGGTAGGGACAAGAAATAGGGAACAATAACATAAATGATAAACCTGGCACCAAGACCAACATTTTCAAACTTAGGTGACTAAAATTAGGCACGTCAGTAAAAGGGGGCTGATTCAGAGATGACGCTAGCCCACAGCTCCCACTGAAGTCAATAAGAATTCAGTAGTGCTGAAAATCAGGCTACTTTTATAAATGTAGGTGCCTATTTTCTTATTATTTATTTGCATTATCATAGTGCCTAGGTGTTTTGGTCATGGACCAGGACTCATTGTCCTAGGTGCTGTACAAACACAGAACAAAAGACAGTCCCCCTCCCAAAGAGCTTTCAATCTAAGTAATTAGGTCAGTATCCCAGGTAAGGGTGCATCAGCACAGGGGAGGTATTGGGAAGGGTATGTGGGATGAAGGTGTTATGCAAGGTGGCACTGAGAAGGGTATAAGTGATGGGGATGTAACAAGGCAGGGAAAGTATTGGGAGAACTATAGGGAAAGTATCAGCAGAGGGGATGTATCAGGGTGAGAGAGGTATGATGGGGGTATCAGGGAGAGGGCAATATGGGCAATAAGGTGGTATTGGGAGGGATACTGGGGATGGAGGCACTACTGATAGTGGGGTGATTGGGGTGGTATGGGGGTTGGTATTGGAGATCAGAAGGGATCAGGTATGGGGCAATGTCAGCAGTGCGGGCTGTAGCAGGATAGAGGTGTTGTTGGCAGTGGGGCTGTATTAGGGTGGGGGAGGTATTAGGAGTGATATCAGGAATGGGGGCAACATTAGCGGTGAGGTTGTGTCAGCAATGGAGGGGCTGTATTGGCAGATTGTGGCCAGTATCAGTAGGGGTGCAGGGAGTGTATCTGGGTAGGGGCAATATCAGGAGAGGCATCGGGGATGAGAGGTTGTATTCTTGAGGGAGAAGGGGAATCAGTGATGAGGACTGTGCTGGGGGTGGTAACAGGGATGGGGGCAGTATTAGCAGAGGTATCAGGAATAGGGATGGTATCAGGAAGAGGATCGGGTATGGTATGAGGAAGGGGACCTGGGATGTGGGAGGTATCAAGACGGGGGCCAGGCACGGGGGACTTTATTGGGGGGGGTGTGGTATCAGGGATGGGGCCAGTATTAGTAGAGGTATTTGAGATGGGGTAGTATCAATAGGGCTATCTGGGAGGGGGCAGCATCAGGAGGGGGATCAGGTAGGGTGACCAGATGTCCTGATTTTATAGGGACAGTCCCGATTTTGGTGTCTTTTTCTTATATAGGCTTCTATTACCCCCCACCCCCTGTCCCGATTTTTCACACTTGTTGTCTGGTCACCCTAGCTGATCAGGGTGTTATCAGGAAGGGGATTGGGGGATGAAAGCTGCATTGGAGGGACAGAATCGGGGATGAGAGTGGTATTGGGAGGGGGATTGGGTATGGGGGGGCTGTATCAGGGATCAGGTACTGAGGATAACGGGTGCGTATTAGGGAGAGCATCAGGGAGGAGGGTAACAGGGATAAGGGGCAGAAAACGGGGATGGGGCAGTATCAGGAGGGGTATTGGCGATGGGGGCGCTATCAGAAGGGGGATCGAGGACGAGAGGCAGCGTAGAGAGCAGCACCGGGGCTGGGGGCGGTACGGGGGAGGGGGCGGGGTATCGGGGCGCTGTCGGGCGGCCAGGGCCCCTCCCTGCCGGAGTCACAGAGCGGCCGCTGCCACGTCAGGGCAGTTTCCTGCCGCAGCCGGAGCCGAGTCAGCAGCAGACGCGCGAGTCCCCGCCCCCGCCGCTGCACAGCGGGGAGCGGCCGCCGCCGGGCCGGTCGCAGGGAGCCGCCGTCCGCCTCTGGCCCAACGTCCCCGCCATGGAGTCTCGCTACAACCTGAAGAGCCCGGGTGAGCGACCGAGCTAGCGAGGGGCCGGAGTGGGGAGGGGGCAGCGGGACCCAGCAACGTCTTCCGGGTCCATCTGCCTGGGCGGGAGTCGGCAGCCGGCTCCCTGCCGCCGTGCGCTGGGGCAGCGGCTGGCGGCCTCCCTCGAGGCCTCGGCGGCCCCGGGTTGGGCAGCGGGAGGAGCGGGCCGGGAGCCCGGCCCGGAGGCGCTGATAGGCCGGAGCGGGATCTGTGGAGGTGTTGGCGCCTCGGAGCTCCCTCAGCCCCAGGGCGACGAGGTCGGTTCATCGCCCTGCCCGCGGCGCTCTCGGCCCCGGGGGAGACGCTGACTTGGACCAGCAGCAGCGAGCCCCTTCCCGGGGGCGGGGAAATGGCTGAATCTCATTCCCAGGTGGCCCTTCTCTCCAGTGGCAGGGGCTCTGGGCGTTCACTTTCCCCCCAGGCCACAGCCTCTGTGTGCCCGCCACCCTCGCGTACCAGGCACCCCACTTTCCCTCTGCCCACCTGCGTCCCCCAATCCCCTTCGCCAGGGGTTCTGCCCCCCATTTCCCCCATTGATGGCCCCCCATTCTCCCCACTGTGCCAGGGCTCCCTTCCCTCTTCCCCGCACTGCAAGGTCCCCCATTCTCCTCCCTGTTCCCTTCACACCAGAGTCCTCATTCTCCCCACCATGCCAGGGGCTCTGTTTCCCCCAACTCTTCCTCATCAGGATCCCTCATTCTTTACACCAGTGGGTCTCAACTTTCTAGAGTACTGGACCCCTTGCAGGAGCCTGATTTATCTTGCGTGCCCCAAAGTTTCACCTCTCCTAAAAACTATTTGCTTACAAAATCAGACATATAAAATACAGAAGTGTCACAGCTCACTATTCCTGAAAAATTATGCACTTTCTCATTTTTACCATATAACTGTAAAATCAATTGGAATATAAATATTGTATGTAGATTTCAGTGTATAATATATAGAGTAGTCTGGGTTGCCAGGTGTCCGGTTTTCTACCGGAATGCCCAGTTGAAAGGGGACCCTGGCAGCTCTGGTCAGCACTTAGGGTGACCAGATGAGAGGAAGAAAATATTGGGACGGGGGGTCGCAAAAAAAAAAAAAAAAAAAGCCGAGTGCTGCCGTTGGAGCAGGAGAGAAAAAAACCTCAAACATCTCTTCTGAGCACCCTCAAGCGGAGCCTGCTGCCTCCCCTGCCAAACGTCCCAGCCCAGGAGTAGCAACCACCCCTCCCCCGGGCTGCACAGTTGGGGGTTCTTCGGGGCACAGGCACTGGCTGGATACCCAGTTTCCTTCAGCCTCCGCCGCACCTGTCCTAGTAGCTTGGCCCGAGGCCTCTCTCCGTTCTGCCTTCACCGACTCAGCCCAGCACCTGGCCCTCAGGCAGCCTGGCCGGACCCGTCCCTGACGCGAAGCACGTGGTTCCCACAGGGCTTCTCCGGGGTCCGCCCCCCCAGAGCTCCCCGCGATTCACCGCCCCGGGGCTCTGCCGCGGCCTCACGCCCTGGGGAGCCGGTGACGTTACCGCAGGGCTCTGCTATGGCCCTGCGCTGTGCCCGGGAGTCGGCGGAGCCCAGCCGGCCCTGCCCCGCAGCCCCCCCATGGCGCTCAAGGCTCTTGGCAAAGTCCTACGAGCGGGGTGGGGGAACTGGCGGCTCCCCATCTCCCATGGCGTCACTTCCGGCTGAGCGGCCAGTAGTAACCCCTTCCGGATCCAGCGGGGGAGGCTGGCTCGTGCCGGCTGAGCAGGAGAGAGAGAGAAAGAAAGAAAAAAAAAAAAAAAAAAAAAAAGCCGAGTGCTGCCGGCGAAGCAAATATTGGGACAAAGTGCGTCCCGACCAAAGATCGGTCGGGACGTGGGACAAACACTTAAATATTGGGACCGTCCTGGTCACCCTATCAGCACTGCTGATCAGGCCTTTAAAAGTCTGGTGGGCGGTGCAGCGGGGCTAAGGCAGGCTTCCTGCCTGCCCTACTCAGCGCAGCTTCCGGAAGTGGCGACATGTCCCTGTGGCCCCTAGGCGCAGGGACTAGGGAGGCTTCATGTGCTGGCCACGCCCCGAGCATCAGTTCCCATTGGCCGGGAACCGCGGACAATGGGAGCTATGGGGGCGGCGCACACCACGCAGAGCTGTCTGGCCGCACTTCAGCCTAGGGGCCAGGCATGCTGGCCGCTTCTGGGAGCAGCGCGGAGCCTGCCTTAGCCCCACTGCGCCACTGAGCAGGAGCCACCTGAGGTAAGTGCCGCTTGGCCGGAGCCCACACCCAATCTGCTGCCCCAGGTCGGAACACCCTCCTACACCCAAACTCCCTCCCAGAGCCCACACCCCAAGCCCCAGCCCTGAGCCCCTCCTGCACCCAAACTCCCACCCGGAGCCTGCACCCCAAACCATCTCCCACACCCTAAACCTCAGCCCTGAGCCCCCTCCTGCACCCCAAACCCCTCATCCCTGGTGCCACCCCAGAGCCTGAACCCCCAGTTGGAGCCCCCACCGACACCCTAACCCCCAGCCCTGAGCCCACTCCTGCACTCCAAACCCCTCGGCCCCAGCCTGCAACCCACTCCTGCACCCCAAACCCCTCATCCCCGGAGCCCACACCCCCAGTTGGAGCTTGCACCCCTGCCCCAGCCCTGAGCCCACTCCTGCACTCCAAACCCCTTGGCCCCAGCCTGGAGCCCCCTCCTGCACCTCAAACCCCTCATCCCCAGACCCACCCTGGGGCCCGCACCCCCAGTCATAGCCCTCACCCCCTCACTATCCCCTGCCCCAGCCCGGAGCCCCCTCCCACATGCTGAACCTCTCATTTCTGGCCCCACCCCAGAGCCTGCATCCCCAGCTGGAGCCCTCTCCCTCTTCTGGACCTCTGCCCCAGCCCAGTGAAAGTGAGTGAGAGCGAGCAACGGAGGGAGGGGGGCTGGAGTGAGTGGGGCCAGGGCCTCAGAAAAAGGGGCGTGGCAGGGCCTCTGGGAAGAGGCTGAGCAGGGGTGTTCTGTTTTGAGCAATTAGAAAGTTGGCAACACTAAGAGCAGTATAAACAAGTCATTGTCTATATGAAATTTTAGTTTCTACTGATGTCGCTAGTGCTAGGCAAATATCTATATGAGTTGATGTACCCCCTCATAGGCGCTGACTCCGTGGGCGCTCTGGGGCTGGAGCACCCAGGGGGAAACATTAGTGGGTGCTCTGCACCCACAGGCAGCCAAGCTCCCCCCCGCCTCACCTCCTCCCCCCTGAGTGCGCCGCGTCCCTGCTCCTCCACCTACCTCCCAGTGTTGCCTGCCCGGTCGCCGCCAAACAGCTGTTTGGTGGCGTTAGCACACTCCAGGGGCGGAGGGGGGGGAGGAGCAGGAACGTGGCATGCTCAGGGAAGGAGGCGGGGCTAGGGCGGGGATTTGGGGAAGGACTTGAAATAGGGGCAGGGAGGGGGCGGAGTTGGGGCGGGGACTTTGGGGAAGGGGTTAGAATGGGGGTGGGGCCGGGTGCAGAGGGGGAGGTCGAGCACCCACGGGAAAGAGGGGAAGTCGGCGCCTATGTACCCCCTGGAAGACCTCTGAATGCCTGTTGAGAACCACCACTTTACACCCTGTCTCTCTGTGTGTGTCTCCCTCTCCCTCCCTTCCTCTCTATCACTCTTTTTTTTTTTCTTTTTTTTGTGAGAGAGAGAGTACTTTTCTTCTCTCCAGATTGGATGGTGCCATCTCACCCCAACCAGGAGGCAGAATTAATCGCACTGTTAATAATAGAATACTATTTATTTAAATATTTTTGGATGTTTTCTACATTTTCAAATATATTGATTTCAGTTACAACACAGGATACAAAGTGTACAGTGCTCACTTCATATTTATTTTTAATTACAAGTATTTGCACTGTAAAAAAAAACCAAGAGAGATAGTATTTTTCAATTACTTCAAGTCAAAGTTGCAGAAACTATCAGAAGTCTGCATCCCAAGAAAGGTGAAAAAATTCATAGGGAGGAATTGTAGACCAAGCTGGATGAGCAAGCATCTCAGAGAGGTGATTAAGAAAAAGCAGAAAGCCTACAAGGAGTGGAAGATAGGAGGGATCAGCAAGGAAAGCTACCTTACTGAGGTCAGAACATGTAGGAATAAAGTGAGAGAGGCCAAAAGCCGTGTAGAGTTGGACGTAAGAACGGCCGTACCGGGTCAGATCAAAGGTCCATCTAGCCCAGTATCCTGTCTACCAACAGTGGCTAATGCCAGGTGCCCCAGAGGGAGTGGACCTAACAGGCAATGATCAAGTGATCTCTCTCCTGCCATCCATCTCCATCCTCTGACAAACAGAGGCTAGGGACACCATTCCTTACCCATCCTGGCTAATAGCCATTAATGGACTTAACCACCATGAATTTATCCAGTTCTCTTTTAAACGGTGTTATAATCCTAGCCTTCACAACCTCCTCAGGTAAGGAGTTCCACAAGTTGACTGTGCCCTGAGTGAAAAAGAACTTCCTTGTATTTGTTTTAAACCTGCTGCCTATTAATTTCATTTGGTGACCCCTAGTTCTTGTATTATGGGAATAAGTAAATAACTTTTCCTTATCCACTTTCTCCACATCACTCATGATTTTATATACCTCTATCATATCCCCCCCTTAGTCTCCTCTTTTCCAAGCTGAAGAGTCCTAGCCTCTTTAATCTCTCCTCATATGGGACCCGTTCCAAACCCCTAATCATTTTAGTTGCCCTTTTCTGATCCTTTTCTAGTGCCAGTATATCTTTTTTGAGATGAGACCACATCTGTACGCAGTATTCGAGATGTGGGCGTACCATCGATTTATATAAGGGCAATAGTTTATTCTCAGTCTTATTCTCTATCCCCTTTTTAATGATTCCTAACATCCTGTTTGCTTTTTTGACCGCCTCTGCACACTGCTTGGACATCTTCAGAGAACTATCCACGATGACTCCAAGATCTTTTTCCTGACTTGTAGCTAAATTAGCCCCCATCATATTGTATGTATAGTTGGGGTTATTTTTTCCAATGTGCATTACTTTACATTTATCCACATTAAATTTCATTTGCCATTTTGTTGCCCAGTCACTTAGTTTTGTGAGATCTTTTTGAAGTTCGTCACAATCTGCTTTGGTCTTAACTATCTTGAGCAGTTTAGTATCATCTGCAAACTTTGCCACCTCACTGTTTACCCCTTTCTTCAGATCACTTATGAATAAGTTGAATAGGATTGGTCCGAGGACTGACCCTTGGGGAACACCACTAGTTACCCCTCTCCATTCTGAGAATTTACCATTAATTCCTACCCTTTGTTCCCGGTCTTTTAACCAGTTCTCAATCCATGAAAGGACCTTCCCTTTTATCCCATGACAGGTTAATTTACGTAAGAGCCTTTGGTGAGGGACCTTGTCAAAGGCTTTCTGGAAATCTAAGTACACTATGTCCACTGGATCCCCCTTGTCCACATGTTTGTTGACCCCTTCAAAGAACTCTAATAGATTAGTAAGACACGATTTCCCTATACAGAAACCATGGTGACTATTGCTCAACAGTTTGTTTTTCTATGTGTCGGACAATTTTATTCTTAACCATTGTTTCGACTAATTTGCCCGGTACCGACGTTAGACTTACCAGTCTGTAATTGCCGGGATCACCTCTAGAGCCCTTTTTAAATATTGGCGTTACATTAGCTAACTTCCAGTGATTGGATACAGAAGCCGATTTAAAGGGCAGGTTACAAACTTTAGTTAATAGTTCCGCAACTTCACATTTGAGTTCTTTCAGAACTCTTGGGTGAATGCCATCTGGTCCCGGTGACTTGTTAATGTTAAGTTTATCAATTAATTCCAAAACCTCCTCTAGTGACACTTCAATCTGTGACAGTTCCTCAGATTTGTCACCTACAAAAGCCGGCTCAGGTTTGGGAATCTCCCTAACATCCTCAGCTGTGAAGACTGAAGCAAAGAATCCATTTAGTTTCTCCGCAATGACTTTATCGTCTTTAAGTGCTCCTTTTGTATCTCGATCATCAAAGGGCCCCACTGGTTGTTTAGCAGGCTTCCTGCTTCTGATGTACTTAAAAAACATTTTGTTATTACCTTTGGAGTTTTTGGCTAGCTGTTCTTCAAACTCCTCTTTGGCTTTTCTTATTACATTCTTGCACTTAATTTGGCAGTGTTTATGCTCCTTTCTATTTGACTTCCACTTTTTAAAGAAATTCTTTTTATCTCTCACGGCTTCTTTTACATGGTTGTTAAGCCACGGTGGCTCTTTTTTAGTTCTTTTACTGTGTTTCTTATTTTGGGGTATACATTGAAGTTGGGCCTCTATTATGGTGTCTTTAAAAAGTGCCCATGCAGCTTGCAGGGATTTCACTTTAGTCACTGTACTTTTTAACTTCTGTTTAACTAACCCCCTCATTTTTGCATAGTTCCCCCTTTTGAAATTAAACGCCACAGTGTTGGGCTGTTGAGATGTTCTTCCCACCACAGGGATGTTGAATGCTATTGTATTATGGTCACTATTTCCAAGCGGTCCTGTTATAGTTACCTCTTTGACCAGCTCCTGCGCTCCACTCAGGACTAAATCTAGAGTTGCTTCTCCCCTTGTGGGTTCCCGTACCAGCTGCTCCATGAAGCAGTCATTTAAAGTATCGAGAAATTTTATCTCTGCATTTTGTCCTGAAATGATGTTCCCAGTCAATATGGGGATAATTGAAATCCCCCACTATTATTGAGTTCTTAATTTTGATAGCCTCTCTAATTTCCCTTAGCATTTCATCATCACTATCACTGTCCTGGTCAGGTGGTCTATAATAGATCCCTAATGTTATATTCTTATTAGAGCATGAAATTTCTATCCATAGAGATTCTATGGAACATGTGGATTTGCTTAAGATTTTTACTTTATTTGATTCTACATTTTTTTTCACATATAGTGCCACTCTCCCCACGCATGGCCTGTTCTGTCCTTCCGATATATTTTGTACCCCGGAATGATTGTGTCCCATTGATTGCTCTCAGTCCACTAGGTTTCTGTGATGCCTATTATATCAACATATCCTCCTTTATCACAAGGCACTCTAGTTCACCCGTCTTATTATTTAGACTTCTAGCATTTGTGTACAAGCACTTTAAAAACTTGTCACTGTTTATTTGTCTGCCCTTTTCTGAGGTGTCAGATTCTTTTTTATGTGAATGTTTATCATCTGATCTGGCCCTTACATTATCCTCTTCCATCCTCTGCTCCTGACTATGACCTGGAGATTCTCTATCATTAGACTCTCCCCTAAGAGAAGTCTTTGTCCGATCCACATGCTCCTCTGCAGCAGTCGGCTTTCCCCCATCTCCTAGTTTAAAAACTGCTCTACAACCTTTTTAATGTTTAGTGCCAGCAGCCTGGTTCCACTTTGGTTTAGGTGGAGCCCATCTCTCCTGTTTAGGCTCCCCCCATCCCAAAAGTTTTCCCAGTTCCTAATGAATGTAAACCCTCCTCTCTACACCATCGTCTCATCCACGCATTGAGACTCTGAAGCTCTGCCTGCCTACCTGGCCCTGCGCGTGGAACTGGGAGCATTTCTGAGAATGCCACCATAGAGGTCCTGGATTTCAGTCTCTTCCCTAGCAGCCTAAATTTGGCCTCCAGGACATCTCTCCTACCCTTCCCTATGTCATTGGTACCTACATGTACCACGACCACCAGCTCCTCCCCAGCACTACACATAAGTCTGTCTAGATGCCTCGAGAGATCTGCAACCTTCGCACCAGGCAGGCAAGTCACCATACGATTCTCCCGGTCATCACAAACCCAGCTATCTATCTTTCTAATGATCGAATCTCCCATTACTAACACCTGCCTTTTCCTAGCAACTGGAGTTCCCTCCCCCGGAGAGGTAACCTCAGTGCGAGAGGCAACCCCGGCACCATCTGGAAGGAGGGTCCCAACTATGGGAAGGTTTCCCTCTGCTCCCGTTGACTGCTCTGCTTCCCTGGGCCTTTCATCCTCTTCAACAGCGCAGGGGCTGTCTGACCAGAGGTGGGACAATTCTACAGTGTCCTGGAAAGCCTCATCAACATACCTCTCTTAGCTCCTCCAGTTCCGCTACCCTGGCCTCCAAAGTCCGTACGTGGTCTCTGAGGGCCAGGAGCTCCTTGCACCGATTGCACAGATACGCCACCCGCCCACAGGGCAAGTAATCATACATGCTGCACTCAGTGCAATAAACTGGATAGCCCCCACTCTGCAGCTGTTCTTCTGCCTGCATTGTCTCCTAGTTAATGAAAGGGTTGTTTAAGCAAGAAGTTTTGAATGTAGTTTGGTTTATAGGTTTTAAGGGGAATAAAGGGAAACAGATGGAACTGGCAAGTGACCTTGCAATGGGAATTAAAACCAATAGTAAAAGATTCTATAGCCATATAAAGAAGAAGAAAACAAAGAAAGAAGAAGTGGGACCACTAAACACTGAGGATGGAGTGGAGGTTAAGGATAATCTAAGCATGGTCCAATATCTAAACAAATACTTTGCCTCAGTCTTTAATGAGGAGCTTAGGGATAATAGCAGGATGACAAATGGGAATGAGGATATGGAGGTAGAAATTACCACATCCAAGGCAGAAGCCAAACTCAAACAGCTTAATGGGACTAAATCGAGGGGCCCAGATAGTTTTCATCCAAGAATATTAGAGGAACTGGCACATGAAATTGCAAGCCCATTAGCAAGAATTTTTAATGAATCTGTAAACTCAGGGGTTGTACCGTACGACTGGAGAATTGCTAACATAGTTCCTATTTTTAAGAAAGGAAAAAAAAGTGATCTTTGTAACTACAGGCTTGTTAGTTTGACATCTGTAGTATGCAAGGTCTTGGAAAAAAATTTGAAGGAAAAAGTAGTTAAGAACATTGAGGTCAATGGTAATTGGGACAAAATACAACATGGTTTTACAAAAGGTAGATCATGCCAAACCAACCTGATCTCCTCCTTTGAGAAGGTAACACATTTTTTAGATAAAGGAAATACAGTGGATCTAATTTACCTCGATTTCAGTAAGGCATTTGATACAGTTCCACATGGGGAATTATTAGTTAAATTGGAAATGATGAGGATCAATATGAAAATTGAAAGGCGGATAAGGAACTGGTTAAAGGGAAGACTACAACGGGTCATACTGAAAGGTGAACTGTCAGGCTGGAGGGAGGTTACTAGTGGAGTTCCTCAGGGATCGGTTTTGGGACCAATCTTGTTTAATCTTTTTATTACTGACCTTGGCACAAAAAGTGGGAGTGTGCTAATAAAGTTTGCGGATGACACAAAGCTGGGAGGTATTGCTAATACAGAGAGAGACTGGGATATCATACAGGAAGATCTGGATGACCTTTTAAACTGGAGTAGTAGTAATAGGATGAAATGTAATAGTGAAAAGTGCAAGGTCATGCATTTAGGGATTAATAAGAATTTTTGTTATAAACTGGGGATTCATCAGTTGGAAGTAACAGAGGAGGAGAAGGACCTTGGAGTATTGGTTGATCGCAGGATGACTATGAGATGCCAATTTGATATGGCCGTGAAGAAAGCTAATGTGGTCTTGGGATGCATCAGGTGAGGTATTTCCAGTAGAAATAAGGAGGTGTTAGTACCATTATACAAGGCACAGGTGAGACCTTATCTGGAATACTGTGTGCAGTTCTGGTCTCCCATGTTTAAGAAGGATGAATTCAAACGGGAACAGATACAGAGAAGGGCTACTAGGATGATCCGAGGAATGGAAAATCTGTCTTATGAAGGGAAACTCAAAGAGCTCGGCTTGTTTAGCCTAACCAAAAGAAGGCTGAGGGGAGATATGATTGCTCTCCATAAATATATCAGAGGGATAAATACCAGGGAGGGAGAAGAATTATTTAAGCTCAGTATCAATGTGGACACAAGAACAAATGGATATAAACTGGCCATCAGGAAGTTTAGACTTGAAATTAGACGAAGGTTTCTAACCATCAGAGGAGTGAAGTTCTGGAACAGCCTTCCAAGGGTAGCATTAGGGGCAAAAGACATATCTGGCTTCAAAACTAAGCTTGATAAGTTTATAGAGGGGATAGTATGATGGGATAGTCAAAGATCAATTAATTGCCAAAATTAGGCTATTAGCAGTAAATATGCCCAATGGCCTGTAATGGGATGTTAGATAGGGTGGGATCTGAGTTACTACAGAGAATTCTTTCCTGGTGTCTGGCTGGTGAGTCTTGCCCACATGCTCAGGGTTTAGCTGATCACCATATTTGGGGTCGGGAAGGAATTTTCCTCCAGGGCAGATTGGCAGAGGCCCTGGGGGTTTTTCGCCTTCCTCTGCAGCGTGGGCACAGGTCACTTGCTGGAGGATTCTCTGCACCTTGAAGTCTTTAAACCATGAGGACTTCAATGGCTCAGACATAGGTTAGGAGTTTGCTGTGGGAGTGGGTGGGTGAGATTCTGTGGCCTGCGTTGTGCAGGAGGTCGGACTAGAGATGATCATAATAGTCTATTCTGACCTTAAAGTCTATGACTCTAAAGGCTCAGAAAAAAGAATGCTATAGACTGAACCACCAACACCACATTCTGCATCAACCTGGGATATCCTTGAAGGTCTTTCCGTTCAAGTATTAAGTATTTGGTGTCTAAGAAAACAAGTAATTTCCTGGTAAATCTATTCCTGTTCAAAAAAAAAAATCTGCTGACAACTGCACAAACTTTAGAAAGCCAGGAATAAGTTTACAGTTTGCATCTGTGTACAGCATGCCTTACAATAGGGCCATTCATAACATGAACATACACAATGATAAATTCTGAAGTTTTAAAGCAAAGATAATTATTACTTAAGCAAACACAAAACACCAGAAAAAATGCTTAAAGTGAAAATCTTTTCTCAAACTCTCCTCCCGCAGGCTTTCAATGTTTTAAATTGGGGGCCAACACCCTTACAATAGTTAAAAAGAATTAAAAATAGTAGTCACTTCAGACTGGTTTGTCCAAACCATAGTGACACTAACAGGTTAGCAGCTCGTCATTTTCCCCATTATAGTAGATAGTCATAGGTTCTAAGTTGTAAGTGAAAATCCTAACTAATGTGTGAGACTATTAGTGAATTATTTATAGCACTTCTGTTTTTCAGGGTATATTAATTTCATTTTTAGCATTTTTCAGTTTTATGCAGATATTCAAAAATAGGGGGTTTTCAGGGCTTACATTATTCATTATAGTGATATATACTACAATAGGTAATATCTTTATAATTTTCCTTAGCACACTAATGTAGTAGTTTCAAACAGTGCTATGTTAAAGCGAACTAGGTAACCTTTAGTCAAGTGCACACCAGCAGGGCCTACACCGACCAATAATGCACAATATGTTAGTGCACTTTAGAAATCACACCTCCATAGCCTTCATTACTGCTTGGTGTATACATGCCCTTAGATAAAAGTAACCAGTTCGAGTTTATTCGATTAACACCAATTTAATTATTTTTATATCAGGGTATTTTATCAGTCAAAACCTAAATCAGAAGCCCTAATTACGTACTGTAGAAAGAGTGACTAAATCCACAGAAACATATTCAGATAAAAGATATCCTTTATGCAAAAGCAAGAAAACCTTTATAAGTTCAGTTAAAAGCATTTATTTGAAGCCTAATCAAGGTTACTTGTACATTTCAAATCTGGTGGGAAGTTTGATCTGAAGAATGAATCACAAAATTCTCCTATGAAAATGAGAACTGATATTTAAGCCAGGTAAATAGCACCTCTGACATGTCAGATTAGCTGCAGCAGATTTCAATATAAAATTTATCACAAGGATAAAGGAAAGCAGAGCATCTGCTCTAGAAATGAAACTGAGTTAGCAGAACAATTTTAAACATGGTTTTAATCCTGTCCATGCTAACACAGTTTAAGCATATTTTGCCTAGCCAAGGTAGGCAGTCAAATCTGTTTTTAAAATGCACTTCTATCTAGAAAACCTGGAGTTTAATCAGTAGAGTGAGCGTCAGTGGATGATGGTGACATTTGAAAGTGGATAGACAAATCTGACAGAGAACTGAAGTGTCTGGACAACGAAGTCCTTGAAAAGTTACTTTTGATCATTTTTACAATGTACTCCAAGTAAAATTAACCACATCTTGACTATTTTACACAAATCATTTACCAAGTAACCATATTATTTATAAACAGAACATTTTTAAGCCATCAAATACAACAGTGTAGTGATACTATTAAAAAGAAATAAAAAAGGGAGTCACCTACTAACAAAGTTCTGAACTATGTAAACGCAAGTAAATGTGTATCAATTTTTATATTCTCTGGGAGGAGATGGCTTGAGCCTTAGAAACTACAGATAAAAAAAATAGAAGAATGAGGAGATAAGTGCTCCACTTAGGAAGGAACAATCAGGGAAGAGACTGTCTAGGAAGAAGTATGGCAGAAAGGGATCTAGGGGTTATAGTTGACCACAAGCTAAATATGAGTCAACAGTGTGATGCTGTTGCAAAAAAAGCAAACGTGATTCTGGGATGTATTAACAGGTGTGTTGTGAGCAAGACACGAGAAGTCATTCTTCCGTTCTACTCTGCACTGGTTAGGCCTCAACTGGAGTATTGTGTCCAGTTCTGGGCACCGCATTTCAAGAAAGATGTGGAGAAATTGGAGAGGGTCCAGAGAAGAGCAACAAGAATGATTAAAGGTCTTGAGAACATGACCTATGAAGGAAGGCTGAAAGAATTGGGTTTGTTTAGTTTGGAAAAGAGAAGACTGAGAGGGGACATGATAGCAGTTTTCAGGTATCTAAAAGGGTGTCATAAGGAGGAGGGAGAAAACTTGTTCACCTTAGCCTCTAAGGATAGAACAAGAAGCAATGGGCTTAAACTGCAGCAAGGGAGGTTTAGGTTGGACATTAGGAAAAAGTTCCTAACTGTCAGGATGGTTAAACACTGGAATAAACTGCCTAGGGAGGTTGTGGAATCTCCATCTCTGGAGATATTTAAGTGTAGGTTAGATAAATGTCTATCTGGGATGGTCTAGACAGTATTTGGTCCTGCCATGAGGGCAGAAGACTGGACTCGATGACCTCTCGAGGTCCCTTCCAGTCCTAGAATCTATAAATCTGTGAATATAACAGAGACCTTGAAATATCCAACGATTGAATTTCTTCTCTCGTGAAGAGTTTTGGAAAGATAACTGGTTAAATTAACAGACTAATACAAATGAAAGTCCAACACAACTTTAGGACTAGAGTTGGGATGAGTTCTCAACATCACCCTATCTCTATGAAAAGTTGTGTAAAAAGGATCAGTCATAAGAGCCTGGTGTTTACATCAGCCAGAAGGGTCAGAAATGGAGGCTAAAAAGGCTGCTTTGAGAGTAAGGTTGTGTAAAGTGCATTCAGAAAGAAGCTCAAAGGGAGATTCCATAAGGTTTGGAAGGATAATACTGAGATCCCACATTGGAGGTGGTTCTCTCGCTGGTGGATATGCATGCAGTAACCTCTTTAGAAATCTAGACACTGTGGGGTGAGGGGAAAAAATGAACATGAGTGCATGGGTGGGTAGCAAACCAACATCACTGCAACATGGATTTTGACTAAATTGAATGAACAAGTTCAGAATGTTTGAATTAGGGCTGTCGATTAAATGCAGTTAACTCATGCGATTAACTCAAAAAAATTAATCACAATTAAAAAAATTAATCGTGATTAATCACGGTTTTAATAGCACTGTTAAAACAATAGAGTACCAATTGAAATTTATTAAATATTTTGGATGTTTTTCTACATTTACATATAAAAATGTGTTGTAATTGAAAAAGTGTATATTATTTTTATTACAAATATTTGCACTGTAAAAATAATAAACAAAAGAAATAGTATTTTTCAATTCACCTCATACAAGTGCTGTAGTACAATCTTTTTGTTTTGAAAGTGCACCTTACAAATGTAGATTTTTTTTTTGATTTTTTTTTTTTACATAACTGCATTAAAAACAAAACAATGTAAAACTTCTGAGTGAACTTGTAGGCTCTGTCCTACTTCTTGTTCAGCCAATCGCTAAAACAAACAAGTTTGTTTACGTTTACGGGAGATAATGCTGCCTTCTTCTTATTTACAATGCCACCAGAAAGTGAGAACAGGTATTTGCATGGCACTTTTGTAGCTGGGATAGCAAGGTATTTATGTGCCAGATATGCCAAACATCCGTATGCTCCTTCATGCTTTGGCCACCATTCCAGAGGATATGCTTCTATGCTGATTATGCTCTTTAAAAAAAAAAAAAAAAAGTGTTAATTAAATTTGTGCTTGAACTCCTTGGGGGAGATTTGTACATCCCCTGCTCTGTTTTACCCACATTCTGCCATCTATTTCATGTTATAGCAGTCTCGGATGATGACCCAGCACATTGTTCATTTTAAGAACACTTTCACTGAAGATTTGACAAAACGCAAAGAAGGTAGCAATGTGAGATTTCTAAAGATAGCTACAGCACTCAACCCAAGGTTTAAGAATCTGACCTGCCTTCCAAAATCTGAGGTGTGGAGCATACTTGCCTGCCTATGAATTTTTTCCCCTTTCTTGGGAGGCAGACTTCTGGTAGTTTCTGCAACTTTGACTTGAAGTAATTCCAGGCCTCCTCCGCCTTTAGATCCACAAGTTCTTCAGTCCAATCCACTTCCCTAACTAATTTCCTTAATTTTTTAAAATTAGCCCTTTTGAAATCAAAAACCCTAGTCAGACAGTACTTTAGCCACCCGGCCATCCTTCACTGTTTCTAGCATTTACGCTTGTGAAAATAACCTTCTAAGTGTGAACTGAGATTAAACTGTTACAGTGCTGTCTTCCTAAGTCTGTAGACTGATTGCTCCAGTGTTTCTCCATCTACTCAGAACGTTTCCAAGCTGTGTGAGAGAAAAATGACCAAATCATGTTAGTTTTCACCAGTATGGATTTGATTTAAATATTTATTTATTTAAAAACATTTTTGCTGTTAACAAGCATGTTGTCTCTGGAGACACAAATCCGCAGTTTGAGAACCGCAAAATTAAGCATCTCTGATGGTATCGTCTAGACTGAGCACTGAGTCCCATTGGGTAGATAGAAAGATTAACCTAAATAATCTATACAGAAGCCACTGGAACCCCATAAAATTGGGTCCCTAATCCATGAACTATTGGAACTCATTTACAAAACTTTTCTTAAACATTACATGAATATATAGTCTCATACTATAGAATTAGAATTTATAATCCCTATTCCATGATGAGATATTTTTGAGCTATAATGTATTTTAATTAAAACTATCTTTAGATAGTTTTTTCCTAAAAAAGCATTATATCAAAAAAAAATCTGATTTTTTTAATTTTTTTTTTTTTTAATCATTGATTTTTATCCACCCTGGTTTTCACTTCCCTTTGAGGAGATGTGAAACTAAAAGGAACCAGGTCAATATGCTATTGCTTATAGTTTTCACAAGCCACAACAAAAGTGTCAGACCCCTGGTGCTATTCACTATGGAAGGGGACTAAAAATTAAGTCTGCGGGAAGATTAGAGTAGCATGCACAACCTCTCATCCCTTGCAACATCAAGAAAACTGCAAGAGGGATGGAGTACTGGAGACCCCCTCCACACTCATAGCATCCAGAAGTGTAAAATAGAGTGGGAGGTCCATCCTTGTAGTAACCATGAGCATAGGTGCCGACTCCGTGAGTGCTGCGGGGCTGGAGCACCCACGGGGGAAAAAAAAGGATGCTCAGTACCCACCAGCCATAGCTGATTGGCGGTGCTGCTGATCTGCTGTTTGGCATCTCGGGGAGGGGATTGGGAGAGGGCAAAGAACAGCAAGCTGTGAGCGGAGGCCTCGGGAGTCTGGCGGTGGAGCGAGGGCAGGGGCCTTAGTGGCTGGAGATGGAGTGAGGGTGGGAAGAGGTGGAGCGAGGGTGGGGCTTCGGAATGGACAGCCCGCCCCTCCCCCGGCGAAAAATAAAGGTCAGTGCCTATGACCATGAGGCTGAGGGTGGAAGAGGAAACACAGAGAGCTTCCTTCTCTTTCATTCCAGTAGTCAGAGAGGGTTGGGTGGGTGTGGGGCTTCACACTTATCAAACGCTTATTACTATGAGAGTGATATGAAAGATAGAGCTACCATGCATAATCCAGGGACAGCACCCTGATAGAGATCCCAGCACGCTTACCTTTCCAAGCAACTGGGAAGGAGTGGAGGCTATCTCTTCACCTAGCCTGACTAGCAATCCCTCCCCCCCCCCCTCCCCCCCCCCCCCAGTTTTTCATACATCTGTGTCTATTAAATTTGGTCTCCTGTCTACTAGGTATCTGGTTAACTTTCCACTGTTGAGTGTGTAGATATGAGAGAGAGTGTACGAGAGGGGAGAGAAAATTGATGGGATTATTGACAAAAGAGAGTGTTGAGGGGAGAGAAGAAAGGAGTTACAGAAAACACATGGGAGGAGGTAGAAAACATTTCTGTAATAATAGAAAGAGATGAGAGGGTGGAGGCAAGAGAGAAGGAAAAATGGAAATATACTGAAAATAACTCCAAAAAAAAAAAAAAGATACACCATGATCTGTTTTGAGGGGTGGATAGGGAAATGGAGTGGAGTAAAGACAGGAAGGAAAAAACACAACAGAAGCAAGAGAGTCCTAGTAAATAGGGCTGGTCAAATAGTACTTGACAACTATATTATTCAGTGAATGTCACTGGCGTTTGTAGAATAATTTCATTTGATACTTTTGTGGTATTTGACTAGCACTAAAGATAGCTAAGTACTTTTTGGCAGTTATAATATTAGATGAATACTGGTAGAATGTATTCAGCTTTTTTGTTTGCTATTTGATAAGCTCTAATATTAAGTTACATCTTTAAAATATTATATAGAATGTTGATTCACAATATTTTACAAATAAATACAGCATCCAACTGTTCCATTCCTTTAAATTGCAGGAGGCGTGGCATTGGTGAGGTGTGGCATTGGGCCTCAATGCAGAAAGTACTTAAGCATGTATCTAACTTTAAGCACATAAGTAGTCCCCATTGACTTCAGTGGGACTGTTCATGTGCCTGAAGTTAAACACGGGCTTAAATATTTTCCTGAACTGAGGCCTTAGTGTGGGAATGGGGACACAAGTATTTTTCATCCTTACTGGTAGGCTTAGTTCTCAAGGTAGGGTAAATGGTTCAAGCACCATGTATGTATGGTTTCAAATGGCAAAATGTAAAGTGTATGATGTGTGTGTCCATGTACTTTCCAGTGTTCAGTCCTCTTGTAAAATCTCTCAGTGATTTTGTTTGAACTGTTAAGATAATAGTTATGTAACTTTCCTGACTGTTAGCGGTCAAGGTGTAAAGTTTTTTAGGGCTTGTCTTCACTAGTGTGCTATATCGGCATATATCAGTTCAGCTGTGCTGATGTAGTGCGTCTGGTGAAGATGCACTATGTTGATGGGAGAGTGGTCTCCCATCGACATAATTACCCCACCTCAACGAGATGTGGAAGCTACCGCAGCAGAAGAGTGTCTCCCGTTGACATAGCCTGGTGTAGACAGTGCTTTAAGTCAATGTAACTTACATCGCTCAGGGGGTGATTTTTCACACCCCGGAGCAACGTAAGCTACGCCGACTTAAGTGGTAGTGTAGACAAGCCCTTACTTTTCTTAGGCAATTGCTGAAATGCAAGGAGGTTCTTCTTGTGATAAAATGTAATGATAGGTATGTCTTGTTCATCTGTATTTATTGAAAGCAATTGTGAAATCCTAGTAAATTTTTTTTTATATTTCTACCCCTCAGCTTTAAATCACATACAGTTTACTCATAATGTTCAGATCCGTTATTTGGGAAACTGTGAAACTAAATATAATTTTTCTCAGAACTTAGTGTTCTTAGGATACAGGATTTAATGAGTCATATCTGAGTAATTTATCTTGTGTATCTTGGAGAAGAAGGAAGTCAGGTGGGAGAAACATGGTGTGCTGGACCATATAAGCTGCTTTGTTAGATGAAGTGACTCCTTCAAGATAATGCTAACAAAATCTTATGTATATTTTAAATTTTTTATTTTTTTTAAGGGAGCTTTTCATATTGATATACCAAATTTCCTTTTTCAGCTGTCAAACGTTTAATGAAGGAAGCAGCCGAATTGAAGGATCCTACAGATCATTACCATGCACAGCCCTTGGAGGTTAGTTCCTGTGTATAGTCGCTGTAGCTGCTAGTTTGTGTCTGCTGTATAATACCTAATATAATTTTTCTGCCTGGTTACATTGCTTTAAGTCCATACATAATATTTAATTTTGGTTTTGGAGATTAATAGACCTTATTAAAATGGTCAGATTTTTATTTTTTCCTTGAAAACTATCAGGAACATTTTAAATCTAATGACATGTCATGGACTTGACTCATCGGTAAAAAGTACATAATAAAAGTTAAGATTATATCTAAGTAGTCATTTCACATTGTTGCAATATGTTTTTCCCCTGGGGATTGCATAACCTCATAATTTAAATGTGAAGTGGTTATGCATCCAAAAAGAAATTCATGTTATGTTATGAAGTTACCCTAGCAGAAAGTTTAAGGCTAGATCCTGTAATTGGATTGACATGTGTGCAGCCCTGTGCATACATAGGAGCCCATTGAAGTAACTGGTGGTTCAGTATGAGCAGAAGGGAGCAGCTGCAGGATCTCACCTTTATTTAAAAAAAAAAAAAAAAAAAAAATCTTACCCTAAAGATGCTATCTATGCTGCAGTCTCAGTCCTGGACATTTTATAAACAGTCAAAAATTTGAGGAAAGGTGAAATTCTAGTGCTGACAAGAACGAAACTTAAAAAATGGTTATTTGTATCTATAGACTTGTCTACATAGAGCAGTAATGCAGACTTTGGGGGTGTGATTTTTAAAGTGCACTAAAGCAGCAGTTCTCAAACTATGGGTTGGGACCCCAAAGTGAGTCGCAACCCCATGTTAATGGGGTCGCCAGGGCTGGCTGGGGCCCAGGGCCGAAGCCTGAGCCCCACCAACCCGGGTC
The DNA here is from genome assembly GCF_002925995.2 of Terrapene triunguis. Classification (NCBI taxonomy): domain Eukaryota; kingdom Metazoa; phylum Chordata; order Testudines; family Emydidae; genus Terrapene; species Terrapene triunguis. Next base: position 19,365,269 of record NW_020664393.1, read on the forward strand.
AATGCCAGAGCCCATGGGCTTCCGCCCTGGGTGGTGGGGCTCAAGTTACAGGCACCCTGCCTGGGGCTGAAGCCCTTGGACTTCGGCTTTGGCCCCCCTGCCCAGGCCAGTGGGGCTCGGGCTTTGGCTGGGATAGCACCAGCTGGGCAGCAGCCCAGACGCGACTGACCAGGGGCTGGGCGCAGCGTGCGCGCTGCTGGGTCTCCCGGGCCTCCCCCCAGCGCTTGTGGAGGAAGGGTGGGTTGTTGTTTTTTTGGGGGGGTTTTGCCCTGCCCCCTCCCGCCACGCGTCCCGATACTTGACTTGGGTGATCTGGTCACCCTACACTAAAGGTTCCCTAGTGTGCTTTAAGATAGTGCTGTTTGAAACAGTACTACATTAAAGTGCACTAGGGGAACATTACAAACAGATTACTCATTACAATGTATACAGAGAGAGAGAGAGAGCCCTGAAAACCCCCAATTTTTGGACATCTACATACAACTCAAAAATTTCTAAAAGTAAACCTTAAAAAACAGAAGCCCTAAATGTTGGGACTTTGCTATTTGGTGGAATTTTTGCAAAAAAGCTTAGTGCACTTAGCATACTTAGAGCACTTAACATGCTTTTGGGTGCTATAAAATACAGATTATTGTTATTGGTTAGCTTTTGTTTTTACTTGCAGTTTTTCTCCTGAATAATGATTTTGGTAAAATATCAACTTTCATTTTTTTACTTATATTTCTGTTTTATTTTAAATCCAGTGTTTTAAACCAAGTTTAGGGATAAACAACACCTGGATTTTGGTAATAGTAAGAATAAGAAGGCCTATTTCAGGATGTTATTTGCTGGTATTTTGTATGAATGTGCTGATTGCTTGTTAGGACAGTCTCTCTCTCCTGGGGAGAGAACAGTGAGAAGCAGAACCTGAATAAATGTTGATAGTACTATTCTGTCCTTTCAAGAGTGATAAGTAGGTGGGCAAACATAGAGCTGTGATCTAGCACTCAGCATTAGTCATGAGTAGGGATATGACTTTGTCACAGTGTTGGTCACCACTGTCACCAGAATCTGTGAATTTTGCTGTTGATTTCAACTCAACTGTGAAAACAGTGAGCATGTCTTAATTAACAGGAAGCAATCATGACTTTTTCACAGTGTCAGCGGAAGTGAAAAAGTTAAAATGGTTGGGATATGCAAACCTTTGAATAACAGTAAATAGTGGACAAGAGCGACAAAATATGAGTAAAAATTGGCAAAGTGCTAAGCAACGAGCACAGCAATATTCTCAAACATTTAATGAAAACAAAGGGAAGTTATTTTGTATGTAGTGCAGCATACATGTTGATTTTACTAGAAACACTAGCTATGACAAGTATCAGAGGGGTAGCCGTGTTAGTCTGAATCTGTAAAAAGCAACAGAGGGTCCTGTGGCACCTTCTGTTAGTCTTAAAGGTGCCACAGGACCCTCTGTTGCTTTTAGCTATGACAAGAATCTGGAAAGTGCAACACGTACCAACAAGAGGCATTACAAGTGGAGGAAAACAGAAATCTGAAACGTTAGAAAACAGCTGTTTTCAACAGTAGTTCAAACTACTAAGATTGAAGAGCAGCTTTAAGGAGATATGAAGCTTTCAGAATAACAGAAGCCTTTTCTGCTTCTTGCATACCCTTGACAATTCAAAACTCAGAGGGTTTTCAGAATGCAATCTGGAACGCACATTGGAGTTATACCTAGTGCAGATGAGTTTAGAAAGTTTTACTTACCCAAGAATTTTGAATATGATATTCAATAATTGGAGAGACAAGGTGGGTGAGATATCATCTTTTACTGGACTAACTTCTCTCGTCTCTCTCACCAATAGAATTTAGTCCAATAAAAGATAACTTCTGTTGGTGAGAAAGACAAGAGAAGTTAGTCCAGTAAAAGATGCTACCTCACTCACCTTATCTCGCTAATATCCTGGGACTAACATCCCAAAACTGCATACATTTAAGATTTAAAAGAAAAATTGCATGGCTTTGAAGGAATCAGCGTGGTAGCAGATGAAGCTATTGATGCTGAAGACAGATATGTACTTGATATTCTCGCCATCCTTGGCCGAACAAGCAGTGACAACGAAGCTACTTCAGCTCCATGTGAACAAAACAAGCGGGAAGTATTTTTTTTGAGTTACGAGGTTTTGGAAGCAGTTAATTTAAAACAGTAAGCTAGGCAATAAGGGAAACTGTTGAGAAATTCAGAATACCATTTGATTGCGTGACAGATAATGCCACCTACATGGTGAAAGCTTGGGATTGAAGTTTGAAACCTTTATTTCTAAATGCAGTACACCTGATGTGCATGGTGCATTTGCTTAACCTGGTTGGCGATTTGTGGATGAAAATACTTTTAAAAGTAAATGCATTTGTTGTGGCTATAAAACAAGCTTTCACTGCCTGCCCCGCAATGAAAGCACAGTTTTGTATGTTTCTAATTGAAAAAGGGAAAAGTCCTTGCATCCCACCAACCTCTGGATGGAATAGCTGGTTCAGAGCACCTCTTTATCATCTTGAATATGCTGAGGATTACATTTCATTTTTTAGAAAGGGGAATGATCATAATAGTTTTAATGTGTTGTAGAGGTTAATCTCTGCCAATCTGCCTAAGTTAGAGGCTCTGGAAGAATTAGAGGCTCTAAAGGAGTTTGTACCACCAATCATGAATACTTTCACGGGTTATGAAGAACCCACAGTTCAGGCTCATTAGGTGAAAAATGACTGTGATCTTGTGCTGTGAGCTGAAAGCTCTGTTGAAACTTACCAACATCCAACAACCAAAAATTGCACCTCTAGAAAGCACAATAAAAAATAAGTCATACATGGAAACTGACTCAACCTCCCACTTTTGCCAACCTGCTGCTGCTTTTTTCAGTGCTGTATTGCTCCTTAACTGTAGCCTTTGCAATGCTGCACTGTCTTATAGTAGTTATCCTCATTTAGCTTTCTTCTGATTTTTAATTTTGAATTTTTGCTATGCTACAGAGCTACAGTCCATGCTTATTTTAATAAAGTAATGATTATCTGTTTTTGTCCTGCTCTCTCTGACTTATGTGCTCTTGTTTTTTTGGTTTTTAGGATAATCTTTTTGAATGGCATTTTACTGTTAGAGGCCCTCCAGATTCGGATTTTGATGGAGGAATTTATCATGGACGAATAGTACTACCACCAGAGTATCCCATGAAACCCCCAAGCATCATTCTGTTAACAGTAAGAGTATTTAGCAGTCATCCTTTTTATATGGTCATTTCAATTAGATTAACCTTAAAAGACGTTAAATCATTTTTGGCAATATGAGAGAGAGTTCACTTAGAGAAAAGTGCAGAATTGTGGCTTTTTATTTTGTTTATCCATTTGTATACCTGTAAATGAGACTAAATGAAAAATTTGAAGACTATTTATGCAAGATTACATACATTATGGAAAAACCACTGTAGGATGAACTGAACTTAGTGCTTTGACCACTGAAAGAGGAGGGAAAATAGTTCCCCTACTGCTGTGGTAGGAGGCATAATGCCATGCCATTTGATTCACTTTGGAATAGTGATGTAGGCAGGGACAGTTACCTATGTTGCTTGCTGAAATGTTATTTATAGTAACTGTAATGAAATAGCTGTTTATTAAAACACTTCAAGTTCTTATTCCAAGGCCAGAGAAACAATGAGAAATAGTGGATGAGCAAACAAACTGAGTGACCTCGTCTTGAGAGAGGTTTACGATCCAGTTTCAATTGACATCAACAAGAGCTGCATGTGCCCAGCACCATGCAGGACCTTGCCTCAAATTTGTGTCAGGAGGATTTTATTTAGTAAATAATTCAATATTTGTGTGTGTGTGTGTCATACATACATAAAGAGTATTAAAGTTGCAAAGACAAGCACTTAAAACTTAAGAAATGCCAGAATTAAGGTTACCTACGCAACCTTAATTCAGAACCCTTGTGCATATGCATTAAGATACAAGAATGGAAAAAACATGTGATCATGTAATTAAAGACTGTATCATAATTAAATTATATACAGTGGAGCCATATTGACCCCTCTACTTGGGTCGTCAGCAGGGTTTTGGACTTTTGGATCTACCGTACAAATCTCTACCACTTGAGTTAATGGAGTAACTGGTAGTAGTAGTAGTAGTTATCCTCTATGTGGACCAGCTACTAGAAGGGGATGAGACACATGCTTTTCTAGTAGGTTTCACAGCTGTTTGTTGACAACAGAGGAATGTTAGATGCTCAGGATTCCTGAGTTCAATTCCAGGTTCTGAAGGGGAGCTTGCTACAGTGGTTATGGACCCTTCTGTTTCTGTGCCCTCAGCTTGTTCCTGTCCTCCTCTGTTCCTGTACACCTCTGGTTCCTGCCCCTTCAGCCTCTGCTTCTATTCATCCCCACTCCCTGCGTCCTTCCCTCTTCCTCTGCTCCCCTCTACCCTCTGGCTCCTGCAGCCTCTTCACCTACTCTGCATTCCAATTTGTTGCTCATCCTTTACACTGGCTGTGTGTCAGACAGGGAGCATAGATAGTGCAGGAAGGACAGTTTCACTGCTCTGTCCTGTGCCCCGAACCACAGTGAACCCCAGCAGCTGGGAGGAGTAATTGCAGGGTAGATCCTGCTAAGCCCCTGGAACCCTGGGCTGAAGCATGCCTAGTGCAGATGGAATCATCAGAAAATTTAGCTGCCACACTCTGTCAAGTCTCTAGTAAGCATGTGCAAACTGAGATTTTTCAAAGGGTTATAAATTGGTCAAATCTGGATAATTTTCACTGGGATGGCAAAAAGCACTTTCCTGGTGTCAAATTTTAAGTCCCTCCAAAGCAGAGAGGTGCTAGTTTCTGATCTGAACATTTGTTTAAAAAAAAAAAAATTAACGGGCAAAACAATGTATTTTTTCCTAATCTCATTCTTGGAAACTGCTGAACTGTTTTAGCTGAAACTTTCCCCTCCAAATCAGCCTCATGTGAACACCCAACATGGATTTGAAAGTATCAGGCAACCTTAACTATAGATGGTGCTACCAGCTCTGCCTGTATATATAACAAGAGCTAACCTTTCACCTTTTGCCAACACTTAAAATATGTTTTGGCAAAAACGTGACCGCATCATAGTGACCTTAACTTCTAAATTCTTTTATATGATTCAAAAATTTGATTATGATCACCCATTATTAATCAATTCCAGTACATTTTCTATAGTATTCTTGGCTTTTAAATTTTGAAGTTATTCTCATTTGTCATATGAAATGTTGCAGATCTTAAAAGTGAAATACAGAACTCACTTTTGGAGGATTTCTGCTATTTATGTTATGTTTAAAAGATATCTTACAATTGTCTTCAGTGCTTTGTGCAGACAGCAGCAAGGGTGGCTTCAACAAATCTAATCTAGCTTTATATTGTTGTCATTTGTTCAGTTGTTATGATGTTTGCAAACAGATTTACTTGAAAATATTTTTACTGTTTAGTTTTTTTGGTAGAAGCTAGTTTAACAAGGAATATTTGAGTTGAAGAATGTCTTTTTTGTTTTTCTTCCCTGACTCCCTTCCCTGCAGGCCAATGGCAGGTTTGAAGTAGGGAAGAAAATTTGTTTAAGCATCTCAGGACATCACCCTGAAACGTGGCAACCTTCATGGAGTAGTGAGTATTACTTAACATTCAATGTAATTCTTCTTCAGCAAAACATTGATGGACACCAACAAAACTAGTTTTCAGAATTATATTCTTTGTGAAATTATCCATTATCTTATCTCAGTTTTATACTGTGCTCATCAGCATATCATTTAAGCACATTGCTTGATATATGGGCCAATCTCTGATAACATGCAGAAGAATTTCTTCTACTTACTCCCCTGACCTCAAGGAGACACTGGAAATAACATTGTTTCAGCTTCTGTCCCTTATAGAGAAATAAGTAGAATGGAGGGAAGAGGCACATGGTTTTAGTGTTGTCATTTTTCCTGGATAAGTTGATAACTACACTTTGAATTTAATTCATTTCTATTAAGCTCACTTAATTGTAAACAAATCTTAGTTGAATTGACAATGGAATCAATATCTTCTTATAGTATCTATTGATCACAGGACTAAAAATAAATAAATTCCAAGACAATACCTTATTTGCTGAATGCCAACTAATTGTATGTTTCTCCAGGGGTAAGGTAAAGGGTACATAGGAGTCTTGGCTGGTGCTGTGAGCACTTCCTCTCCTGTTTCAATCTAATTTAACCCTTCATGCCACTTTCTATTCAAGTTAGCAGGGCTGGCCTTTAGGGTCTGAAAACTCCAAAGCTATGCCCCAAATCCATTTTTGGACCCACATACACATCCATATTAATCTCTATTTTTAATCATAATAGGAAAAATAGCCACTGAATTTGTGGAGGTCACCTTGGTGTAAATTAATCACTAGGGTTGAAATATGTCACCCTAATTTTCCATAAACAACATGGGTTTAGTCACAGTTTCCACCACAGTTGTCTGGAACTAGCTGTTGGGACCTGTATAGCCCATGATCATAAGTCCCATGGTTTTTTTTTTTTTGTGTGGATGCCAGGACTATGGCTACCACTGACACTAGGCTGCCTTGAGTTCTGCAGATTAAATGGTTCCTCTGCTGAGTTGGCACGATAGTCTCTGGCGCAAGCAGGGATACTGCACAGTTGCAAGCAGCCAAGCCAAAGCAGACAGAAGTAGGAAGGCTATCTCCCCTCAACTTGAGCAGCAACTGCGGCATACTGGAAGGTGGAACCTGGCCTCCCACCCACCCTCAGCAGCACCCTTCCTCAGTCTTGTGAGAAGAGTGGAAAACAAGAAGCACCATAGGAGAAGTCTCCTAGGGAGAGAGTAAAGGGGGCTGATCTCAAGGGAGAAAAAAGATGGGGTACCCAGGAAGGGGAAAGGTAAGGTGGTATGTTTGAGATCAGTGAAGGGATGTAAATTGGTGTGAGAGGGAGGTATAGGGAGGACTCGGAAGAGACAATGGAATACAGATGGGCTCAAGGGGGTGGGAGATCAAGAGAAGTATGGTGAACTATTGATATTTATTTGCCCTGGGTAAACGAGCAAGTAGAATTTTACATGACTGCGTATATAAAACATTTTGAGTGTTGTTTTAAATTTATAGTTATGAAAAATACTTTGAATCCTATTTTAATTCCTAGTCTGGTCACTTTAAGTTTTCCTTCTGAATCAGCTTGAATAGCAATATAGGTTGGATATTAGGAAAAACTATGTCACTAGGAGGGTGGTGAAGCACTGGAATGGGTTACCTAGGGAGGTGGTGGAATCTCCATCCTTGGAGGTTTTTAAGGCCCGTCTTGACAAAGCCCTGGCTGGGATGATTTAGTTGGGATTGGTCCTGCTTTGAGCAGGGGGTTGGACTAGATGACCTCCTGAGGTCTCTTCCAACCCTAATCTTCTATGATTCTATGAGTAGCGTGTGGTCAACTGAGTAACATGATTTGTAATTCTGACATGGCACTCTGTACTAAATGAACGCTATAAGGAGAGGGGAGGATCCAAGACCCTGGGTTTAAAATGACTGAATGGTTTTTGCTTTTTGTAAGTCTCACTGCACTATACTTCTTATACCTTTCCCTGAAGTGGGAAGAGGAGGAATCATGCAGCAGGATGCATTGCAGAAGGACCCTTCTTTTTATGTCCCCCTCCGCCCCATCTATCACTGTTTGTTTTTATGCCATATTGTTAATCATTTGTCCCTACCCTGGCTATAAATTTCACACTTAAATATACTGAAAGGATTAAATTCTATGACCAGAGTTTTGTGGAAAACCAGGGCTCATAGAATTGTGCATGAATCAGCATGTTCTGCTGAAGCAGAATTACAGCTATGAACATTTTGAGGCTGCAGAATCGCAGGAGTTCTATTAGCAGAACAATTTTTCAGTCTCTGCTTAATAACTTTTAAACTTTTTTCAGCAATTGTTGAGGGCTTTTGTGGGCAGTATATATGCTGCTGTGGTATTTATTATCTGTGGGCTTGTATGTTAATTTTCGTAGGTAACACTTCTGTGATTGCCTATTTAATTACTGTTATGGTGCCTTAAATTTTCATATAGGCATTGTTTTATTATATATAATAAACAGTTGTAATAAATCAAAAGAAGAAACATGTACACATGACAGGTATGTTATGTTCATTGCAGACACACAGAAAAATTAGTCCTTGTCCCGATGTGCTGACAATCTAAGGCCCAAATTTAGCAAATAACTGTACGTAGGCCATGCCAACTTAATCTCCTTATTATCGTCCTTTTCCACCCTATTTCCTCCCTCCTTGTTTTGAACTCAGCTGTTCATTTTGATCCATTATTTCTATGGGCCTTAGCCTTTCTTTTCAGTCTTTATCCTCTGCCCCCTTCTATCAGCCATCACTTCACCATCTCCCCTTACGTAACCCTTCCATCTGTGACTCCTTGCCATAAAAGAAAAGGGATTTTTCTTGTGTTCTCCTTATTTTTTGTATACTATTTTTGTTGGTTTTGGTGTGATTACAAGAAATTCTCTTCAGACAGAATGGAATCTTTATAGGCAAAACTCATTACTACTTTTTTTCCTCCACAAAGTCTAGACTCAATTAAGTAACAATTCTGGGAAAAACTTCATTTGAATTTTTATTTTTTTTCCAATTTCAGTAAGAACAGCTTTACTAGCCATTATTGGTTTTATGCCAACCAAAGGAGAGGGAGCCATAGGATCCCTAGACTACACACCTGAAGAAAGAAGAGCACTTGCCAAGAAGTAAGTCTTATTTTTTTAACATCTCCAACAATCTTTAATATAAAAATCATAGCTGTAGGAAAGAGGATTCCCCTTTCCTCTGATCTGGATAATCACTTCTAGGATTGTCAGTCAATTGGAAATAAGCAACTATATATCAGGATTATTATTGTTAATTTATTTCTTCAATGCCAACAGTATGCTTGTGTCAATGTGACTACATTTCTGGTCTTGTTTCTTTTCCTAAGTTTGTTTTGCCTTCAACATCAATTCCCTTTAAAATTTTTATGTCTGTGAAGACTTTCTTTCTGCACACCAGGCTTATAGGCTGTTACCTTATCATGTAACATCTATGAGAAAATGGTAGGAGTGCTAATGCCATCTGTACATTTGTCACTGCAGCCCAACAGAATGTTTTGCCAAACCGATTTCTTCCTAATAAAAAGAGAAGTAAAATGAAAGTGATAGTTTTCAGGACCAGTGACTGGTCTCAGAGGTCTAATTGCAGAATTAAGGAAGTGGATCAATGGATCTTCATTTTGCATATCAAGGCAAGATCCCTTGCTCATCCTTAGAGCTTCTTAACTGGACCTTTTTGAAATTCCAGTTCCAATGAAGGGAAACTCTAAATTGTCTTATTACCTCAAAGGTGAAATGGTTCTGTGGAATCACTACCTTTGTGTCATAGTAGAACTTGAATAATAAATATAGCTCTTAGAAGCAGGTAGTAATATAAATTTGTCGGTGACAAGTTTTCTCCTAAGCGGCAGTGTCTCTTAAACTACAACCCCTTATTCTCTTCCATGCCTTGCCATTCAGATTTAGTCGGGCATATCCAGCCAAAAGACCAAACATCGCAATTGAAGGTTGATGTGAATTTCCATTTCTAGAAGGGGAGAAGACAAAGTATGTGTGTTACCTAACATTGAGAAAAATCTTTCAGCTACTGTTCAGAAAGATGCTAAGTGCACAAAGTCTGGAGTTGTGTGGCCCAATTGAAGGCTGAACTGTTAGTGCTCTCTAGGACTTTCTTCTGAAGGAAAATGTAATCTCTAAGAAAGGTACACCTCTACCCCAATATAACGTGACCCGATATAACACGAATTCTGATATAACGCGGTAAAGCAGTGCTCCGGGGGAGCGGGGCTGCGCACTCCGGCGGATCAAAGCAGGTTCGATATAACGTGGTTTCACCTATAACGCGGTAAGATTTTTTGGCTCCCGAGGACAGCGTTATATCGAGGTAGAGGTGTATTAGCAAAAAGAGATGCTTTATGATGTATTTGCAAAGTGCTTAACGATAGCTTATATGTAGGTGTTTGATATCTTACATGGCTAGAGCTCTATGGATGAATTTACAGGATATGCAGAGCAGTATTTCTGACCAGAAATTCATTTAATGGAAGTCCTTTAAGAAAGTAGACCTTGGTCTTTTGGTATTTGGCTTCCTCAATGTTGCAGTCTTAATCTTAAATAAGACTTTCATTAATGTTATGCGTTCAGATGTGACAACACTTTGTGCTGTGTGGTTGAATGAACAATGTGAAATGTCCTAGATTACACCACCTCTGCCTGCCGATTCCAAAGGATTGGGTCAGTAGAGTAGTTTTTGAAGTAAGGACTCAGCATTGGACAAAAGGCTGGTGCTTAGAGATTTATTACCTTAACACTCCTGAGATGCAAAGAGATCACAACAGATTCCACTTGCTAATAGTTTTGAGCGTCCCTCTTGGCGGCAAGAAGGTAGTGAAGGAGTAAAGTGGGTCAGTATATCAGTGCCTTGACATGAAGGCAGTGTGGAAAGCTCAGCTTCATTTTGGAGACAGCATGTCAACGCATACAAGATTAATAAGAATGGAGAATTCTAAAGGATAGCTTGTCAAAATAAGGCACCCAGGAACTGCAGGTCCTATTGTGACTGAGAGTCCCTGATACTAACATTTGTCATCAATCAAAGCAACTTGCTTGAGAAGCTATGTCAACCTCACTATGGCTGGATCATCCATCAGATAATCCATCATATAGATTTGGGAGCACAGTTAGTAAAATGTTCAGCCAATTGGTGTGTGGGGGACAGTCTGGATCTATTGACCTTTTATTTCAACAAGGATGTTGAATATTGTGGCATCTGATACTCTGTTGCATTAAAGAAATACCCACATTGCCTCTCTTCAGACCATTCTAAACACAGCTGCGTAGATGATCTTCCTTGTCTATTGCACTGATCTTTCTTGTCCATTCCTCTGATCATATTACCCTCAATCTTTTTGAATCCTTTAACAGGCTTCCGCATTACTACCACATCAGATTCAAGATTCCTTTTCTCACCTTCAAGGCGCTTAACAACTCTATTTATCTGTCTTTTCTCTTACCACATTGCTCCCTACTCTGTCAGTGATATCAGCCTGGATTCTACACACACCCTGTCTCGATTTGGGGTGCAATTCAGACCAATGATGATGTGTCACTGCCTGCCCTGTAGCCCTGGGTGCCTTAAATGCTCTGCTGCTGTGGCTCACAGCTCAGGCACCAATTGCCAGCAGACAAGCATGCAGCCCTGGTTCAACACTCTGACCCCAGCAGTCTGCCTGCAGCACAACAGCCCCACCTTGGTCTCCACCAGTCTAGGTTTCTACTTGCAGGGTGACCTCCAACACCCTACCAGTCCCAAATTTCCCCAAAACCATCGGCCCTGAAATGGGCAGCTCTCCTGGAACATTCAGAAGAGTAATATGGTCCTCTGGTCCTTTAAAGAGACAAAAGCAGAGCAACTTGTTGCCTTAACTGGAGTTAATGGTCACTTCAATTCACACACAGCACTGGCTTGGTTTAGATTAAAAGTAAAACAAGTTCATTAACAAAAGGAGAGGTTCTAAGTGAGTTCAAGTACAAGGGATAAAGACAAAATGGTTACAAGCAAATGAAAGTAAAATACTCTCTAGTGGCTAAGACATAACTCAATAAACTATTGCCTTGGTTCAAGGTAGATTTCTTACCGTCTTTTCTTTCCTGCCATGACTGTCTTTTTCTCAGTCAGGACCTTCCACAGAAGTACAAGGTGCTGGTTTCCCTTGTCGTCTTAGGTGAAAGATCTTTGCCTAAACAGGTTTTTCACCTATAGTCAGCACCCAGAGACTTCAGCCACCTTGGCTGAATGACCCTTCTTTCTCAGCTTGCAAGAGCTGTGGCCTCTTGTGTCTGTCCAGTGATCGATGCCAAGATGGCATCTTCTCTCTCCTTATGTCTTCCCAAACTCACTGTTTCATCCCCGACTCAGCCTTATGCTGTTCTTCCTTTCCTGTGGACTTCCTATCCCATTGCTGAGTCATACATAAATGGGGCTTCCATTGATTTTTGGTCACACCTTGCTTAATTTTATTGGAGACAGGTAGATGGCTGCCTTCCCTCCTGTGTGTGGGAGAAAACCTATTTCACAATGATATTAATCACCAGAATGTCATTAGCTTTCATAAAAGACCTTGCTCGATACACTTTTTTATAATACAATAATATTTAAGGTTAAGATTTTGTCATGGTTATTTTTAGTAAAAGTCAGGGACAGGTCATGGGGGCCATAAACAAAAATTCACAGAAGCCTGTGACCTATCCCTGACTTTTACTAAAAATAATTGAGACAAAATGGGGGATGAGAGCCTAAACCTGGCTGCTGGAGGGGAAATAGGGGGAGGGGGTCCAGCACCTGCCACTGCTGTGGCTGACAGCTCTGGGCTCCCCCTCGGAGCTGCGGGGCCGGTGGCAGGGAGCTGTGGGTGCCCCCCCTGCCCGGGGTCTCCCCGCTGCCAGTGGGGCTCAGAGCTCCGCCCCGGTCGCCTGCAGTGGCTGGGAGCTGTGAAGCTGGCGGCTTGGAGCTCCGGGTCCCTCCATTGCCCACAGCAGCCAAGAGCTGCAGCAGCCCCTTACTGCCTGCGGCGGCTCAGAGCGCTAGGGCCTCCTCTAGCTAACAGCTCCAGCCCCACTGCCCAGGGGCTGAAGCGGAAAGTGTCACGGAGGTCTCTGGAAATCATGGAATCTGTGACTTCGGTGACCTCCATGACATAATCTTACTGTTAGTAATATTGTATACAATCAGTTGATTATATTACTTATCATTTGAAGTTCAGTCCCCTGTTTTTATAGTTCAGAGGCTATCTCATCCACTCACTAAGTTGATGGCTTTGTTTGCCTTTTATGTAACTATGCCTTCATTGTGTCTGTCTGATGATGAGGCTGGTCAGACAGTTACACATTCCTTTGTCTAGGGCAGAGTGGGATTATGTATTGCTTGTCAGACAAATTTTAAAACATAATTCTAGCATGTATCCATAACTCTTTGTGCACACCCGATACATACATCATGCTAGAATATTAATGATCAGTGAGTTACTCATTTTCCATTGATCTCTTACATAACTCCTTCTAGATATGGATGACGACAGCAGAGTGTGAGGTGTAATGAATATGTCAGGCCTGATAGGAATTGCTGATACAGAGTAGTGAACCCCCAGTGGGCCTTGGTATCACACCCCCATGTTTATTTTTCAAGGAGCCTTGACTTTGCTCCTTTTATCATGGCATCCTCTACACACAGAACACATTACTTCATCTGATTAAAAAAGTCACTACATTCTCCATTAATTCCTTCCTCAAGACCCATTTCTGCAATGATGTCTGCAATAAATTAGCCAGTTAATTATGATTAGGTGATTAGGTAATTAGGTAGTTGGAGATAGTATATTTGCACTGTGTTTATATTCCTTTTTTCTCCCTTTATGTGTTGCTTTTCTCCTTAGATTGTAGCTTTTTCAGGTGTGTACAGTGTCTAGCATATTGTGGGTGCCACCAAACTACAAATACTAAATTTTCTCTGCTTTATGCCTCTTTTCTCCCTGATGGTCTGCATTGGTAAGAATATGAAATTAGCTGACCTTTTCAATCTCTAGATTCTCTGAGAGCCCAGTGATTTTAATTGCTCTTGCTGGCCAGAAGGTTTATGCACTCGCTTCACTCTTTAGCCCCATTGTACAAACTTCTGGTTCTCAATCTTCTTTTGCAAAGTACTTGTACTCCAGAAATAAGAATGTCTTTTGCTGTTGTCTTGCCTTCTGAGGAAAGAGCATTTAGAAAAGTATGTATGTTATCCACAATGATCTGCACCAGCATTTACTCCAAATGTTTTATTTGGGACTCATTGTAGAGAGTGTCACATTTTTTGCCTGCACGTTGTACAAGTCCAGGAATGTTTGTCAAAGAAAATACCTGATTTTGATAGTGTTATTTCTGTCAGCATCATGTGGACAAAGTATGGGTTCGTCCGTTATTCATTCTTTAAGGTCATAGTTTAGATTAGACCACAGGCTAAATTGCAGGATAGGGAAAAGAGATGGCTGGAGTTAATATAAGATACAAGAGGATAAGTACCAAGAACTTACCTGTGGGTGTGGGTGGCTGTGGTGGGGGGCGGAGGGAGAGAGACGTGTATAACAGACAATGTCTATAGTATGATAGAAATGTAGATCTGCAAATGACATCGAGCCGTAATCTAGTCCATCCTCTGGCACTGAGGCAGGACAGAGTATAGCTAGACCATCCTGACAGGTGTTTTCTAACCTGTTGTTAAAAACCTCCAATGTGGGGGGTTCCACAGCTTCCCTTGGTAACCTGTTATGGTACTTAACTATACTTATAGTTAAAAGTTTTTCCTAATACCTAACCTAAATTTCCCGTGTTACAGATTAAGCCCATTACTACTTGTCCTACCTTCTGTGGACATAGAGAACAATTAATCACTATCTTCTGTATAATAGCCTTTAATATATGTGAAAACTATTATCAGGCTCACCCTCCCCCAAGTCATCTTTTCTCAAGACTAAACATGCCCAGTTTTTTTTAACCTTTTCTCATGGGTCAGGTTTTCTAAACTTTTATCATTTTTGTTGCTCTCATCCGGACTCTGTCCAATTTGTCCACATTTTTCATAAAGTGTGACACCTAGAACTAGAGACCAGTCCCAGCTGGAGTACTCACCAGTGTTGAGTAGAGTTGAACAGTTCTCTCCTGTGTCTTGCATACAACGCTCTTGTTAATACATCCCAGAATGATTTTTCTCAATTCCATCATATTGTTGACTTACAATGAATCCCAAACTCAATATAACCTACAGATTCTTTTCAGCAGTACTACCACCTAGCTAGTTATTCTGCATTTGATTTTTTCCTTCCTAATTGTAGCACTTTGCACTTGTCTTTATTGAATTTCATCTTGTAGATTTCAGACCAGTTTCTCCAATTTGTCAAGATCCCTTTGAATTCAAATCCTGTGCGCCAAAGGGCCTGCTAGCGTGGTGTCATCTACTAATTGTATAACCTTACTGTCTATTCCATTATCCAGGTTTGTGAAAATACTGAATAGTACTGAACCCAGGCAGACCCCCCTGTGGGACTAGATGCATCCTCCCAGTTAGACAAAACATATTGATTGCTGTTCTTTGAGTATGGTTTTTCATCCAGTAACACATCCACTTTATAATTACTTCGTTTAGACTGTTTCCCTAGTTTCCTTATGAAAATGTAATGTGGGACTGTATCAAAAACTTTACTAAAATCAAAACATGTCAGGTCTACAGCTTCCCCCTATGCACTAGGGACCAATAACTCTGTCAAAGAAGGCAATTAGGTTGGTCTGGCATGATTTTTTTTCTTGACAAATCCATGTTGGCTATTCTTATTACACTATTATCCTCTAGGTGCTTACAAATTGTTTAATAATTTACTCTTAGACTTTCAGGCCAGAAGGGACCATCATGATCATCTAGTCTGACCACTGGCACATTGCAGACCACAGAAACTCGCCCACCCACTCCTGTAATAGATCTATCACCTCTGGCTGAGTTACTGAACAATTCAAATCATGATTTAAAAACTTCAAGTTACAGAGAATCCACCATTTACTCTAGTCCAGTGGTTCCCAAACTTGTTCCGCTGCTTGTGCAGGGAAAGCCCCTGGCGGGCTGGGACAGTTTGTTTACCTGCCGCGTCCGCAGGTTTGGCCGATCGCGGCTCCCAGTGGCCGCGGTTCGCTGCTCCAGGCCAATGGGAGCTGCTGGAAGCGGTGCGGGCCGAGGGACATACTGGCTGCCTCTTCCAGCAGCTCCCATTGGCCTGGAGCAGTGAACCGCAGCCATTGGGAGCCGCGATCAGCCGAACTTGCGGACGCGGCAGGTAAACAAACCGGCCCAGCCTGCCAGGGGCTTTCCCTGCACAAGCGGCGGAACAAGTTTGGGAACTACTGCTCTAGTCTAAACCTGCAAGTGACCTGTGCCCCATGCTGCAGAGGAAGGTGGAAAATCCCTAGGGTCTCTTCCAGTGTTACCCAGTGGAAAATTCCTTCCCGATCCCAAATATAGCAGTCAGTGGGATGCTGAGTATTTCAGCAAGACCCACCAGCCAGACACATGGAAAGAATTTTCTGTAGTAGCTCAGAGCCCTCTCCATCTAATGTCCCATCACCAGGGAATATTTGCTATTAGTAGTCATAGATCGGCTGCACACCATTGTAGGAATCTCATCATTCCATCCCCTCTGTCAATTCCAGGAGAGGCAAAGTTGCTTTTCTGGTGAGCCAGCCACTCCCAGTGCCTATTCAAGCCCAAATTAATGGTGTTAAATTTGCAAATGAATTTTAGTTCTGCAGTTTGCACCGGACTCCTTGTTGTTTTTGTGGATACAGACTAACACAGCTACCCCCTGATACTTGACACCATGCAAGGCACTAAATTTAGCCGTATGGAGTGGAAATCCATCAACCTCATTTAAAAAAAACTTGCACAGCTACAGACACAAATCATCTTAGTCTCCAAGTGCAAACAGATGGACATCATACCAAATGGACTGAAGGTAAAAAATCCATTGCAATCGACATACTATACTGACTATGGTGAGAGATTGCCACACACTCTCAAAGAAAATGAGGAACCACCTGATCAGCATCCTGTACAGCAGACAGGAGAAGATCAAGAATGAGCTCTCAAACCTGGAGACTCTCATACAAAACCAACCTTCCACACAAACTTCCACGTGGTTGGACTTTACAAAAACGAGACAAGCCATTTACAACGCAGACTTCACTTCTCTACAGAGGAAAAAGGAAAGTAAACGATCTAAACTCCTACATGCCACAGGGGGCT
Source organism: Terrapene triunguis (assembly GCF_002925995.2). Classification (NCBI taxonomy): domain Eukaryota; kingdom Metazoa; phylum Chordata; order Testudines; family Emydidae; genus Terrapene; species Terrapene triunguis. Next base: position 19,382,200 of record NW_020664393.1, read on the forward strand.
ACAACAGTGGTACCCTTAACTCACCCAACAATATTGTTAATCTATCCAACCACACACTTAGGACAAACTCTTCTGCTGGGCTATCTCGGGGACTCTCTGCCCCACAAAGCTTCATAACTCATTAGCTTCCTTGTTATTTTTTTTTTAAGTTTTGTGGAGAAATATAAAACACTCTGAAACTACTTCTAAATAATTTTTGAAAGGGTTAATTTAAAAACCAAAATCTTGGCTATACCTAAATGAGGGCTATTTGCTATTTTGGGGATTTGTGTGCGTGCGTGCGTGCAGAGGCCTGTCATTGAAAGTCTACTATTAGCATCACATAATGAAAGACCCCATCATAACACACATGTGTAATGTAATAGAGTCAACGCTGTGATAGGAACCTTAAGTCTGGATTTAGTGGGTATAAAGTTTCTATGTTGTTGCAATACCATGGCTTTTTGCATCATATATTTTGCTGGTTCTGATAATTAATTTAAACAGTCATTAATAATGTTGGTAATATCTTTAATATAAGAGGCCACAGAAATATTATGAAAACTGGGAGTAAATATTTTCCAGAAATTAACTCTAGGAAAGAGTATATAGAATTCCAAGCCCAGATTTTTCAACACTGCAGCCAATGATGGTTGCTACAGATTTATAGCATACTTTATTTTTTAGCTGTTATGCTAATTCGGGCACCCAAGTGCTTTGGTAGGTTGTCTTGTTAGTGTTTCTTATTTTTCAAGAAAAACATAGTTTTAAATGGACATTTTCTTGTTTTAAACAATTTTATTTATCAGGTCACAGGATTTCTGCTGTGAGATATGTGGCTCAGCAATGAAGATAAGCCTGTTACCATTAACATCAGGAAGTGCTTCAAGCCAGGCTGACGAAGAGGCCAAGGAACTTGCCAGACAAATTAGCTTCAAGGTAGACTGACTATTTGTAATTTTTCTTTGTTTGATCACTTAATTTGAGGAAACTGCAAGTGTAGTATTGCTATGAGGAAACAAAAACACTGAGAAAATGCTTACATTGTAACACAGCAGCATTGCATTGTACTTCTGTGCAGGAGACTTGATTTCAGTGTAGGCTGTGGGAAAACACACTTCCCACAGATGGTACAGTTGGTTTCTGGGAAGATGCAAACTGATGTGTTGTCCAACACAAGCACCGACTGTGGTTCAGTGACAGTGGTAACAAAGGTGATAGTAAAGGTTGCCTAACCATGTCCATTCTAACTCCCTGTTTTCAGTTACTAATAGCTTGATGAAATTTTCCAAGCTTAGTTTAGTGTTTGCTCAAACATAAATACTTTTGAGAAGTTTAGACAAACACAGTTCTGATGATTTTTTTTGTATATGAAGAGAGTCAAACATATACTTTTTTCATTATGTACAAAAAAAATTGCAAACTTTTTTTCCCCACAAGCTGCACAGCTGAAGAGACCGAATGTAGAAAATTGGAGTCTAGTATGGATAGGGCTCTTAGCAGGAAGTGCCTTTTCAGTGGTCCAGTGAAATCAGGTTTTTGTTTAGCCAAGTGTGATCCTTAGAAAGTAGCATGCACAATATGCTTTTCACTAAACTTAAGAAAGTGAACCACTGAGCAAGACTCTGCTGTACCTGGAGGCAGGGCTTTCTTAACTGTAGTGAAACATGTACCTCAGTGTTGCATCTTATACAAAAGACTACCCATTGACTTCAGCATGATCAGAATTTCACCCTATATCTCCAGTAGAACAGTTCCTCTTAGCACTGTGCTACGATATTGGTTTGGTCTAGAATCAGAGTGAATATTGCCACCTGCTGAGCAACCAATACCAATTTTTGCAGCACTTATGTGTTTTTTAGTAGTCTCCCTTCCAAATATGGACCAGGCCTGATTCTGTTCATAATCATATTTTTCATATGGCGATCTCAAAACATTTTACAAAGGTGGGGTAGGGAGGAGAAATACAGGCACAGAGTGTTAAAAGTGACTTGCAAAAGGCAAAAAATTGGACTGTGCCCTTTTTGGTTCTTTCTGATGTATAAATCCTGAAAAGTGTGTGGGATTTTTGTTTTGTTCTTGTTTTTAAATACTAGTTTTTAACAATAGAAATATTAGAAATGTCAAGTCTGCTCTTTTTTGATTTAACAGATTCCCTGGTGATCTTGGCTCACAATCCATATTTTTCAGAGCTCTTAATTGAAAAGTTATGGGAGTACAAGCTTTTAACAAAACTATTTTAAAAGTGGTTTTTATCAGGGAGTTGAGTTGAACAGGAATCTAACAAGCAAACAAATCCACCTCATAGCCTAAATAAAATCTCTTCCCCACTCAGTTAAGTTTCACATTTTTAAAGATGACTTCTATCTACCTATCAGACTTACATGGCACCTGTCATCAGGGTATTTGTCTCACACTCTTTATGTACTTATTTATCCACACACCACAGGGAAGTACTATTATCCTCATTTTACAGATGGTGAACTGATGCGCAGAGATACTAAGTGATTTGATCAAAGTCACATAGGGTAGAGAAGGGAATTGAACCCAGGTCTCCTGAGTTCCAGGGTAGCAGCCCAGCCACTGGACTATCCTTCCTCTCTAAGTCATCATAAACCTACTACAGAACTAGGGGTCTATACACTTCCAGAAAAAAAATGGGTTAGCAACACCTGAATTTCTAATGTATAGCACAAGCCTCCCCAAACCCTTTCAAATTGCATTCACACATCAGAAGCAAAAAAGGGCACAATCCCAGTTTTCTCCTTCTACGCCTATTGCCTTTAAGTGATTTGCCCAAAGCCATGGAACAAGACTGGCAAAGCCAGGCATATCTTCTCACTTCCAGTTTTCTGACTTGATTGGCTCACAGCACCAGGTCAGATTTTCTTATTAACATTTGTCTAATACAGAGTACTCTTTTGGTACACACACAATAATTGTGGGAATTACCATTGAGGGGTGTAAGAACCATTGGGATTTTTAATAATGGATGTATTCCATGTTAGCATTTGGAATAAGAAAGAACTGTTGCTATACGCTCCTCAGGAAAAGCCTCAGTCTTCTGCAAAGTCCTATGTCCAAGCTACGTTCCTATGTAGTGCACCGTATAACATGCTATTGTTGTGTTTGACCAACATTTGAACAAGTAGTATATTTGATATAACTGAGTTACAAAAAGCCAGCCTATCTAAATGTGAAGGGAATAGAATATATTGATCAGACAATCAATGAATTGATCTAAAGATTCATTTCAATTTTAAAAATAATAGGAACAATTTCTAGACCAACTGAAATGTTAAGTGTTCAGGACCTTGTAGTATGAGACAGAACAGCAAGGCATGATGAACACAAGGGAACAAGAGCATAGAAGAGAAAAGGGTTACATTAAAATGTCAGGAGATAAGCTCTTGTTATTTACACAACTTATTGGTTCCTAATCCCTTGCTCGCACTTTTTAATACTACTACTTATATTTGCATTAAAACATATGTATTTAATAAGATTGGAGAAAGCAAATTCAGTAGCTTGAGATTCAGACACAGGGCGTGGGAAGTGTAGCATTGCACCCCTCTACCAAAGTACTTTAACGACACTGCATGCTGCGAGTTAAATTGATTCAGACCAGCTGTTTTTACTCCTAGTTATGTGCCATTGGTAAAGTGTTCAGCTCAGGAGAACAATGCTACTTTTCCCCCTCTGCTATGACCCCATTACCAGTCACCATTGAGATGTCACTTTCTCTTGAATCTTCAAAGTGAGAACACTGTTAAACATGTAGCACTTCTCAATGTTAGACATTTTATAGATGCTAAGAAACAGTTAATGTTTTGACGTTCTCTTATCCCTTTTGCACTGAAAATTAAGGGCCTAAGCCTGTAATGTGCTGAATGCCTCTCGTTCCCATTATTATCAATTAGGTTGTAAAGCATTCAACACCTCACAAGATATTGGATTCTAATAGTGTAGAAAATAAACAGTTTAATATTCTTGAGATGTAATATTTCTTATATCTTTATGAAATGAGGTATTGTTTGGGGTTCCTCTAAGCTAGGATAACATCCCTGAAGAATTTCCATTCCAGATATGAGCCCCCTAAAGACATTTTTTGTGCTTTTATAGTTTGAATAGCCAGCTGTTTGCTGTTGGTCCCATCATGGTTGGTTGTGGTAGAGAAACAAGACATAGAGTGTTGACTTCTGCTTTGGTCCAGTTCAGCTTTTTCAAGAAAAAGATGTGGCAGTAGAAAGCTTGAAGGTCTAATGTTAAAGGAAAGCCTTTATATATGTAATACATTAGAAAAAATACTCTCAAACAATCAGTGCTTTCATAAGGATTCCCCAAAGTGCTGTCAAAGTTAGTGAGACCATGTAAGAAATATAACTTTTACAAAATGTTTGGCATTTATTTGAGGTAACTTTTTTTCTCCTCTGAAGGATGCTTCCAATTTTGTTCCTTATCTTATACCCCTTTTGGATGTTAACGTCCACCATTATATACAAGCAAGTGAAACTAAAAATCAGAAATGTGTCTGCAGGTTTTTTATTTGTTTTTGTGCATCAGTAGACTTACTGCTTGTGAAAATTATTCAGAATTGCAACACCTCCAGAAATTCCAGAAACATTGTATATAGCTTAAACACAATTTGCATGTCTATTGATAAGGATTCAGTAAATATCATATGCTGTAAATGTTGAAACAGATGTTCCATAATAGATCAAATAAACCACATTATAGTATATTATAACTAATTTGATCTCTTATCTGAAATGTACAAATGTATTCCCTTTAGGCTGAAATCAATTCATCCAGAAAGTCTATCACTGAATCCCCAAACACATCGGAATTGAACCACTCTGCCACCTTACCTGAGCCACGACAGGATGGTATAAGTAGAGCATTCCAGAACCCAACCACCAATACAATGGTATGATGTGTTTGATAAATCTTATTAGATGTGAGTGGATTCGCAAATGGAGGCCAGGATCTGAAAACCAAGCAATGTGTAGACATGTCTAGAGAATTATTTAGCTGATCTGAGACTTTTTTTAAGATTGTGGAATACTTAGTTGTGTAAGAATATATAATAAGAGAGGTGAATTTCCTTATATTTATATGATGATCAGGAAAAAAACTTTTCTTTACACATTTAGTAAACTCTTGAAATCAATACTTTGACCGAAGAGCAGTTAACAAAATAGACTATGTATACCAAAGTAGAAATTATGTGGAGAGGGCACATGCCATTGCTTTTAAAAAAAAAAAAAAAAAAATTTGGCCCTGAGTCACCAATTACTAATTGGACCAATTACTAATTATACTAACATAAATAAAATTATCACTGATGTTGAAATCTCGCTTACCATCCTCCTCCAGCCTCTCCATCTGTCCACCTTGTGAGCTCATCCACTTCCAACTATTACCTTCCCTTGGTCACAGTCCATCTCTTTCCCTCCTTCTGTGTATAAACAAGATCTCATCTTCCAAGTCCTTAGGTAGGGCCAGGGGTGGCTTTATTATCTTTCCAGCCACTAGTCTTTCCCTTCTTTTGCTTTATTTCCAAACTCATTGGCTTTGCCTGGACTAGGATTTAAGATATAATGTTGGCACTTATCAGGATAACCTAGCCTTTAGTTTGATTCTTTTAGCACATTAAAGACAACTGTGTCTTATTGATAGAAGACTCTTAAAAGGTGTTAGTTAGCATGTATTATGTAATCTTAAATTCTAGTCTAGACAAGGCCATGGAGTGGGCTGTCTGTAAGAGCTGAAATAATTTACTGACCTTATACTTAATGCCGAGTCTATCTACTCTAAACTGACTGTTATCCTCTGCATCTAAGTCATCCCTAAGCTAAGTCTCAAGATGGATACTTCAACCTTGTCTTTTCTGCTTCCCTTGGTATGGCTGGTCATTTCCTCCTTCTTGATATCCTGCCTTTTCTGAGCTTCTGTGGCACTGTCCTTTCATAAGTCTTCTACCTCTTTAGCTGCTCTTTTAGTGTCAGGGTTGTGAGTTCAATCCTTGAGGGAGCCATTTAGGGATCTGGGGCAAAAATCTGTCTGGGGATTGGTCCTGCTTTGAGCAGGGGGTTGGACTAGATGACCTCCTGAGGTCCCTTCCAACCCTGATATTCTATGATTGACAGTTTCCCCTTCATTTCCTCTCTGCTGGATTCCTTTGGGCTCTGTTCTTAGGCTCCCTCTTCTTTTCTCTGTGCACCCCATCCTTGGGCAACTTCATCCAGTTACATGGGTTTAATTATTAACTCTGACTGTTGAGTAGACCTCTTTAGTTTAGATCTTTGTTCTGCACTTCAATCTTGCACCTCTTTTTGTCTCAGTGATGTCTCTTAGATTATAAGATTTTTGAGGCAGGGATTGTGTCTTCTTACTTGTATATAGAGAAGCCCTGATTGAGGCTTCACTCATCTAGATGACTTGACATAATCTCAAAATAAACATAGCCAAAACAGAGCTCTTAACCTTTTCTCCCCAAGTACCTCCACTAATTCCATTCTCTGTATTGGTTGATAACAGCACCACCCTCCCTGTACCTGAAGTCCATAGCTTGGAGATCATCTTTGACTTTGCCCTTTCCTTTGCTTTCCTCCTCCAGGCCATAATAAAATAATTTCACTTCCATAACATTTACCAGAAACCCACCCTTTCTTGACCATCTCAACAGCCAAATTCCTCAGCTGCATCCTAATAATAAACAAACCTCAAATACTACAATCTCTTCCTATATCTTTAAGATATTAAGCACGCTTGGTCTTGCGTGCATGCACACATACCACCAGCCCATCCAAAATGTTGCTGCTAGTGTCTAGTCTAGAATTTACCTGTCACTTCAATCACTACCTGGAAGGCCCTGAATGCAATGGAACCAGTGGGAGGCTGGCTGCAGGAAGTCTCTACACAGTCTGCACCCCCTGGGCATCACCATACTTTTTGTGGGGACTCCCATCATATAGTTGATTTTGCACTGCTGAATGCTGGTCTGATGAATCCAGAACTGTACAGATCCACCATACAGTGAGATATGTATGCAGCTGCTAGAGAGGTTATGGCATTCTTTGGGCTGCAGTAGCGATTGCGGAGCACAATCTATTAAGAGAGATTCTGCTTCCCAACACACACAATGTTTACTCAGGCTGGATATTGAAGAGGATTTAGCCCTTAGTTACTTGTGCATTTAATTTAAAAATGCCAAAGGATGCTCCTTGTGATAACTTCACATAGGGCAACACAAGTGAAACAGTACTTCCCAACTATAGAGCTTTAAGAGTGAAGAGGACCATGAGAGGGCTAATACTTGAAGTAGATACCACGAAGTGAGGGAGTCTGTAGAGGCCATTTCTGAAAATTAGACCTAAGTGACCTGCCTAGATTTGCCCAGCAGTCTGTGGCAGAACTGGGATTAAAACCCCAGATGTCCTGACTCCCAGTTCTGTGTCTTAACCACAAGAGTAGCCTTTCTCTTTTTCCATTTCTTCCATTAATTGCATGTTATAAATAAATTGATTATTTTCTTCTAATGTTGCAGCATTCAGTAACTTGTATCATGTGTTGGTTAAAGATACACAAATGTTTATGGTATCTGAATACTACTGTAGTTTATTAAGAAGGTTTCAAGAACTTTATCCTTCTACATACTGTCCCAGTCTCTTACACCAGAGTGTGATATTCTTATGTACAAGAGGCAAAAAAGTATGTTTGCTGTGATTTGCAGATGTTCCTGTTTTTAGAATCTCTGCAATACATGTGGCTAAGTAAATGAAAATATTAATTCTTACCATTTTAAATAAATTGTGCAATTTATTATGACATTTGCATGTTAATACTGCCAGGGACAGTGTTTATATAACCCAGCCATTCTGGAAGTGCCTAAGGCCTGGTATTGGGCCAGGGCAGCTGCTGTTGTGACTGCTTCAAATGCAATCTAAATTCACTGATAAATTGTAGACAAATCTCAGATAAGCTGTGGTGGTTTTTTTTTAGCAATGATGGGCTGCAAATTGGTTAAAAAAAAAAACACCACGTCAAATCACGTCAGACCATCTGTTGCATCTTGCAGTGCACTTTCCAGCTACGTGGAAATACAAGCATGCTAATAGCATGTATTTTTCCACAATAAGGATTTCTTCCAGATTTTTCAGTTTCAGAATAAGCCATTTGATTATATTCTTTTTACCACAAATCCTGGCTCTTAAGAGTATTGAGTTAATTAAAACTAATTCACTGGAGTCAACAGAAATAATCACAGGCATCTTAGTGTTTCAATTGTAAAGGAAGTCTTTTTAAATAGTAAGAATTTAATTATTCCCATTTCTAATAATACTGTTTTCTTCAGTAGATTATCAGTTCTACTGCATGCATAGCTTTTTTCAGAGCAGTTGACAGATATGAAATGATTAAAGCTTTAAACTTACATAAACATTTATTTATTGCATGTGATGGACTGCTGTCAAAAGTAGATTAATATTTTAAGGGATCAGATTGTCCATCTCTCTGCTCGTATTGCTTCACTAAGCATATGTTTCAAAAGCTGCCCATGTTTCTGAGCCACCACCGTTTGGGAGTAGGAACCAGTTTAATAAACTGTCCATTTCAGTCATTGGGGAGTGAGGAGCCCTCAAAACTGAACAGAGGGAAAATGAGATGTGAAATGTGAAGGGTTGTATTACAGGACCTGCTCTTATTCTTTCTTAGGGTAAACTCATGCTGAAGCTAATAAAAGCCTACCCTGAGCAAAGATAGTAAAAATGGGCCCTGATCTGCTACTAGGAAGGTGAGGTAACCCAATGAAATTCAGTTCCATTTTACTGCCAGGCATTCTTTCTCTACTACGGCATATTTTTGTTCTCTGGGAAGGAATTTCTTGCTGAGGAATAGGACTGGGTGTTCTTCCTTCCCTACCATTTGAGAAAGTACGGCTCCCAGCCTTACCTCAGAAGCATCCATTTCTAGTAAACTTGTTCTCAAAGTCTGAGGCTACTAGCACCGGATTACTGCAGAGGGCTGTCCTCAGATCTGCAAAAGCTTCTTCAGCCGCGCAGGCCCATTTCACTATGTCTGGGCCACAGGCTTTTATGAGGTCCATCAATGGGTATACTCTGGTAGCAAAGTGGGAAATGAATTGCCAACAATCCCCAGAAATGCTCTGACCTGTTTCTTCCAGATCAGTCGAGGCCAACTTTGTATCGCCTCTAGCTTGTTTAGTTGGGGTTTCACTTTGCCTCTCCCCACAATATACCCAAGGTATTTGGCTTCCACTAGACCTATTGCACACTTGGAGGGATTCGCAGTGAGACCCACTTTCCTCAAGGTATCTAGTACTGCTTCCACCTTTTCTAGATGCATCCCCTAGTCTGGGCTATGTATGACCACATCATCCAAGTAAGTGGCGACTTACTTGGCATGTGGATGTAACAGCTTATCCATGAGCCACTGTAAGGTTGCAGGAGCCCTGTGCAATCCAAAAGGGAGGACGGTGTACTGGTACAATCCTTCTGGTGTCGAAAAAGCAGTCTTTTTGGCTTCCCTTGCCAGAGGAATTTACGAATATCCTTTGGTCAGGTTGAAGGGTGGACAAGAATTGTGCTTTCCCCAGTTGGTCAGTTAGCTCTCCTATTTGATGTATGGCGTCAGCATCAAACTGGGACACCTCGTTTAATTTTCCGAAGTCATTTCAGAATTTCGTAGTGCCATCTGGCTTAAGTACCAGAATGATTGCAATGGACCACTGACTATGGTACTCCTCAATGACTCCTAGATCTAACATCCTCTTAACTTCAGAACTGATCTCTTCTCTTTTTGCCTCTGGGATCCGATATGGTTTAACCTTCACCTTTACTCCGGTATCTGTGATGATGAACTTCTGTGGTTTTGCCTGGCTTCTCAGAGAACACACTGTGGTTTCATTCAGTCATTTTGATAACTTCTGCCCCTTGTTCAGGGGCCAATTATGGGGATATTCTGGTGGCGTCTCTAGGGCGACCACATAAGCTTCTGTCTTGCCGGGGCTTCAATAGCTTGACATGGTAGAATCTGTTAAATCTTATAGTCAATCTCCCTGACGGCTTCTATTACTTCATATGGGCCCTGACAGGGCTGCTGCCACTGTGAAGGAACTACTTCACTACAGGACTGCAACTGACAAGATACAGTTGATCTGCTAAATTATAGATGATGAGTGGATGCTAAAAAAATTAAAAACATGGTGTGATGGGTTTGGTCACAGAGAGCCCCTTGGGACTGCCACCTGATGTGCTGAGACTACTTTTGAGCCCATTTTCTCTGCCAGTTTGGGCCTTCAGAACCCTGCCTTTTTTGAGCCAGATATACTAATCTGCTGCAACACAGACCCAGGGTCTGACCCACACCCCCAAAACTGCAGACATAACTGAAAACGGCTTAGAAAGTGTTCCTGTTTCTAGCACCCAGTCACCTAGCTCCCAATGGGATACAAACCCCAAATAAATCCGTTTTACTTTCTATAAAGCTTATACAGGGTAAACTCATAAATTGTCTGCTCTCTATAACACCGATAGAGAGATATGCACAGCTGTTTGCTTCCCTAGGTATTAATTACTTACTCTGGGTTAATTAATAAGCAAAAGAGATTTTATTAAGTGTAAAAAGTAGGATTTAAGTGGTTCCAAGAAATAACAGAGCAAAGTAAGTTACCAAGCAAAATAAAACAAAACACGCAAGTCTAAGCCTAATACAGTAGGAAACTGAATACAGGTGTAAATCACCCTCAGAGATGTTCCAATAAGCTGCTTTCACAGACTATACTCCTTCCTAGTCTGGACCCAATCCTTTTCAGACCAACGTTGTGGTTTATGGCCTGGGTCCAGCAATCACTCTCACCCCCATAGTTGCAGTCTTTTGTCCCAGTTTCTTTCTGGCATCTCTTTGGGGTGGAGAGGCCATCTTTTGAGCCAGCTGAAGACAAAATGGAGAGGCTTCAGGGCCTTGTATATTCTCTGTCTTGTGGGTGGAAACCCCTTTGTTCTTCTGTGCAAAATCACAGCAACAAGATGGAGTTTGTAGCCACCTGGGCAAGTCACATGTCCATGAATGATTCAGCTTTTTGCAGGCCGACGCAATTGTTTACGTTAGTTTGAACGTTCCCAGGAAGGCTCAGATGTGGATTGGCGTCTCCCAAAGTCCATTGTCAGTTAAGTGTTTCTTGATAGGACTATTCTGAATAAGTGCCCAGTCTCAAGAAGCTGACCAAATGCTTCACTGATGCTACTTAAAATCAAATACATTGAGATACAAGTACATAGCCAATACACACATACAGACTGCATAATCATAACCAGCAAATTACAACCTTTCCATAGCCATCTTACTTGACCTCCTTTGTACAAGATTTGGTGCAACTATAGGACCTTGGTTGCCACAGTGATCTATACGGTCACAGTTCATGTCAATAACGTCACACATGGTATGTCTGTTGATCAAGATTTGCAAGAGAATGAATCATAGCTGCAGGGATGGATTTTGAAGTGGAAGGCTGTGATATTAACTTTAACTGGGGGGGGAGGTCGGTGTTAAAACACTTTTATTTGGGTGCAGTGCACTGTTAAAAAATAGCCTTTATGTCAAATTACCCATATTGGGCCTCTTCAGATTAACTAACACCTAGGTTTCAGATCACCTCTGAATCCTCTCATCAGTATCTCAGTCTGAGAAGACTCAAGGTTTCCCCCTCCTTCCTCGAGGATAGGAAGATCCACCAGTATCTCCCAAGTCTTATGTTTACCTTTGGGAGCCAGCCCCTTTGAGCCTGTCACTGGTATTTGCCCAAGGGGCACCAGCAAATAGCTATGCCACAACTCGCACCCTGCTGTTGGGTTTCTGTCTCCCCTCAGTCTGATCCCTGAGGGATGTCTACACTGCATCTGGGAGTGAGCCTCCCAAGCCAGGTATACAAACTTGTGGTAGCAAGGCTCGCGCTAGTATGTGAAAAATAAATTGATACTTAGATGTTGCGACTCGGGCTGGAGCTCAGGCGCTCAAGCCTATCCTTCCCCTGCCTAGGCTTGAAAGCCCGAGCTCCAGCATGAATCACAACATCTCTACAGCTATGTTTAGCATGCTAGTGTGAGTCTGTTGACCAGGCTGGGAGATTCACTCTCAGATGCAGCGTCGACATATCCTAACTTCTCCCAATGACATTTCTGTACCTGGTTAAATGTGCCTATCTTCCCTGTAAAGTTGAGCAACATTATACCTGATTTTCCTGTATATAATCACTGTGTCACCAGTATCCCAAAAGACCCTGATGACCTTTTTGCTACACGCTCCTCCAGATCCAGTTTAAACAAGCAGAGTTGACAGCTCCCTGTAATAGTTGATTTGCACACATTTCCGACAAAAGCATCTTCTGTGCCTGTCCTCCTCCCCCCACTAAATCCTGACTCAGATTCACACCGGTATGAATCCCATGATCATTCTCCCTTCAGTGAAGAATATAAATGAATGTGATTCACCCATCAGAGGTATGCAAGAGGTGTGAACCAATCCCACAATACGTCCTTCATACCAAACCATCAAAGATGCACAGCTTCAGCCTTTAAGCCCAGCTGCAACCTGCCTGCTGCTCTCCTACCTTCTTGAGGGTTCAGTGCACTATCAAATGCCTGCAAATCCAGACATCCACCTTGTTTTTATGTCATCTGAACACTACAGGCAGAAAAGGTTTAGCTCATATTCTCCACGTGGGCTGCTCAGTCCTCCAGTATAGGGCAGGTTAAAAATGGAAATCTGGCTTTTTTGAGCCAGAAGAGGTCCTAGAGGGACCCTAGAAACAGCCACACTCAGAGTAAGCTTAGGTTGAGGTTAATGTTATGTTACTGGTTTTAAGTTACCAATACAGGCACACCCTAGGAAAGGAGTGACTTTGGACACTATTTCAGGGTCTGTATTCTCTTGGAAGGATGGGGTTAGGGATCATCCCACTTACAGGCACTCCCATCACATTTTTACATGGTTGTCTTTCGGCCTTAGTATTAGCCATCACTGAACACCTCATTGCCAACAATGAAATTCTGTCAGTACAGCTGGCATTCTGATAACGGGATCCGTTTATTAAAGATACAAAACTGAGTTGAAACTAAGTGCTCTATGAGCCCCCTGAGTGGAAACAATGGTTGTGAGCCATGAAATTATCAGCATTTCTTCTTGGTTCCTTGTTACATCAACAACTCTCTGCTGTCATTATTTCCAGACTAAAAGACAATGACTGTCTCCCATCCTAGGTCTCAGCCAGGGAGATGCTTGATAGCAAACTGGAGCCAAACTGGGGTTGGCTGGGTCCAGCCAAAAGGAGGCGAAAGAGGGGGGCAATTTGGCTGCTCTGGGACCTTCCCTCCCTGCTGCGGGCGGCCAGGTGGCGGCCGGCTGCCCGGACACTGAGCCCTGCCAGGGTGGCAGCCAGGACCTTGACCCTGGAGTGCACTGCGGGGAGCCAGGGGACAGCCAGCTGCCCAGACCTGGAGCCACTCTGGCTGGCCGGACCTGGAGCTCGCTGCAGGGGATTGGGCGGCAGCCGGCTGCCTAGACCGGGAGCCCCACTGGGGGGCAGCCAGGCCCCTGAACCTGGAGCCTCCCGCGGGGGTGCAGGCGGCCGGCTGCCCGGACCCTGAGCCCCACTGTGCGGGGCCGGTGGGAGCCTGGACCATGGAGCCTGCTGTTTGGCAGGGCAGCCCAGCTGGGAGCCGGTAGCCAGGAGCGCGCTGCCTGGCAGGGCAGTCTGGAGCCTGCGGCCTTTAGCACACAGCTGAGCTGGGCTGCAGCTGTGTCCTAATTGGGCCGCAGGTTGAGAACCTTTAAACACAGATTTTACAGTTTTACAAAGAAACCCTGCTGAATAGCCAAGGATGGCACATACTAATCATTCTGATCCCATCTTTATGATAATTGATACTAAGGATTAGAAATGTTTCCAAATAATATAAATATATATAAGGCCTCTTATAATTATTGTAAATAACATAGAATAGTCTGTAGGTAGACATATTGGATGAACAAAATGATTTTCATTTTGGGAAAATGAACCCCATTCCCTTCTTAGTGTCCAGCTCCTGCATTTCCTGGCTTCACTGTTCTCTCGTTGTGGTGGATGTAGTTGTTTCTGTGGATCTAAAGTTTCAAAATCTAAAAGTCTCTAAATCTAATTTTCTTTGGCCCTAGCGCCACCTGCCACCCAGGACAGACCTACAAATCAATGGGATATGTGCATAATTTGCCCTTTGCTTAAAGAGTGGTCCTAGGTCTTCCTTAGAAACATTCCTGTAGGCTCAGTGCATGCCTGAATAGGTCCTTACTGCTGTGTGGCTGCAGTGGAAATCATCTCTGCTGTTGAAGAAGCCATACTCATATAATGGGGAAAGGTCGGCATGGCTGTGAGGGCACTCTAGGATACATGAGGATGGTAGGAGAGCTGGCCAGAACTGTTTGGATTTGAAGTTCTGTACCTGTTTAGACCCCTGCTGGAAATGTCATGTAAAGGAAACTTCAAGGTGAATCTCTGGAGTTCCAGAGTCCTTTGTCCTATTACGTAGGAGGGTACAACATATCTCATGGACATTAGGATTTCTTTTCAGTACATGTCAGTGTTTCTTTTGTCCATCCTTAGTTTTTATTGCACACTGAAGTCTCCTTGTGGAAGTTGTAGTTCAGATCTCCATTCTCTGCTGTTGGCCAGGATACCTGGAGGACCATGTGTCTCATAATGCAGTGTGGATTTCCCTGTGACTGAACTGCATGGTGCATAATGGGAGTCACAAGACTGGGTGCATTATGAAAGATGTCGTCCAGCCAGGAGAGATCAGGCTCCCAAATTACAACTCTCAAGAGCCAACATGTCACTATGGGGAAAATTACAGTGTAATACACACTGTCAATACCGCATTGAGTAACCAAGACCGCTGACCAGGGAAATAACCCACTTCCTTCCCTGAAGGACCGAGGGACGCGCCCCACCCATGTACTTATCCACTACACAGATACTGACTTGGACTCCTTATTCATTCCATGGGTGGTGTACCCGAGCCCACTTATCCACTGACACTTTAAAAACCCTTGCAACCCAATCTGGGTCTATGCAGGTTATGCGATATGTATGTATATTCTCATCCTTGCAAACGATACCTGTAACCCCCCATAACCCAAGCCTGACCCCAGATGTACAGTACCTTGCCTCTTAACTCGTGTGTATTTCATTTTAAACATTAACTTTAATAAAAATTTTAAATTTGAACTCAGTCAAACAAAGCATTTTGGTTTAGTTTGGTTTTAGTAAACCAAAATCAAACATTTAGATTTTTTTTGTGATTTGGGCTGAAAACAAATTTTGGGGTTTCCTGTGACATGGAAATTCCTAATTTTGCTCAGCTTTGTATACTATTTTTATAACTTTCTTTATGGCCAATTTCATCCTTTAACGTCAGTTCCAATATAATTTGCAGTGTTTTCCATTTGTGCAGTGTAAACCATTTGTGCTTAAGTACCTAGACGCTATGGACTAGTTTAAGGATAAAATATTTTATTTAACCATTTAAAATATTTCACTTGAAAACATTGTTGAGATAAGGGGACCCAAAATGTGAGGTAGCCATTATGACAAAGAAAACACAAAACCATGGAGTAGAGACAGCTTTTTAGACACAAGTTTTAAAACCTGTAGAACAGTGCTTCTTACACACAGTGGCTTGGAATTTCATGGGGAATCAAGTATCAGAGGGGTAGCCGTGTTAGTCTGGATCTGTAAAAAGCAACAAAGAGTCCTGTGGCACCTTAAAGACTAACAGATGTATTGGAGCATAAGCTTTTGTGGGTGAATACCCACTTCATCAGACGCATGGGGAATCAAATTATCTAAATGACAAATACCTCTGTGCTCCTTCAGTGCAGCAAGGGAATGAGCAAAAGTCCAGAAACTGCATAAAAGTAGTGTATGGTGCAACATAGCAAGGAATTGAACTATGTAGTTAGGTCCTGTGGTACATACTTCCTGAGGCAAGGTCCTAAGTTGACAGGCAAATTGTTGATGTACATAGTTTAATGCAGATAATTTCTACATTAATGCCTCTTTACAATATCCAGAGACAAACAGTGGGAGCAATAGCATATGATAGGCAGGAGTGGTGATTGTCTGTACCTTATGTAGTTGGGATGACAGTGGTTGGGAGAACAAGGCTGGGAGGTGTGTAGAAGGATGTCTATTCTGAATGTTTGGCTAGAGAGCCATAGGGTTTGGAACAGTGCTGTATAACAGAAGTTGGTTGAAACTATACCATAAAGAGGCTATCACCTGTAGCTGACTTTCAGATCATAACATTACATTGGAAGAGTAGGCTTTGTTCTTAAATGTAGAGGTATGTACATTGCTGATGCACAGACTCTCTCGGTTTAAAAACAATATTCACTTTTTTCTTTTTAGTCTGAAATTCAGAATAACTCCACACCACCTAATCAAGAGCATACTCAGCCTATATCTAATAATACCTCCATGAGCCCTCGCCAGCGCCGTGCCCAGCAGCAGAGTCAGAGAAGAGTACCATCTTCAACTAACTTTAATCAGGTGCAGCAACCAAGAGTCAACACAAGCCACACTGGATCAACTGTTCTGATTGTCCTTCTGACTTTAGCATTGGCAGCTCTTATATTCCGACGGGTATATCTGGCCAATGACTATATATTTGAGTTATAAGATTGTCTCTGTCTTAAGCAGTGACTTGAATGCTTCATTAAATATTCTGTATTGGGTATGACATGAGAACTGTTTACAGAAGATTACTTTTTTATTTACTCTTTTAAGTCCTTACGAATGTTAATATACCTTTAGGTACATTGCTTTGTAAGGATGACAAATGTTGACATTTCTATGAATACTAACAACTGTTAATGATCCATGAACACCCACTAGATACTTGGAGAAACAATTTGGTTGAATGTGAGCATAAGATGTAAAGGCTGGAGGAAAGAAAATATCATTTGTGGCTACCTTATTTATTGATAAAAGGAGGCAATTAAAAAAGAGAGGGGTTTAACACTTTTTCTCTGTGGAACATGGGTGCAGATAGTCACCCATATCTGAGTGAGTATAAAAATTTACATTGGAGAAGGACTTTTAAAAATGAAACGCAGTGTCTATGCGTTGCGTTGCGTGTGCTCTTAATTCAGAGGGGGATAATATTTTGTAACCACTTTTATTTACAATAAGACAATTCTAGAAAAATGCATGAAATGTTGGTTCTGAGACTGCTCTCTGTGGGGAAAAAAGGGGGCCAGAAAATTGTTTGCTTTATTTTTTTTGTTTTTAAATTTTTTTGAAAGTTAGATTGGATAATCTTTTGCAAGATTTGAATGTCGTCTTCTAATACTCTCAATTGTATATCTTGCTTTTTTAAATTTGAAGATTATATAAAACGTCTATTATTGCGATAGTTATAAATATGTAATATAATTATTTACCCAGAGCTATTGTCTTTTAATTATTCCAGAAATATACATAATGCATTACATTGAACGTTTCATATGTGCTGTTATTTCCTTAAAAAAAAAAAAAAAAAAAATCTAAACATTTTCATGCTGAAACGCTGCTATGCATGTGCAAGCTTGAGGGAAGCTTTCATGAAACCCTTGGCTCTAATGAATTATCGCAATTCAAGCCTCATTTACACAATTTTTTTTCTTGCGCCTCATTGCAATACTTCAAGAAAATTTAAAAGTTTATAAATACCTTTCCAGCATATTAAGATTACAGCATTCATGTGTATAGCAACGTTTATTCATTGTAGGTGCTGGCACTTCAGATAGGGGTAGGGTTGCCAGCCCTCCAGGATTGTCCTGGAGTCTCCAGGAATTAAAGATTAATCTTTAATTAAAGATTATGTCACTTGATGACGCCTCCAGGAATACGTCCAACCACAGTTGGCAACCCTAGATAGGAGCCCTCTGGGCTGATCTTGAATTCATTTAGCCATAAAGAACAAGTTCAATGGGATAATCATTTCCCCATTATCTGACTGTATTGATAATCAAGACAATCTACAATTGCTCATTTAAGACCCAACAGAACTTCAGTAATTTTCACTTTACTAGTGGCAACTATGATAGTTCTCACTAAAGCTAGACTGTCCCACCCTATTTCTTAGCAAAGATAAGAGTGCTGTAGTCAGCTCTCATATTAACATTACAAAATATACTACATGCTAATGTACTCCGAAGCATTATAAATAAATGAAAATTAATGGATAAATTACATCTTTTATGTAGTGTCCTGGTGTGTGTGTGTGTGTGTGTGTGTTTAATTTATTCACTTGCTAACTTGCAAAATTCAGAAATGGATTCCCAGTGGTTATTGTGAATTAGTGCTGCTCTGCTATACATGCAAACAGGATGTATATACATCAAAGCATCTTAGTTTAATTAAACATTTACAATAAAAGTATATAGCATGTCTAGATAGATCAGCAGTTATTTAAATCTTGCATCGTCTTCAAATCTGGAAGGAGGACAATCTGGTTTCCTGTGGTGAAATGAGTAAAAGTATTTTTCTGCAATAAGTATATTAGTTTTGGTAGGAATATATTTAAAATCTATAGACCCCGTATTCCTGAAATAAAAAGTTGTTTTTTCCTAGTTGGTGCATTGTTTGAATGCACTTGTTCACATTTGCAAGCCTGGGCCCAGATTATCCTTTCCCTTACGAGAGGGCTCTGAAGAAAAAACCTTCAGTAGGATACCCTTGCAGAGTTTCTTCCTGATTGTTCCTCTGAGAGATTTGCTGTCACCTTACAGAACAGGCCCTGAGGCCCACCTTCAAACCTAGCAAATTCTCAGGGATACATCCGTCAACCAAATTCTGCTCTTGCCCTTTTGCAGCAGAAACTAAGTAAGGCTGCTGCACAAAGCCCTCTGTACCCAAAGATAGGGGCAGGATTGCGCTCTTTTTTCCATAGATTCTAATTCCAGAAGAAACCATTGAGATCATCTTGTCTGACCTGCCATATAACACAGGCCATAGAACTTCCTAAAATAATTCCTTGAGCATATCTTTTAGAAAAAACATCCAAGCTTCATTTAAAAATTGTCAGTGATGGAGATTCCACCACGACCCTTGGTAAGTTGTTCCAATAGTTACTTACTCTTACTGTTTTATTTCCAGTTGAATTTCTCAAGCTTCAACTTCCAGACATTGGCTAGCATCAGACCTTTCTCTGCTAGTTTGAAGAGCCCATTGTGATACTGTATAAAAGAAAGGTGACCATGTTTATGGTAATGTATCACCACTGTTACACAATTGTGATAAATATTATACAAAGTATGTCGTGTAATATATCATCGGAAAAGTTATAGTCTGCTAAGTATGATTGTCCTGTTTAAATGCCTGTATCATCATTGTATATGAAGTTATGAAACTTTGCTCTGTATTTGTATCTCAAACCTGTTGTGTTTCTGAGTAAACCCCTCCATGCCCCAAGACAGTTTTACACCAAGGCTAGCCAGCCTGCTTGATGGCCCATTAAGGACAATCAGCTCTTCCAGGGACCCCTCCCAAGGTATCTTCAGGCACATGTAGGCAATGAATGCCTCATGACTCAGCAAGGAACATGTGACCCAGGACTCCATATTTGTGCCAGTAACTTTCCATTCACATGTGCTGTGAGTGTAAATTGGAGACTGTGACAACACTCTGTCTTCAGTCCTTCTCCATTTCTCTGGATTGTGATTTTTCTAACAAGAAGGGAGCTTTGAACAAAGGACTGATGATCCCCAATCTTTTTGGGTGATCCAGAGAGACACATTGCAAGGTAGCAGAATTACCATCACTACTATTATCCTGACCTCTACAGACTTGGAAATCAGTTGTAATGTATATGATTCCTTAAACCATTTAATGACTCCCTTCTTTTCTTTTTTTAAAATAAATCTTTAATTAGTTTACTAAAGATTGGCTGCAGTGTGGTATTTAATGAGATCCTGAAAGTACATGTTGACCTGGGGGTGAGTGTCTGATCCTTTGGGATTGGAAGAACCTAACGTGGTGAATTTTGGTGTTAAGAACCTTTCATCACCAAGTCCAGTTGTCTGGTTGGTGATTGGGGGTTGGAGTGCCTAGGGGACTGTAGTTTGGCTCTCTGTGAACTAGTGCAGTGATACAAGAGTTCACTTTTGTTACTGGCTTGGTGAAATCTTATGATAGAATAAACCACCAGTTTTGGGGTGTTTCTGCCCTGTTTCTTACAGTCTGTCCTGAATTTGGCATTCGCAGCTGTGACCCATACCAGGCAAAGTGACATTTGGCAAAGTCTTGGGCAGGATACACATCACAGGTCAATTGGGCTTTGGCTCAGAACCCCACCCTATGTAAGACTTAAATTTAATATTGAGAGTTTTAAGGGTTAAAGATTAGTGACCATGAGTGAGTCACGAGCCTATGAAGCTATGAACACAATGTAAGGTCCATTATCCTCACATAATTTTTTATGAACACAAAAGAACACAAAAATTATGTGAAGATAAGAAAATGGACCTTACAGGGAACATCTCAGATCAGGAGATGACCAATTTGCTCAGAATAGGAACAAAAGAATGCAAACGCTGGCAACAGTAAAAGCATGAAGAAAAAATGCCAGAATTTAGAATGAAGAAGGCTGAGGATGCAGATGAGAGAGTGTCCCAGAGGCACTGAGCAGAGGCTGAAATTGAAAAGGAAGCTCACAGAATGTGAATGGAACAGCTGGAGACAGAGAGAGATGCTCATGAACTGCAGCTCTGAGTCCTAGACAGGCAGAAGGAACAGCAGCCACAGCCTGAAATTCCATCTTCTCTCAATAAGAGACTGACATAAAGTCTGCCCAATTCATAAAGACTCACTGACAAAAAATGCCAGTGTGGACAGCGCTATATCAGTGGGAGACACTTTCCTGCCAACATGGCTACTGCCTCTCATTGGGGGTGTGGTTTAATTATGCCGATGGGAGTCTCCCATCAGCATACTGCTGTTACACGGAGACCGTACAGCGGTGCAGCTGCAGCAGTTCAGCTGTGCTGCTGTAAGGTCTGTAGTGTAGACATAGCCTCAGTCTTACAGGCAGCAGATATCACTAATGAATTTATAGAAAACCGAGCTCGTGAAAGGTGTAAACCCCAGGAGAAAGGTAATCCCTGTACACCCCAGTAAATCTAACCCCAACTTTATTAGAACAGCTCATGGGAGCCCGGAACATAAATCCTCTCACCTGAAGGGGAAACCATCAATCTGGGACCCCATGCCATATAAAATCAAATTGCCCAAAGCTTAAAAACACTCCACAACCTGCACCAACAAACACCACAATAAATTCTAATGCTGTCACTTTGTTTACAAACGCTACTCATATAAGCTCCAGCATTGCACCTTGAGTACAAATGCTAACCTTGCAGGTGTTAATGCTGCCACTTTAATTCCAGAATAGGTGGTGGAAGAGGAAAGCATCCGACCTCACAAATTATATTAGGACTGAGATGTGGAGGGGTAGTGAGGAATTCATAAAGAATGCAAAGGTCAATGGAATTGTGTGTACTTGATGGTGAGATTCAGCCTCTGATATTACCTTAGGTAAAACGGAATTGGTCTGAGAGGGAGATTTGTTTCCAGATAAGAATGTGAACATACTGGCTTTTTCTGTGCTTTCTGTAAAAGTGCTTTTGGCCAGAATCCCCTTGAATGGAATTTTTTTGAAGATGATATGGTGGTTGGTGTTCTATTTATTACCTGCTGATGTCTTGATTGGTGGTGATATTTCAACTATGTTTAATCAGGGAATATCGTGACCAGGTCACAGGAAAAGAATGGCTCTGATGCAGGT
Organism: Terrapene triunguis; assembly: GCF_002925995.2. Classification (NCBI taxonomy): domain Eukaryota; kingdom Metazoa; phylum Chordata; order Testudines; family Emydidae; genus Terrapene; species Terrapene triunguis. Next base: position 19,404,057 of record NW_020664393.1, read on the forward strand.
TCCCTGCATGATGTCAGTGAGGGAAATTGTGAACAGGCTAGAGCAGTGGTCTCCAACCTTTTTATGCCCAAAATAACTTTTTGAATCTAAGGGCAACCCAGGATCTGCCCCACCCCTTCACCAAAGCCCCACCCTGGTCACTCCATCCCCTCCCTCCCCCTCGCTTGCTCTCCCCAGGGCCGGCTCCAGCTTTTTTGCTGCCCCAAGCAGCGAAGGGGGAAAAAAAAAAAAGATAAAGCCAATCAGTGGCATTTTGGTGGCAGCTCAATCACACTGCTTCATTAGGGACCCGCCGCCGAAGACCCGGACGTGCCGCCCCTTTCCATTGGCCGCCCCAAGCACCTGCTTCCTTCGCTGGTGCCTGGAGCCGGCCCTGGCTCTCCCCCACCTTCACTCACTTTCACAGGGCTGGGGTAGCTGGTTGGGGTTTGGGAGGGGGTGTGGGCTTCAGGCTGGGGCTGAGGGGTTCGCAGTGTGGGAGGGGGCTCTGGGCTGAGCCTGGGGCAGGGGGTTGGGGTGCAGGAGGGGGCTCTGGCACAGTGTTGGGGTGTAGGAGGGGGTATGGGGTGCTGGCTCTGGGAGGGGGGTCAGGGCTGGAGCTTGGGGTGCAGGAGGGGGTTTGGGATGCTGGCTCACTATTTGGATTACAGGATTCAGGAGCCACATTCATGAGGTTTATAAATGAAGTCCTACAGAGACTAGCTAGCCATTTTCAGCAGTTCTTGGCAAGATCACATAAACCATGTGGGAATTGTGTTACATAGGCTTAGAGAGGCTAACCTGACAAAGTTTCTAAATGCAAGCCTCAAAGGTATCATACCTGGGGCACAGTGGGCTGGTTTGCCCTGAACCTATTAAAAGCTGGCCTGCACCTACAACAAAGAAGCAGGTCCAATCTTTTATTATTTTTAAAGGGGTTCACTGATATTGTTGCTCCCATAACAGACCTTATAAAGAAAGGGAAGCCTGACAAAGTGGTGTGGACGGAGGCCTGGGAAAAGGACTTTCAGAGCATAAAAGAAGCCTTATTTAAAGAACCTGTCTTAGCCAGCCCTGATATTGAGAAACCATTTCTGCTATGCACTAATGCTTCCAATATTGGATTTGGAGCAGTGCTAATGCAAGAAGGTGATAGGAGACACCCCAATTCATGCGTAAATAGGGTGACCAGATGTCCTGATTTTATAGGGACAGTCCCGATTTTTGGGTCTTTTTCTTATATAGGCTCCTATTACCCCCCACCCCCTGTCCCGATTTTTCACACTTGCTGTCTGGTCACCCTATGCGTAAACAAGAAACTGACACCAGATTATGCAACTATTGAAAAGGAATGTTATGCAATTGTGTGGACTGTTAAGCAATTTAAACCCTAAGCAATTTAAACCCTATTTGTACAACAGAAGGTTCAACGTATTAAGCAACCATGCACCTCTCATATGGTTGCAGAGAGCTAAGGGAACCAATTCCAGGTTACTTTGTTGGAGTGCAGCCTTACAGGAATATGAAATGAACATAATTTATATTAAAGGCAAAGGAAATGTAATGGCAGATGCATTGTTGAGAATGGGGAACTCCTAAGATGCATCCAGCAGTGTCTGGGACACCCTCTTCTACATCAATTTTTCACTGGGGGTGTGACCATGGAAGGTGACCATGTTTACACTAAACCACTGTTGCACAATTGTGATAAATCTTATACAAAGTATGTTGTGTAATGTATTATCGGAAAAGTTGTCTGCTATGTACGATTATCCTGTTTATATGCATGTGTCATCATTGTATATGAAGTTATGAAACTTTGGTCTATGTTTGTATCTCAAACATGTTGTGTTTCTGGGTAACACCTCCAAGACAGATTTACATCAAGGCTAGCCAGCCTGCTTGATGGCCCATTAAGGACAATCAGCTCTTCCAGGGACCCCTCCCAAGGTCTCTTCTTCAGGCACATGTAGGCAATGAATGACTCAGCAAGACATACGTGACCCAGGACTACTGTTTGTGCCAGTAACTTTCCATGCACATGTGCTGTGGGTATAAATTGCAGACTGGGACAATGCTCTTTGTCTTCAATCCTGCACCATTTCACTGGACTGTGATTTTCGAACAAGAAGGAAGATTTGAATGAAGGACTGATGACCACCAATCAGGGCCGGCTCCAGGGTTTTTGCTGCCCCAAGCAGCGAAGGAAAAAAAAAAAAAAGCTCCACCGTGCCGCTTTCTTCTTCGGCAGCAATTTGGTGGGACAGGGACCCTCCGCCGAATTGCCGCCAAAGAGCCTGACGTGCCGCCCCTTCCCCTTGGCCGCCCCAAGCACCTGCTTGCTCAGCTGGTGCCTAGAGCCGGCCCTGCCACCAATCTTTTTGGGTGATCCAGAGAGACATATTTCAAGGTAGCAGAATTACCATCACTGCTGTTTTCCTGACCTACAGACTCTGAAATCAATTGTAAAGTATATGATTCCTTAAACCATTTAATAACTTTCTTTTCTTTTCTTTTTCTTTTAAAATAAATCTTTAGTTAGTTTACTAAAGATTTGCTGCAACGTGGTATTTGGTGAGATCCTGAAAGTACATGTTGACCTGGGGGTGAATGTCTGATCCTTTGGGATTGGAAGAACCTAACGTGTGGTGAATTTTGGTTTTAAGAGTCTTTCATCACTAAGTCCAGTTGTCTGGGTGGTAACCAGGGGCTGGAGTGCCTAGGGGACTGTTATTTGTCTCTCTGTGAACTAGTACAGTGATACAAGAGCTCACTTTTGTTACTGGCTTGGTGAAATATTATGATGGAATAAACTACCAGTTTTGGGGTTTGTCTGCTCTGTTTTTTACAGTCCTGAATTTGGCATTCTCAGTTGTGACCTATACCAGGCAGCGTGACAACCATTAATAAATATTTGTTCCCCGGGTAGATGCTTATAAACTGTAATCAAGGCTCCCCTTAACCTTCTCTTTCTTAAGCTAAATAAATAGAGCTCTTTGAGTCTATCACTATAAGACATGTTTTCTAATCCTTTAATCATTCTTGTGGCTCTTTTCTGTACCCGCTCCAGTTTATCAACATCCTTCTTAAATTGTGGACACCAGAACTGAACACGGTATTCCAGCAGCAGTTGCATCAGTGTCAAATATGAGTAAAACAACCTCTCTACTCCTCTAGATTCCCTTGTTTATGCCTCCAAGGATTGCATTAGGCCTTTTGTCCACAGCATCACACTGGGAGCTCATGTTTGGCTGACTAGCCCCCAGAACCCCCTAATCTTTTTCAGAGTCACTACTTCTCAAGATAGAGTCCCCATTCTTTGTTCCTAAATGTATGCATTTACATGCACCCACCACATTTTTGCTTGCACCTAGTTTACCGAGTGATCTGGATCACTCAGTATCAATGACCTGTCCTTTTCATTATGTACCAATCCCCCAATTTTTGTGTCATCAGCAAACTGTATTAGTGATAATTTTGTTTTCTTTTAGGTCATTAATAAAAATGTTCAATAGTGTATGAAAAAATCCAATCTCTGCGGAATCACACTGGAAACACACCTGTTCAAAGATAATTCCTGTTAACTTTTTTTTTGAGACCTGTCAGTTAGCCAGCTTTTAATCCATTTAATGTGTGCCGTGCTAATTCTAGTTTTTTAAATCAAAATGTCATGTGGTATCAAATCAAACACCTTACAGAAGTGTAGATATATTACATCAACACTATTACCTTTATCAATCAAATTTGTAATCTCATCAAGAAAGATAGTTTGACAGTATTTACTTCCATAAATCCGTATTTATTGGCATTAATTATAATTATATTACCCTCCTTTATTAATTGAGTCCTGAATCAGCTATTCCATTATTTTGCCCTGAATTATCTTGCTCCTTAGCCAGCTCTTTTAAAAAAATGTGGTTGCAAGTTATCTGGAATTCTTCATTTAAAAATATTTAACATTAATAGCTACTGTTTAACATCCTCCTGAGACACTAGTGGAATGGAGAGAGTTTTACCATAAAATATGATTACATCATCTGTTTTTCCCCAAATACAGGACAGAAATATGTATTGAACACTTCTACCTTTTCTGCATTATTATTGACAATTCTGTCATTTCCATCTAGTAATGGTCCAATATAATTGTTAGGATTTTTTTTGTTCCTAATATACTTAAAACAAACAAACAAAAACCAAACTCTGCTGGCTATACATTTCTCCTTGTCCCTTTGCTTCCCTTATCAATTTTCTATAATTCCTAGTTTCTGATTTATATTTATTACTATCAACTTTTCCTTTCTTCCTTTTGTTATATACATATTTTTTATGGTTGCCTTCATTTCCCCACTAAACCAGGTTGATTTTTTTAATACACAGGGCTATAATACAACACACACCCAACGCACACACCCACCACGCTGGTCTGGGTTTTATTGTCTTGGTACATTATAAATGTTATCAAATCATGTTCACTTTTACCTAAATTACTATTAATTTTTAGTTCTGTGATTCTTTCCTCTTCATCTGTCAAGACAAGGTATAATATTGAATTCCCCTGTCTTTACTGTTTAGTAAATAAACAAACTTCAGAATGACACCTGAAAACATCCTCCTCCTTGTGATAAAAAGCAGCTGCTGTAATGTCTTTTCATGCTAATCTCAAAGCTTTAACAGATTAAGGTCTCAGTCCCACAACCCACTACTCACATGAGTAGTGACTACTCACATGGACAAAGTTTTTTGCATACTTTCGTATTTGCAGGATTGGAACTGTAGAAGATTTAGTTACTGAGTGTCCTAAAATCAAACAATATTTTATTTAATTTTAATTTTTAACAATTTAATTATTAGAGAAATCCTAATATTCAAAATAAATAACCACTTTAATGCTGTTAACCTATGGGGGAAACAATTTTCTTTTGGAAGAATTATGGGCTTTTAAAAAAAATTTGATATCACAAAAACAGCATGCTGGTACAAATTATACTACACAGTTGACTAACTGTTAACTGATCTAGAAAAAAATCAAATTCCCTAAAACTATACTAAAATATGTACAGCAATGCAAAGTGTACTGATCTTAAACACAAAACATATTGGCACCACCTTGTTAAAAATGCATATTATAGTGATAAAAAATCTGGGATCCCTAATGAAAAGAGACAGCATGGTTTTATACAGTCTGACAGAAGGATAGTACAGTTCTGAGATTAGCGGCTTGAACAAAAAGCTGGCATGTGGAACTGCAGTCTTTTTATATAATGACTTTTGGCAAATATCTCCTTTAGGACCGAGTGGAAATGTTGTTTGCCAGGAGAAACTTCTTCTTGAGTAATGGCCAATCACTACGCAGTGATGAAGGATGAGCTTCGAGTGAGAAGCCCTCAAAAGCCAGTTTAAATTATTAAATCAGAAAAGCAGTATTTTTAACAATGATCACTCTGACAAACACAGGACCCTGGAATTATAGCTGATTCAATGTTTAAACTAGGGTGGATTTGTACTGCAGGAGGTTATTGGAGTGTAGAGTGTCTCATCACTATTTTCCATAAAATGCCTTATTTTGCAAAACTCATTTTATTACTCTTTTGCTTTGTCCTTCTTGTGGAGAGCAGAAAGCACAGGAGGAGGAGGTGGACAGGTCAGCTGGAGGTGCAGAAGGCAAGGTAAGGAACCTTAAAATATATAACTCTCTTGCTCTCACTACATATACACTAGTGAAATTAATACTGTATAGATGTATACAGTCAGTTCAGTTAGACGCGTACATAAAATTTGCCCATTTTAATTGTATATGTGACTAGCTTCTATGTCTTCCGAATAACCTTATACAATCTTTACTGCTATCTTCAGATTTAACTGTAATTGGTCATGTTTCTACAAGCTGTCATTGGTAACCTGGCCATTGATTGTATTTTAGTACAGTCTCAGACATGCACACACAATACTGTAGATACAGTAAGAATTGAAGGTAGATGTAGAACAAGGGTTCAGCCAATTCAGTTTTAAATATCCTCCCAGCAATAACACAAGGCTTTATTTGAAATGAATCTTTCAAAGTGCCTTCTATTTTCCTGTGGTTGTTTATTTAAACATCTCTATTATGCAAATCCACCTGAAAATGCATTTCATTTTCTCATGAGAACTTGTGGGGTTTTAGTTAGTGTGCATGGTATTCTTACTGCATGGGAGTATATACTCTTTCAGCTTTGTAAAGTTATTCTGCAGATACATTTTGGAAAATTATGTGGGAACTTTAATATAACTTTTTATAGTATTAATAAGGCAAGTGTGCACCAAAGAGGTAAAGGTCTTAGTGAAGTTTGTTAGATTTAATATTACTGAGACTGGGGGCGAGGAGAGATTTACATTAGAAAAGATAAGCTTCCAAACCTGCCAAGCAGTCCAGAGTATATTATCCTTTTTTGTATAGAGTTATGTCATCCAGTGACAATTATATCTTATACGATTGTTTGCTAGGTTAAGAGCTTGAAAATAAAGTTGGGTTAATCCATCTTATTAAATGGAATCACTCTGACTGTACACAGTCATCTTTTTATTCATTTTGTATTGTTTGGCATGGCACTGTGAACATACCTTTTTATCTACAGAAAGTGCTGAGATTCAGTAGACATTTTGCAGCAAATGTATTATGAAAGAAGCAGAGAGGCTAATATTGTCTAATATTTCTATTGGTATTTAATGCAGAATATGCAAGCACATGTTTTTAGTGACATAAAATTTATTCTCTAATTTAGACATCTAGGGCCTGATGCTAAACCATTTACACCAAAAGGAATGCTTTGCCACTGACTTCAAAAGAATCTGGTCCTCACTGAATGTAAATCTGGAGCATGCTGGGCTTTCTTTCAGAATATTTGTTTGCGAAATCTAATGATTCACCATTAGTACTAGTGTGGGATTCTTTCCTATATGGTTGAACTCTACCTTGAAAAGTTACAAAGCAGCATAAACTGCTAATACATATTTTTACAGTCTGAACATTTCTCTTTTCAAAAGTACTGCCACTCTCTTGGTTAATAAGTTGTTATTGGAAGGTTTCTCTCTTCGCAATTATTCTTGACATTTATTAAAATAAACTATTACCTACCCCCACTGACTTTTGCAAAGTTGTAATAGTAGAGAATTCAAGAAATAGTCAAACTTTTTTCTTAAATACATGGATTATGCACTGTAGAGGACAATAGATATTACTCGGTTTACTGTGAATTAATGATGTATAACAAACACTGTGTTAGCCAATGAAAGGATAAATCATAATATTTCAAAAGTATAAGGAACAGTTTTTATGTCTTTCTCCACAGATGTTAAATAACCACCAAAACTATATTTGTATACTACTTAGCATAGACCACTATGTTCTTGTGATTTATCCATATAAACTTTCTTAATGCATTCATTTAAATGTATGTGAAATGCAGTTTATTTAGAAACCTGAAAATGAGAATCACATTTCTTTTTATTTATAGACATTTCTGTAGTGCTCACTGTTAAAAACATTTTATACAGAGTTAAATAGTAACAGTAACTTAAATATTCCTGATTATTTTGTACTGCAAAACTCTGGTTGTCTTGTGTTAAAACCAAACCTGTGCTGAAAATTGCATAGTGCTGGACTTTTTTGCCTGCAGTCAAATGAAACCCAGTTTCAATGTCAGATTGCCATTTCTTATAGAAACAAAAATAAATGGGTCTTTTATTTTTTTTTTATTTTTGTAACTGCCTCATGCATTCTGCTTTGTATTTCTCTTGCTTCTTTTTCTATAAATACATTAGGCAAGAAAAATATTTTCAACTATTGGAGTCTATATTTAAAAGTTGTTCCATTTTCCATCTTAGATAAGGTGCCGGTCAGTGTAGTATATGTGCATACTAAAAAGCCATGTACATTAATGGGAGTCTTTACATGACTTCAAAGACCTTTGGTTTTGGCTCTATTAACCCAAAAATCTTTCTGCTCCATAATTTGTGGTTTGATGACTTTTTAGAGTGTTATATTCAAGGATCTCAAAGAACCTTGTTTAATATTAAGTGACCCCCTTAGTTCCCAGAATAATGAATATTAAAGATGGGTAAACTGAGACACAAAGCGATTAAGTGATTTGGCTAAAGCAAAACAACAGAGCAGTGGCAAAGCCAAGAATAGAAGCTGGCCCCTTGGCTCCTTGTCCTGTGTTCTATGTATATAGCTTCTTCTATCATTTTAATTACATGACACCAAACACGGCTATTTTAAAAGAATATTAAACCAATATTATTAGAGTTGCAAAGTCAAGCACTCAAAAGCTGGAAAATTCCTGAATTAATAAGGTGACCATCCGCCCCATTTTTAAAGGGACAGTCCCATTTTTTGGGGACTTTTTCTTATATAGGTGCCTATTATCCCCCACCCCCTGTCCCGTTTTTTCACAGTTGCTATCTGGTAACCGTATGAATTAAGGTTTTCTGTGCAACTTTAATTAATCTCCCTTGTGAGTATGCATTATGATAGTCTTTAATTACATGATTACAAGCTATTTTTGTTCACAAGGCCTCTGCCTCATTCAGTTCACAGAATGGACTGGGATCAATATTTTCCATCATTGTTCAACGTGTGGCATTAGGTCTTATTTATTGCATACTATTCAGACCCTGCTCTGAAGACAAAATTAATAATTTCCTCATGGGCTTTTATATGGTGCTCGTCACTATAGTATCTGAGTGTTTCACAAACATTATTGAATTTATCTTCACAAGATCCCTGTGAGATGAGGGGGTGATATTATCCCTGTTTTACAGATAGGAAACTGAGGCACAGAGAGTAAAATCAAAAGTATCCACTAATTTTAAGTGCCCAATTTGAGATACCAAGGACCTGAGTTTTAAGAGTTCTTAGCATTATACAGCTCTTTATTTGTTCAAATCACAGCCACCATTGACTTCAGGTACAGGTCTGTGTGCTCAGCACTTCTTCAAATAAGATCCCAGGGTCTCAAGTTGTGTACCCACCCAGAAAATGAGGAACACACAATTAGTGACTACCTGTGAAAAGTTTGGTTAAGGGCATGTCTACATTGCAGCTGGGAGGTCTGATTGGTATGAGGAGCTGACTAGCTCAGCTTGAGGTAGCACATGAAAAATAGAGTGTGGATGTTGTGGCACTGGCAGCAGCTTGATCTACCTGCCTGATCTTGGACTGAGAGGGTTGGGTGGAGTTGGGCTCCAGCAGCTGACCCGAGCTGCCACCAGTGCTGCAAAATCCACACATTTAGCATGGTAGCTCGAGCTGAGCTAGTGTGAGTCTGTCTGCCCATGATGGGAATCACACCTCCCAGCTGCAGTGTAGACATACCCTCAGTGACTTGCTCAGCATCATACAGGAACTCTGTGGGAGAGGCAGAGATATAATCCAGTCCCCCAGAGCAGCATTCAGCTGCCTTAACAATGAGACCAGGCTTTCTGTCCTGGTAATCCCTTGCCTCATTCACTACACACCTCCCAGCTTCTGCAACAAATGAAACGAGTCTTACAGATAACAGTCTCCTTCACTACACAACCCTGACTACTCCCTATATCAGGTCTATTCTGTGCACTGAATGAGGGAGGGGTCTTGTTGGAAAGTAGTTTGTGATCATGTAATTAATAATGTTCCTTTAACATAGTTTTTGTGTGTAATTTCCTAAGTTATTTGCAATTACAAAGTTACAAAGACATTCTAGGCCACTTAGATTTTGCAACATCTATGCTTGGTAATTTTTCACAAGGATGCATACGAAGCCCAAACCACTGTTAGACTGAGAAGAAAATTGTAGTATTTCTTCAGTAAGAAAGGAATCAAAACCACCCATTTGATTGTTTGAAGTTTACTGAGTTATTATTTATCATTCTTTTTATGTAAAATGAACATGTGATGAGTGGGTCAAAGGGAGAATATATAATAATCCATATGTCTTTCAGCAAAGGCAAAACCAGGGGCTCATAACTAAAACTGGCCTAGAATTGCTAACAATAAAGATTTGAGATTTCACCATTTTTCTCAGAAACAGAACACTAAATGAACTGCAGAGTCAAAACATTTATGGAAGTCAGAGTTACACCAAGGATCAATTTGGTGTATTCTATATGGTGTGGCAGAGCTCCTTCTCTGGCTTGGTGGATTCCGTGCTTCCTCTTAGCCGGGGGCTGGGGAATTCCTCTCTCCCTTGGAATTTCCCCACACCCCTGGGTTTACTGTCTTCACCTTGTCAGAACAGAGGTTCCTCCCAGCCTTCCTGACAGGGGAGGGGAGCCTCTTAGTCTCTGGTAGCTCCTCCGGGTGTAGTGGCAGCAGGCCAGACACCCAGTTCAGTCTCTCCCCTCTGGTGGGGTCTCTTCCCCCAAACCTCTAGTGCCCAGAAGGGCTGTATGCCTGGTTAGGCAGGGTTTCCCCTGCTTTTCACTTGTGAGATGTTCCTTCTGGCGTTTGTCAGTGTCTGCACCATCCAGCTCTCCAGTAGCACACCTGCTCCCCACAGTTCCTATTGCGCGTGCCTATCTGACTGGAGGGGAGGCTTTTAACAGGTTCTGGCAGGCCCTTGATTGGCCCCACATGTCCTAATTAACCTGGAGTAACCCCTGTTCAATTACCAGGGGAAAAGGGACCTGCTTATCCTGGGGCTAATATACCTGCCTTCTACCACTTTCCTATACCCCCTGGAGAAGGGGGGGACCCTATGAAGGAGGGGGCACAGGGCCTGAAGTGCTTGTGCACTGCAGAGACTCCTTTATAGTGCAGGTAGCCCGGCATGGAGCACGCTGGCACATGCCTTCCTCTGCCGCCTCCGAGGGCTCCAATCTGACTGGCAGCTCTTCTATCTCCATCCGAGTGGTCTTCTGCAAGAATTCTCTGAGCTGCCAGTCTTCTACCAGGACCTCCTCTGGACCTAGACGCTGGTCTCAGCGACCAGGTCTGTGTTGGCCACCGAGGGGATAGATCTCCTCGCAGAGCCCCTGCTACACAATCTCCAGTTTCACGTGCAGGTGGTGGAGTCTCCCTTGGTGCACCAGAGGTTGGTCCTGGCAGAAGTCACCAGGATCGGAGACCTCCTGGACTACGACCGAGGGACTGGTTGGATCCCCTAGTGCTAGGTTGGTGCATGGGGCTCTCCACCCTTTGGACACCCTGGCGCGTATTTCGGGAGGTTGAGGCCGCCTTACTGACTACTTCTTGGGTCTACCTCGAGCGGGTCCTGCAAGAGGGCGCTCCCCACCCACCCCTCACCCCAGGCCCTCTGGATCTTTCCATCCTGCCCCATTAGCCCTCCCAGTCCCCTCCTCCTCATACCCCGAGCCAGCTGCGTGCTCTGCAACCGGTTTGCTTCCGAACCGCACCGAGAGAACAACTGTACATGCTCATGCTCCACACGCTTCATTTCCCCACCCTTGCGTCCTGTCCAGACACCAAGTGGCGGGACCTATTACCAGCTCTGGAGGGTGGGGAGCCCCGGTAGGCCAGCTTGTATTCTACCCTAGTGTGGTTGCCCGCCGGGGATATTAGCTGGCGGCTACTACATGGAGCCGTGAGCATGGGCGTGTACCTGGTATGGTTCACCCCTATCCCCAGAACCCGCCCTTTCTGTGGTGTATCTTCAGTGCGCCAGGTTGCAGCCCCTCTTCTGGTTCCTCCAGAACCTCTTATTGAGGTTCTGGCTGCACTTTTCCCTGCACCTGTTTATTTATGCACACCCTATTCATGGCCCCACGAAGTCCAGGGACCGCCTCGTGAACCTCCTCCTGGCCATGGCCAAGTGGCTATTTATAACACTAGGAAGAGGAGGTTGGCTGAGGGGGGGCTCTGTGACTGTAGGGCCTGTTTTCGTTCCTTTATCTGCTCATGCATCCAGGTAGAGTTCCTCTGGGCGGCGTCTGCTGGCTCCTTGGATGCCTTTGAGGAGCAGTAGGTGCTGTATGGGGTTCTCTGCTCAGAGTCCTCTTCAGGTTCCCTAGTTTTGACCCCACACCTGCTCCTGTTTTTTCCTTTGTTGTTTCCCGAACTTAGTTGAGTTCTGGGCTCAGCAGCTCCTCCCCATGCTGGGGGAGGGGCTTTTAGCTGTGGGCGGGCTTACACCCACCCACTTCCCAGCACCCAATAGGACCACTCTCCTATAGCTGTCTGGCCCGACCCCATCTCAATAGATGACACATAATACAGTAAAAGACAGGTTTGAGACATTCTTTTGGGATATAATGATCCTGAGAGTTTGGTACCACTGATGTATGGGGTTTTTTTTTTTCTGCCAAATTTGACACCTGTTCCTTGAAGGTTCTCTTAGATAAGTCATTGATCATGTAAATTTGACCCGTCTTGCAAGTACACAGGGAATAACTTTATACTAGGGCTGTAGATTAATAGCAGTTAACTCATGCAATTAACTCAAAAAATTAATTGCAATTAAAAGAATCGTGATTAATTGCACTGTTAAACAATAGAATATCAATTAAAATTTATTAAATATTTTTCTACATTTTCAAATATATTGATTTCTATTACAACACAGAATACAAAGTATACAGTGCTCACTTTATATTATTATTTTTGATTATAAATATTTGCACTGTAAAAATGATAAACAAAAGAAACAGTATTTTTCAATTCACCTCATACAAGTACTGTAGTGCAATCTCTCTATCATGAAAGTGTAACTTACAAATGTAGATTTTTTTCATTACATAACTGCACTTAAAAAAAACCCAACGGTATAAAACTTTAGAGCCTACAAGTCCACTCAGTCATACTTCTTGTTCAGCCAATCACTAAGACAAACAAGTTTGTTTACATTTATGGGAGATAATGCTGTCAGTTTCTTATTTACGATGACACCTGAAAGTGAGAACAAGCATTCGCATGGCACTTTTGTAGCCAGTGTTGCAAGGTATTTACGTGCCAGATATGCTAAACATTCGTATGCCCCTTCATGCTTAGGCAACCATTCCACAGGATATGCTTCCATGCTGCTGATGCTCGTTAAATGTGTTAAATTTGTGACTGAACTCCTTGGGGGAGAATTGTATGTCTCCTACTCTGTGTTTTACCCACATTCTGCCATCTATTTCATGTTATAGCAGTCTCGGATGAAGACCCAGCACATAGTTCATTTTAAGAACACTTTCACGGCAGATTTGACAAAACGAAAGAAGGTACCAATGTGAGATTTCTAAAAATAGATACAGCACTCAACCCCAAGTTTAAGAATCTGAAGTGCCCTCCAAAATCTGAGAGGGATGAGGTGTGGAGCATGCTTTCAGAAGTCTTAAAAGAGCAACACTCAGATGCGGAAACTACAGAACCCGAACCACCAAAAAAGAAATTCAACCTTCTGCTGGTGGCATCTGACTCATGATGATGAAAATGAACATGTGTCGGTCCACTCTGCTTTGGATCATTATCGAGTAGAACCCATCATCTGCATGGACACATGTCCTCTGGAATGGTGGTTGAAGCATGAAGGGACATATGAATGTTTAGCGCATCTGGCATGTAAATATCTTGCAACGCTAGCTACAACAGTGCCATGTGAATGCCTGTTCTCACTTTCAGGTGACATAGTAAACAAGAAACGGGCAGCATTATCTCCTGCAAATGTAAACAAACTTGTTTTTCTGAGCAATTTGGCTGAAGTAGGACTGAGTGGACTTGTAGGCCCTAAAGTTTCACATTGTTTTATTTTTGAATGCAGTTATTTTTTGTACATAATTTTACATTTGTAAGTTCAACATTCATGATAAAGAGATTGCACTACAGTACTTGTGTTAGGTGAATTGAAAAATACTATTTCTTTTGTTTTTTACAGTGCAAATACAAAGTGAGTACTGTACACTTTGTATTCTGTGTTGTAATTTAAATCAATATATTTGAAAATGTAGAAAACATCCAAAAATATTAAAATAAATGGTATTCTATTATTGTTTAACAGTGCGATTAATCACGATTAATTTTTTTAGTCACTTGATGGCCCTGCTTTGTACACATTAAGTAGAGCCCTTGAAGTCCAGGGGACTAGACAGACAGGTAAAAATACAGGCATATGTGATTATAAGGCAGGGGCCATTGTTTATAAATAATTTATCAATCAATATAACTGTCCACTGAAATTTAATCCTGTGTGTCTATTTCTGCATCTGGAATACTGTGATTCAGTGACATTCTGTATGTCTACCTCTCTGTGCTTTCCTTTTCACCCCTCAATTTCAATCTTCAACAGCCACAGTTGGAAAAGGATGGAGTCTCTCTTTTTTCCAAATGCTGAATATGATATTAATTTAAACAAAGCACTATGGAAATGGAGTTTGATTTGAACTTTTGTTAGTTGAATTGGCCAAGATTTTCAGAAGTGCTCAGGGATTTTGGGTACCCAACTTGAAATATCTAAAAGGGGCCTGATTTTCAGAAAGCCCCGAGTATGCACTTGGGGCTGGGCATCCAAAAAGTGAGGTACATAAAACCACTTGTGAGTTTTGAATATCCTTGCCTATTTGTTTACATTGCTGGGAAGGCTTTCTAAATTGATGTTCTTCACTTGAAATGCATGGCCAGCTTCAAGTGAAAATGAGATTATTGTTGTTGGTACATTTTTCTAGAGTAAATTACTTTCCAAATTCTCATTTAAAGCAAATTGCTCAGAAGAGTAATAAAGTTAAAGTGTATGGGAAAGAAGATTACTAAAGGCAATGATTAATTTAAAAAGTTAAAATATTGTGAGTATTGTACATCTTAATTATGTTTAATCAACCTCGAGTTTCATTTTACTATGGTAATATCCATGAAGAATTAGTTACAGTACCTAATATTAGTAATGTGCATTAGATACTGAAGTATTAACTACTGCTTGGTATCCGTATAGTACAGTAGATACCGAAGGAAATTGGAGGGCTACAAACCACAAACCATCAGCATGTTGCAACACAAGCCTCAGCATGCCATGCTCTATTTGCATGTGGCTCTCCTTTGGGTTGAACAAGGTCATGTAGATGATGTATCACAAAACATCTTACAACTACAAAACAGCATTGCCCCTGGAGAAAATAGCAATTTAAAAACAAAAAACCCAATGGACAGAGAGAGACAGATGCATGTGGTTGGCAGTGATGTCAACAGAACCACAGTTTGAATGGTTGATTTCTCCTTGAACCCAAGTACAGTTCAGATCATAACATTTATTCATCTGGTGTGATTAACATAGTGACTATTTCTTTTGCACAAATGCTTGTATTTTACATAATAATATAATTTACCATTGTACAGAACTTTGTATCCCTAGATCTCAGAGCACGTTACATAGAATGTGTTGAGAGCACAGACTAGTACTTGTGAATGGCAGTGGCATCAAAGGAACCAAGTTCTGAATGACATTTATACCATTGTTCCCCCATTTGGGTCATATCATTGTAAATTGGGAGGTGAAATGACTTGCCCAATGTCACACAAGTCAGTGGCAGTCAGTAATGTCTAAGCCTATTCTTTCCTACCATCCTTTGTCTGTATAATTGTCTATATAGATCGTAAGTTTTCGAGAGCTGGGATCTTTCCTCCAGAAGAACCTGTAAAGCTCCAAGCACACATTTAGTTCTGCGGCTCTCTGCCATGATCAGTGGCCAAACGGCATTTCTAGTGCTGAAGGCCACTGTGCTGTATCCTTGCACTCAAACATACTGGCCCAGTTCTGCTCTCACTTATACAGATGCAGCTCCCATTGATTTCATCATAATGATGGACAGTGTGCAATATACTTTTTGCTCTCAGAAGCCAAAGAGAACCTCATAACTCATACGTGGCAGAGAGTGAAGTGAAGCCAAGAGTGGGATATGCAAAATCATTCCTAAAGCATGAAAATAAAATGTGAACTTCGTTGCCTGGTGTAACACCGATACCAAAAGAGAGTTTCTCTGCAGACAAAGCATCCTTGTGTGAACTTTATTTAACACTATAATTGTCATTGGTTTTGCTGTTGGTTTAGCGTCTGATGGGTGTTGGGTGGATAAGGAATGCAGGGTCAGGACCACAGTAAATGAGGTTTGATTTACTGATAGTTTGCATGATCAGTGTGATGATTAGGGACTGGGGAGAACAAGGGGTGTAAACCCCAAAGAATAAGCAATTGATTCAACTGATTGTATACAATATTACTGTACTATAAAAGGGCATTGAGTAAGGTATTTTATGAAAGCTGGTGATCAATATCATTGTGAAGTGTATGTATGAACACTATATGAAGAATTATGGATACATACTAAGATTATGCTTTAAGGTCTGTGACCAAACAAAGGGGGAAACAGGTTTTCTCCCAGATAGAAGGGAAGGCAGCTATCTGTGTCTCCAGTGCATTTTGGAATCAAAACAACAGAAACCTCATTTATATACAGATCAGCTGGGTGGCGGGAAATCAACAGGAAGAGAAGACCAGCAGGAGATCATCCTGACTCTGGGGACAAAACAATGAGTTTTTTGGGAAACATTAACAGAAGCCTTTTTGTCATCCATCACTTTGGGGACATAGAGAATTGTGAGCCTGTGAAAGCTGGATCCCCTCGCCTGAAGGGAGAGGATGCTGGTAACTTGATATAAGTAAGAAAACTGCTTAAGCAAAAATCGTAACTTGTTAAGATGAAGTTTTGTCCCAAGAAAGTTTTGTTTGTAACCATTCCAGTCTCTTTTCTCTTGCTGTGTACCTCTTAAATCTCTGTTCTTTGTTAATAAACTTATTCTTGTTTTATTACAAAATCATCTCAGTGCTGTGAATTGAAGTGGAGTGTGAGTCTTCAGCTAACCTAACAGGCTGATGTGTGCCGCCTCTTTGGAGGCAGCTAACTTCATAACTTCCATTAGTGCCCAGTGAGAGGGGCTGAACTCTGCAGGGAGACGTCCCTAGGGAACTCGGGAACTGGAGTTTACTGATTGTTACCTTCAAGGCAAGGTTTGAACTGACACACAGCTTAGCAGCAGCAAAGTTCACTCATGCTGAAGCAGAGCAGAAACACAGGGACTCACAGTTCTGGGTGTCCTAAGCAAGACATCACAATGGGTATTACACAATATCAGGAACAAACCATATTCTACTTTATCTGCAAAGCAGACTAAAAACTTGAGCAACAGCATTGATAACAAAATATTAGCACATGAATCTTTAGGTGGGAATATTAGCACAAAATATTCCCACCTAAAGATTCATAAAAAGCTTTAATTTTTGCAAGATTAAGGGTCACAGACACCAGCTGATCCAGGATATGTAGAACATGTGATAGTGAGCAGTGTGGAATACACTTTTATTTACACTAGTGAATGTCAATGCCCATGAACTGCCTTTGGATTTGTTTCTATCAGCTACTGGGGAATTGATACAGTTTTCCACACATTCTGAAAATAAAATTGCTCCCATCAGTTAGGGGCTGAATTCTCAGGTGGACTGCAGCAGTACTCGTCACACCTGAAGGTAGGGACAAAGATGGCTGGCTGTCCTCTGGGATCCTAGAGACAGCAGGGGATTGAATTGGTCACTCGCATTAATTAGAGAATCCTCACTGGCACTTTAGCAACACCCCCAACATGTCCCCTAGACTGGGGAGTTCTGAGGGTTTATTAGAGCCAGCTTAAAGCCGCCCAGAGATTCCCTCAACAGGGAATGCTCAGCTGACTTTACTACGTGTAAAGGAGAGATAAAATTTTGAATGCCAATCCAAGATAGTTCGTAGTTATGACAGATAGCCATGTCCTTCTTTTAGTACGTTCTGCTCCATTCTGCATTTAGCTTCCACTGTACAACTGTAGCTGTGGTGCACTTTGTTATATAGAAAACCAGGAGATACTGATCTTAGGGCTGCTGGTCTGCACTACTGGGAGATTGACACTGCTGCAATGATGGAGCAGGAGTTGATTTAGTGGGTCTAGTGAAGATCTGCTAAATCGATGGCAGAGCGCTTTCTGGTTGACCCTTGTACTCCAGCTCCCTGAGAAGATTAAGGTAAGTCAATGGGAGAGCGTCTCCCATTGATGCAGCGCAGTGAAGACACCGGGGTAAGTCCACCTAAGCTACGTTATTCACGTAGCTGGAGTAGCGTAATTTAATTCGACTTACTCCAGTAGTGAAGACAAGCTCTTAGTATTTCTTTTGTATTGGATTTACCAAGTGTGTTGTCCTCTCCAACTTTCTGTACCTAATCTGGAAAGGTAATGGGGCCTTTATTTAGCAGTTTTCAGAAACTGTACTGGAGACCAGGAAGGTATTCACTGAGCATATTAAACTAAAATCATATTAAGAAATAGGTAATAGGCATTGCCATACTGCATCAGATCAATAGTCCATTTAGATCGGTATTCTGTCATGACAGTGGTCAGCATGAGACGCTGTAGAAGAAGGTGCAAGAAAACCAATAATAGACAATTATGAACTATTCTGCCTATAAAGAATTTTTTTTTTTACCCTATCAGTGATTGGCTTATACCCTGGAGCTTGAGGGCTTATGTTTCAATTTTTTTTAGATCTCATCCAATATAGCCCTGGAAAGTTCTTATTATCCATATAAATGTCAAATCCTTTTTTTATTTTTCCTTGTTTTAGTTTTTTTGGTTTTAATCCTGCTAAGCTCTTGGTCTCAGTGCTATCTTGTGCCAATGAGAAGATAATTCTGACCAGTTTTAT
>NW_020664393.1:19422806-19444804 GCF_002925995.2 Terrapene triunguis
TTGGCACTTTAAAAGGGCCACTTCCAGAAGCCAAGAACAATTTTAACCAGCACTGGATTTATTCCTCAACTCAACCAGAAGTTATGGGCTTGATGCAGGAACGACTTGGTGAAATCCTATCGTCTGCATAATGCAGGCAATCAGGCAATATAATCACAACAGTCCCTTCTAGCCCTAAAATCTTTGCATCTGAGTTCCAAGGGTGCTGTGTTTGTGGGGTTTTTTAAAATCCTTTTGTCAGTTTTAAATTTGTTGTCTTTTAATATCATTCAGTACTCCCTTGTTTTAAGTATTTTGAGAAATGTAAATAGAGAGCACCCAGCTGATTTTCTCTAGTATTCTTTGTTTTCTATAACTCTGCCATGTCCCTTCTTTCTCATCTCCTCACAAAAGTAAATGGTATCAGTTTTTTCAATCTGTCCTCATGTTGGGAGTCTTTCTATGCCTCTAATCATTTTGGTTGTGTATCTCTGGAGCCATCCATTTCTGCTTTATCTGTGTGAGCTGGAGTGTCCAGAATTAAATATAGTATTCCAGGTGAAGGTGTATCATTGACTTATATGGTGGCATTATAATATCACCAGTATTGTTCATAACATTCTTATACAAAACTAACATTTTGTTTGCTGTTTTGGTTATTCCTTTGATTACTCATATCTTTGGAGTAGAAGGTTTTCATTGAGCAGCTCTACAATGATGCTCAGGTCTTTCTCCTGAGTGGTTAAAGTTAATCAGAATTAACTGTGTATGAATAGTCACAATTCTTCCTCCCAGTGTGCAGTACCTGAGGATTATAGGAATTGCCTTACTGGATCAGAACTGTGGTCCATCTAGTCGAGTATCTTGTCTCCAACAGTGGCTGACACAGAGGAAAGTTCAATAAACCCTAAAGTAGGCAGTTATGAGGTAACCTTCCTCCAGGGAAAGTTTCCTTCTAACCCCTACCAGTTACTGTTTGGCTTTATATTCCTATCAAAACTCCTGTTTGTTAGAACTCTGGATAGTCTTCTTGTTCATATAAATGTCGAATCCTTTTTTGAATCTTGTTAAGCTCTTAGCCTCAATGGTAGCTTGTCCTTGTGTTATGAGGCTAAGTGTTCTCGATCTACTTTCTCTAAAGCATTTATTTTTTGTATACTTTTATCATGTTTCCTCTTATCGACCTCCTTTCACAATCTTGCATGATATGAGAGTTTTTCCATGCTCTTAATCATTCTTGCTGTCCATCTCTGATTTTGCTATCCCCTTTTTGTGCAATTAACACAATATTCCTAGTGAGGCTGTACCGCTGATTTATATACAGGCCTAATATTTTCATATTATGCTCTTTTTAGATGTGTGGCAATTCTCCAAAAAGGGCCATATTTTTGGAGTTTAACGTACCCACCCTATGCACACCCATATATCATTTGAAAACTTATCTTATGTATGTGTCAGTGAGTGATGATGTGGAGCTGTCAAGAGGCGCTGTAAGCCTTTAGGTGAGGTGAAACAATGGTACCCAAAATTTCATAGATTTCATAGATTCTAGGACTGGAAGGGACCTCGAGAGGTCATCGAGTCCAGTCCCCTACCCTCATGGCAGGACCAAATACTGTCTAGACCATCCCAGATAGACATTATCTAACCTACTCTTAAATATCTCCAGAGATGGAGATTCCACAACCTCCCTAGGCAGTTTATTCCAGTGTTTAACCACCCTGACAGTTAGGAACTTTTTCCTAATGTCCAACCTAAACCTCCCTTGCTGCAGTTTAAGCCTATTGCTTCTTGTTCTATCCTTAGAGGCTAAGGTGAACAAGTTTTCTCCCTCCTCCTTATGACACCCTTTTAGATACCTGAAAACTGCTATCATGTCCCCTCTCAGTCTTCTCTTTTCCAAACTAAACAAACCCAATTCTTTCATCCTTCCTTCATAGGTCATGTTCTCAAGACCTTTAATCATTCTTGTTGCTCTTCTCTGGACCCTCTCCAGTTTCTCCACATCTTTCTTAAAATGTGGTGCCCAGAACTGGACACAATACTCCAGTTGAGGCCTAACCAGCGCAGAGTAGAAAGTTTCATTTTTTTTGCACAGTGGCAGAAAAACTGCAACATGACTGGCTACAGTTTTTACTGTTTAGGTTAATTTCAACACTTCAGTGTGGTGTTTATTTGGTCAAGGCTTCCAAACGACAGTGTATTAAAAGATTTTTCTTGGTTTTGCGTAGGCAAATATTTTTTCTCAGAAACGATGAAGTTGTTTAGTATCTGGCAAAAATGGCGAATATCAACAATATTATATCAAATATAAACAAAAATTGGACTAACATGAAATGTTTTCATATCGCATATTCGTTATTGTCAATGTAGCTCACAATTGATGATAATAGTTTTCTATATTTTCAATTGAAATTTGCTTACCAGATCAGTCTCACATTGAAGGTTGGGCACCAGCATCAGTAGCTTGCATGCCCATAGTTTGTATGGCATAATGGATAGATATAAATGTACAATAGAACCTCAGAGTTACAAACACCAGAGTTCTGAACTGATTGGTCAACCACTCACCTCATTTGAAACCATTAAGTACACAATCAGGCAGCAGCAGAGACAAAAAGAAAGCAAATACAGTACAGTACTGTGTTAAACATAAACTACTAAAAAAAAGGGCAAGGTAAAAAGGTTTGACAAGGTAAGGAAACTGTTTCTGTGCTTGTTTCATTTAAATTAAGATGGTTAAAAGCAGCATTTTTCTTCTGCAAAGCAATGTTTCAAAGCTGTATTAAATCAATATTAAGTTGTAAACTTTTGAACGAACAACCATAACGTTTTGTTCAGAGTTACGAACATTTCAGAGTTATGAACAACCTCCATTCCCGAGGTGTTTGTAACTCTGAGGTTCCACTATACATGAATTCCTAATATAATGCTTCTCCAGTGGTAAGCTTTTGTACATACAATGTAGCATATGGTCTGCCTGGTAGAAGGTTTTAATTTGTATTGGCCTATAAATGCTGTACTAGCCTATGAAATATTCTAGAAACTAGCTTTTTAATTCAGTGACATTTGTGCACCGGTCAGTATTAGTGTTAGAGATGGCAATACACAGCTTCATATTATGAATATGCAAAAGCTATGAGAGAAAGATGTGGTCTAATAGCAAGTAGTGAAGACAAAGTCCATAAACAAGTCCTTTCCTCTGCACTGAAGAGGGATGAAGAGCATGTTACAACTCTTATCAACCATATCATCAACAATATGACAAACCAATTTGACCCTGAATCATCTGGAGATGCTTATCAACATATCTACTGGACTACATGTAATATCAGTTGTACAAGAGTCTCTGCTGAAAATAGCAGATGTTGGTGAAGAACAAATGGAGAGATTTGAGAGAGATGCACTTGATTCTGATGGGACATGTAGTTTCTTCAGCCCAATCAAGAAATCTGGCATCAGAATATTTGCCAGCATGGCCAAGAAGATCAAATGTAAGTCTGATAAGGGAGGGACAATCATAGCAACTAGCAGTCCAGGAATTGTTTTCTGCAGAGACCTGTCCTGAGCAAGATGCAGAGATAATGTTTCAAGATATTGTTCTTATGTCCCTCTTCCATGCTGATAGAACGATGAGAAGAACAGGCAAAACTGAATTAGGGCATCAGCTGGAAGCTCAGGCTGAAAGAATCCATGAGCTAAGACCATGCAACAAAGAAACCACTGTGTACATCAGAGATGCCATGGCTGAAATACAAATGATGGCTGTAGACAAATTCCACACATTGGATGAATTGGTTGCTGAATAGTTGAGGCAGGTCCTAAAAGGATTTGACAAAGCTAATTCTGTAATCAGTCATTGACAGATATGACAATAGTAACTCTGTGAAAACTGCAAAAAGACAGTGCTGGACAGGATCTAAGGTTGTATGCAAGAAATACTCGGTGATTGGTGGATGCCCTGTGCCTCCATGGAAGAAGTTTCTAAACATGGCATCCAACAAGCAGTCACTTGTAAAATTCCTCTGTGAATATATGGTTCAAAAAGCACCTGAGAATATAGAAGCACATACAGCACAAGAATTACTTCTTACTGGGGGCTTTTCCAATAGCAAAGTAGCAAATTCCATCATCCATAGAGGCACTGAAGAAGCCCAAGATTTGTACAGTATTCAAGAGTAAGTGCACACAAGGATGCTTCTGTATGCTCTATGTGCCTATATGACCTTTTGGTCTCTCAGTGTGAAAGAAAGCATAGTAATTAGGTCATCTGATACAGGTGTTTTGGTGCTTGCTGTTCATTCCTTTTCAAAAATGGAACACACAGATAACACGTGGATTGAGACAGGGACCATTCCCAGGCCAATTGATAAGCATCGCTTTATACCAGTGCATGCAATTTGTGACACATGCACACATGACTTCTGCAACATACTTCCAGGAGTGCATGTATTACCAGGATGTGACTCTGTGTTATCTCTATTTGGTATTGGAGGGAAAATCTGTGTTTAATGTTGTCAAAATAAAGGGAGCCTACCACTTGAGAGATCTTGTCATATTGGGAGAAAGTGATGGACAAGCCACAATTTCTGCAGCAAGGGATTTGATAGCGGTGGTGTATGACCAAAGCAAGAAAGAAAAGGAGACCCACGAAGACCTGAATTGCTTGCACCTCAATCAATCCATCAAAAAGGACACGTCACTGGCCAAATTCCCACCATGTCAGGACAGTTTTGAAGATCATGTCAGAAAAATATCTTGGCAAACAAAGGTTTGGATGTCTTCACACATAGATAAACTAGATATTGAATCACCTTTGCAACAAGGATGGGAAAATGTGGATCATGAACTACATCCTATATTCTTCAAGGGCCCAATGACATCTGAGCTTCTACAAAATCTTAGTTGTACCAGTAGGGGTCACTGCACAATCAGCTGTGTCTGTAGTCAGAACAATGTTCCCTGTACAGAACTGTGTAAATGCCAAGGCAATGAAGACTATGGTAACCCATTCATTCTTGACAGAGATCATAATGATGAAAAAATTGACGATGACGATGTTAACTAGAAATGTCACCAGCGCTATTACATTTCAATGATACTTGTCCAGATTTATTGTTAGGTTTTCTTTTACATTGTTGTTGTGATGTTTTGAACTCACAAAGAAATCCAATGTTATGTCTTGCAATAATACATAGAGTCATAGAAATATTTGCATTCATTTCTGTTAGTTTAAAATGATCATTTTTAACATGTAGCTGGTGTCACTATTTATCCCTGTTTCTTTGGTAATAGCACCACTTGACAGCTCCACATCATACCTCATCTTAAAGTAGACATAATAAGATTTCAAATGATCTATGATGTGCATGTATGTAGAGAGGAGTACATTAAATTAACCAAATTGACTCTGTCTGCCGCTTGCCTAATACCAGTTTTCATGTACCATTGTGCTACCCACTTTGTTTGGTTGTCCCGAAGTTCCTCACCAAATTCTTTAATCATGAGTAATTTAATAATTTCAAGTCAACTACAAATTTTGCCACCTCTCTGTTCACCTTTTCTCCAAGTCATTAATAAAGGTGTTATACAACACCGGTCCTGGTACAGATCTTGGGCCATTCTATTGCTGGCCTTTCATCATGGTAAAAATCCACCATTTATTCCTACTTTGTTTCTGCCTCTTAGCTAGTTTCCAATCCATAACAGTATTTTACACCTCACCCCATGATTACTTAGTTTCCTTAATACACCCCTTTGGTGAGAGACTTTGTCAAAGGCTTTTTGAAAACCCAAATCAATTTTATTAGCTGTTCTCTTTAATTTGCTATTTTGTTGACTTAAAGAACTTTAACATATTAGAGAGATACACCCTTTTCTTTTACAGAAGCCATGCTGGTTTGGCTCTATCATATCATGTTCATCTAACTGTTTAATAGTTCTGTTTATAATTATTATTTCAACTAATATACCCCCAATGAAGTAAGGCTTATACTGGTTTATAATTCCCTAGATCAGCCCTACAGCCTTTTTCAAAATAGGTGCAACATTTGGTACCCTCTAGTAGCATAGCTGATTTTAATAAGAGTGCAACTCAGTTAACACTCATGGAGTTGCGCACATCTGTAACTGAGCACAGAATATTGGACAGTGTTTCCACCTGTTCATCATCATGCCCTAATTAACTTTATATGCAAACAGACAACACCAGTATTTAACACACATGCTGAGAAACACTTCTACCCACAGACCTGATCCTTACTGATTTCAGTGGATCATTCAGTGTTTATTTTTAAGCTCTGTTTTTGTTGGAAACTTCTCATCCTCATTTAGTGTCTTTTTTTCTTGCATTCACTATTGCCAACATAGAGTTCCAATTCCTCCACTCAAGTTCTGCCTCTACCAGCCAATGAACCCCCCAAACAAATGGATTTAACTGTCCTGCCTCACCCCTTTTATTTTCTTAGTAACTCTCTGATCATTAATTGCAGCAGTATTTAGATCTTATAAGGTCTCACTTTCAGGGCAAAGGGGTTCAGAGATCTTAATTATTCTAATCCTTCCTTCTATATTGATGTGGAACTGTTGTGATTGCAGAATCGGATTTTCTCTTAGAGGTGCAAGGGACAGTTAGCTGACAGGACTATAATTGAATTCCCAGTGTATGCTGGTTGGTGAATTTTTTTAGCCCTTTATTCAGAGGCTTGTTGCTATCTCCTTACTGTGGTTGTAGTTTGTGGTATATTCCATTATATCTGAATGAAAAATGAATTCATTTTCTCACTTGCTATACAGGGCAATGGAGGACTAAGAATTAAGGTAGACTTCAGGTAGAGTGAAAACAATGCAATACTAATACCCTGGAGGGAATGGAGTGATTTTATTACTACTAAGGTTTATGGGAAACAAGCTTTCCCCGATCCACACGCACAGCTCCCATTGGTGCAGTGGACTGAGAGCATCATATGACAGTGCATAAATATATTCAAACAAAAGTGAATCTACAATAATGTCACCTTGATACTGTATGAAGTGTTGTTGTAAACATGTTGGTTCCAGGATATTAGCGAGACAAGGTAATATCTTCTATTGAACCAACTTGGTGAGAGAGACAAGTTTTTAAGTTACACAGAGCTCTTCTTCAGGTCAGGTGTAGCTTGAAAGCTTGTCTCTTTTACCAACAGAAGTTGATCCATTAAAAGATATTACCTCACTCACCTTGACAGTGGGCAGACCTGTTTGAAGTCCAAGTCACATCAGTTTAGTTTTTAGATCAAACCCTATTTTTACTATAGTCAGCACAAAAGAAACAATGTAGCAGCAGAAAAGCAAATGCTTCCTAGCCTACCTTGAGCATCCTCAGCAAAATTACCTGCTACACTCTCATTCTAGAATCCTTTTGACAGTAATGATATCTGAAGTAGAAAGAGCACAGCCTGATTCTCAGAGACCATGCTGAAGTTGCAGGGAGGGCAGCGGAGAGAACCTTGTTAGACTGAGGGCTTGTCTACACTACCGCGGTAGTTCGACGGCTGGCAATCGAACTTCCGGGTTCGATTTATCGCGTCTGGTGTGGACGCGATAATTCGAACCAGGAAGTGCTCGCCGTCGACTGCGGTACTCCACGTCAGCGAGAGGAGTACCGCGGAGTCGACGGGGGAGCCTGCCTGCCGTGTGTGGACCGCGTCTGAACCGTGGTAAATTCGAACTAAGGTATGTCGACTTCAGCTACGTTATTCACGTAGCTGAAGTTGCGTACCTTAGATCGAATTGGGGTGTTAGTGTAGACCAGGCCTTAGAAATGGACATTAAAAATATGGCTGTGGACTGTATGCATGGTAATTCCATGCTAGTAGCTGCAGCAGGGCATCCCTGTCTCCTCTACGCTGCCTCCCCCGCCACCATGCCCAGAAGTCCTGCTGCTCTCATGGTAATTCCGGCAGCGGGGAGCTGCTCAGACAAAACTACCATACATATTGCTACTCCTTAACATCGCATGGAAACCAGCGAGACAAAATAACTCTCATCCACTAAGGTGTCATCTTTTTAGAGTCACTTCGGGTACAATGATTACAGAACTGGAGTAACAAACAGCCCTGTTGTTCATCTTTTACAGCCACATCTATAAGAAGAATCATGACATGACCAAAACTCGGAAAGGAAAAACGGAACAGCTCCTGAGAGTCGATGACCACGATTTCACCATGAGGCCAGCTTTTGGAGGTAGGAGTGTTGTTCTGTCTATTTTTCAGTTCATTTGTTTTGGGAAAATATCTCTGAGCCAGATTGTTCTCTCCTACCTCTGTGTAAGGTGGAAAGAACCCCAATACCTTCAGTGGATACTCCAAGGTAACTGTAGCAGACTTTGGCCTCCAGTACCCTAGGAGAACAGACAGACTCCTTTCTATCGGTAAGCTCTCCTTCAGTTGAGTAGTGCTTCCAAGAGCATGGATCTGGACCTTTTCTTAAATGATATTTCACTCTGCTTGAGAATTGTGTCTAGAAGGGAAGAACAGCTACAGTTATTGGTTGGATGTTTATTTCTAGTTGTGAAGAAGGCTCATGATGAGCTTCTGAGCTGACATGATTAAATCATAAAATAATTAAACAGATAAATCATCAGCCAGGTCACTCTGCATGCTCACAGAAGAACCAGAATAGTTTTGTCAAGTTGTAAACCTGATTTCTCATAACCTTGTACAACAACTTAGGAGGAGGAGGAACCAGGCCCACCAACACCTTTCCATCCTTTTCCCACTCATCAACCACAGGAATTTGCTTAGGAGCCACCCTCTTGATTCTAAAGGATGATCCCTGCTCACTACTCCAGAGGTAGGTCATGGCAGCAGTGGCGATGTCAGCCCTGACGTAATCCTCCCTGTAGCTGGTTCTAGCCCAGAAAAGCTACGTGGGAAAAAGAAGAGCAGGTGAGGGGAGAAGCTGCTGCAGAGGGCAGAGAGCTAGTTCCTGCCACCACATATCAGGAGCCAGCAGATCAAAGATGCCCCCTCAGTCTTCCTAACAGACAACTAGGTTCTGGAAAGCCTATCCTGTCCTCTTTCAAGCGGCTACCAGGCTAAGGTGACCACATGTCCCTAAAAACTAGGAATGTTCTGGTATTTTGCCCTGCTCCACTGCTCAGACTGAGTCCCTGGCCCTGTAAGTCAGCATCAGTCCTCCGCCTCCTTATGTAGAGTCCTTAAAGGAGGGAGGTCAAGAGGTAAAGGTTTTTAACTATAGAAGTTCTGTAACTGCTTCTGGTACAGCAACTTTTCTGGTTATCTGTTTTTCTCCACTGCTTCCAAGCAGGAAGCAGTGGTGTAAAACACTGGCTGCATGCATGCAATGATGTATCCCCTCTGATGACTGGCTTCAGTGATTATAACAAGCCTATTACTTATCTATAGCTACAGGAGTTCTCCTTTAGCTCAAGCAGTAGAGGGCTGTGTTTTGGTGCTGAAAGGTTTGGGTTGGATGGATCCCCCTATTGATGGAAATGAAAGGGCAGAAGTAAAATGCTAAAACTGGAAAAAATAAACCACTTGGGGTTGTGCTGCTAACGACCCTCCCAGAAGTGAGGAGGGCAAGTTCAGACACTCATGGCTGTGTGAACTGCCTTTAAAATGGAGACACACTGTACTGATAATTTAGGAGGAGGGGGCCAGGCATTCCTTACACAACATGGCACATTTTTACCAAAGGAAACAAGGGTAAAAAACTCCAGCACAGACCTGTATTTACCACATGCTCACGTTAGACTACATAATCTGAAAGGCTGTGCTGACTGTAATCTATATTCCTATCTTGCTATGACTGCAGTGGTTGGCAATTGTAGCCATATTATTCAGCATTATATTAAAATGTTATTTAAAAGTCAGAAAGAAAGTAGTCAAAAATGTGTTAAGTATGGTTGTATTCTCAAAACAGAATGCAAAATGGCACGGTAGGATCCATGTTTATCTCCCAATGATTCCAGATCAAATTTACTCAGGTTACAAGTAATAGTTCAGGATACACTCAGCCAACAAATCTATTGTGTAAGAAGATGCTGTATTGTAACTCTGTTCAGAACTTGAAATGAGTACAGAGTGCAGCAGCCTGTTGGTTAAGTGGAGCATGTCACTGTGAGCACATGACCTGGACTTCTGGAACTGACTGGCTGCCTATAGGTTTCCTAATGGAGTTGAAAGTGTTGATTTTGACCTAAAAAGCCCTACATGGCCGGAGACCTGCCTAGTTGAGTGTTACCAGCTCTCATGATTTTATTGTGAGTCTCATGACATTTGCTGTTTTACTTAAAGCCCCAACTTCTGGAGTCATGTGTTTACATGAGAATCTCTGCTTTCATGGGGGAAAAAAGCAGTAAGCTTCTAGTCACTGTGGTAGCAAAGAAAAGCACATGATCCAAGTGCACTCTAAAGGCTCAGATACTGGAATGCAAATGAAAAAGAATTAAGCGTCTTTTATTGTTAAAAATCTTAGGATTTTCAAGCTAGCCTCATGAGTTTTGAACACTTGAAGTAGACAGTACGGCACTGGCTCTCTCTCTCTCATGATACTGCTACAAGTGTGATGAAGAGTAGGACTTGACTTGGAATCTCCTTGTTTTATACAAGAGGGAGCGGCTAGTGGGGTATTCTCCTGAGGCAGGCCCTCTACTTTGGGATCTGTTCTCCTCACTTGGTCTGAAATAGCCTGAATCAAGTGATCTCCAGGAGATGTTCTTTCTGGCGGGGCTGCTATGCATTTGGTATGGAAGGTTCTTGGGGAGGCTGAAGGACAAGATTTTGTTGTGCTCTGTGCTGAAGTTCTAGGTTTTATGGGACCTGCTGCTATTGTTCTATTGTATTTTCTTCTGTCTTTTATTGTATTTTTAATATTTTATCTGTGTGCCCAGAGCCTGAGAGAGGTGTCTCTTTGTATGTTTCACACCCAAATAAATAAAGGCGTGTTTACATTGTCATTCTTGTAACTTTAATACAGTGTATTTTAAATATTTTGCTCAATTTAACAGAGTATTTTAAAAAAACAATACAATCTTTAGGATCCTGCAAGATCCTAAAAACCTGAAGCAGTTTTTGCAAAATCAGTTACTTCAACCCAATGTTCATCAACTTAATGAGCAGACTATTGGAAGCTGCATTTGAAGACATTTCAGAAAATTGCACTTTCAGCTTCAGAGATGAGATTTTGAAAGCATCTTGGCGGGAGGTGGGGAATGGATGTGGAGACCATGTTTCTGTAATTTCTGCTGAAAACAATGACATCTCACAAAGGCCTTGTTTGAACTAGCAAAATTGCCCAAGACTGACAATGGGTGTCAGTAAATGGGTGCAGCTGAACAGGATTTAACTGTGTATGGCTAAGAACTAACCTTGGCAACAACTTAATTATATTAGACTGTAGGCTATGTAAGCACAAATCAAATGCAACCGGACAACTTTGTGACAGGAGCTGGATGTTTAGGTTCCTGTGGTATCAAAAAATCTTGTTGTGTATATTTCTAGTGCTAAAATAAATCATATAGAAAAAGATTAGGAAAAAATAGAGTAAATTAACTCGATATATTTTTTATATCCAGTTTATATTTATATATTTTTATTGTTATGCATCATAAAATCATAGGGCCTCATTCACCACTGCATTACTCCAACCGAGTTATACCAGTGTAAAACTGAAGTCAATGGGGCCTGATTCTCATATAATCTAAGGCCCTTTTGTCCTGCTCAGGGAGTGTAAAGGGGCCTTAAAGATGGGTGTAACTGTAACCTGTGCCCACTGTAAGGCCCTCTTACACTTCCAGAGTGTTGTAAAGGAGCTTTAGTGTAAAAAGAATCTGGCAAAAAAGCAGAGTAACATACTGTGAATCAGGCCTATAACTTTATGTTCCAAATGAAAATGACTGTCATCTCCACACAAACCCAAATAGAAATATTTCCCAGGGAACCTAGGCAGTAGTATTAGATTGTAGTGAAATCATGTGTCATGTAGCATGTTTGTAAAACCTGAGAAAAATGAGCAAGAGTTATATGAGGAGAGACTGGGGAAGAATATTAGAAGGAAGGTGAAGTATCCAAGAAAAGTTATCACTGTAAAGCGCTAGAGCAGACGTTATGTAAGCAATGTTATTAACAGCCCAACTGTCATAGTTAAGTCTTGCCTGATGTCAACCCATTAGTGACAGCTATTGGGTAAAGTGATAATGACAAAGACTGTTGCTTTACTAATGTTCTATGCAGCCTCCTCTCGTCCTAAAATAGATTGCATTTGTTCTGACCCTTTTGGAGTTATCTCCATGCCAGTGACCTTGCTCAAGCCAGCAGATGTTCAGGTATTATTTACAAATATTAATATTTAAAGATTATGTAAATGTTTTAGTTGGGCTCTCTTCTTTAAACACCCATTTTAAGCATTTCATCTATGATGTTTCATATTTTACAGGGAGCCTGTGAATAAGCAGCTTTAGTTGATACTCAAAATAGCTGTACCTTCTTTGCTGAGAAACAACCTAATGCTTCATGTTATACTTATCCATAGAGAATGTCAACTAGATCTTGCTGCACTTGTTGAATAATACTTTTATCAGCACCCATGGACAGTTGCGTGACTGAAGGCATAAATGGCTCACATAGGGTTAGTGTCAAAGGTTAGGGTAAAACTCACTTCTTCTGCAATGATAATCCAGCAGTAAAATGGGAAAACACACAAACAATCCCCCTCTCTTCCCCCAATACAGTGATACTCAACCTACTGAATGTAGCCTGTGTCTGAACTTAATTGATTGTATCTGTTTTAGGGCTAAGCCCACACGTGCTGAGCACCCACAGTTTTGTTTGTCTTTAATGCCTCTTGAGACCAAACCCATAGACTAAGAGCATATGTTGCCACAGCATTGTTAGTTCAAGGTATAACTTGAGTGTTAACTCTAACCTAACTCCCATCTGCACACACAAATCTCTAGCTCGAGGTAACTGTGGCTTTATCATTGAGCTAGCTGATCTGTCGGGGGAGGGGAGGAGGCTGAAGTTCAAGTGCCGCTAAAGCTCAAGTACTAGTGGGGAGTCAGCTTAAGTTTCTTGAGGCACGGACTGTGGAAGGACACTGTTTACCCAACAAAAAATAAATAGGAGTTTATGGGGTGTACAGAATCACCAAAGACTGGTCTGCAGCTCAGACACATCAGATTTTATACTGTGGTCTCCCAGATTTGTTTTTTTCTATCATGATTTGAGCAATTGCCCTGAGGGCCTTCCATTTGTGTCTTTGTAGTCTGTGAGCTCTTTAGATCAGGCTCTGTCTCTAACTACGTTTGTACAGCACCTAGTACAATAAGGCTCCTACCTTTGTGGAGGCCTTTAGCTACTACCACAGTATAAATAATAATAAAGTGTTACAACTCCTTCTCACTCCTCTCTGAACCTGGGATTGATCTTATTTGCATAGCCACTATTTTGGCCTCAGAATGAGACTTAACCTGCAAAATGCATGTCAGAAAAGATGTATCAATCTCATTTTAGTCACATGTGGAATTTTTGTCCTCACAGTCCACTGCTGCTATCTCATTTTAACAATTGAAAGGCAGATGAAGAGAAGGAGACTGATATCAAAGGAAACTAACAGAACTCTGAGCTTTTGAACTCTATGGCAGAGTCTGAAATTAAAGGGAAATGACAAAATCTTCATCTTGGAGCTGGCAGAACAGCAGATTGCAAATACGGACTTCAGGCAACTTCAATGCAGCCCACTCCTTCCTATCTTCTAAGGCGTTCAGTAGGATTATACCCATAAAAAGAATCACAGTAGCTTATATCACATGAGTACCCAGCACAAAACTCTGCTATTCAGAGAACTGGCCTGAACCTTATGCCTTCTAAACTGCATCCCAGAGAGGGTGTTTTATACAACAAGATGTTCCAGGATGTGAGTGAGACCCATAGAAAAGGAGCTCAAGACTAATCTGAAAATGTCTTTCTGTCCTCCAGAGTTTTCCAGGATTTTTTTTTCCTTCCCAAGTGGCAAACCATTCCTTGGATCACAACCCAATGCCCTGGGAATAAGGTATCTGACCTTTCCCTCGCTTCTTTCAGATTCATCTACAATAAGCTGCTCCATATTTTTTTACCTACTCTTCAATGAGTTCCATTCATTATTCAGGTTGCATACCACTTAGGCCATTTGTGATGAGGTTCCTATTTGAATCTGTATTTAGTAGTTGGACTCCATCGGGATAAGAAACTTAACCAAAAGCCCAGATCTGAACATCCCTGAATTTTGGGTATGTTCAGATCCAGATAAGAACTTTGTGGTACAGGCCCATTTGCACTCCTAAAAAACCTGTGATACAAGTGTCAAATGCTGTCTTCTGAGCTATCCTACTATAAGTTTCGGCCTGCTCCAAGGATAGCTCCAGCATGACACCTGGAAGTCTGCCTGGTTCCAATTCAGCAGTAACTTAAGTATGGGCCTTGCTTTAAGCCTGTGAGTAGTCCCATTGAAGTCAGTGTTCCTGTGCTTAAAGTCAGGCACGTGCTTAAGTAGCTTACTGTATCAGGGCCTATATATTCAGCAGTCAGAGAAGATACATTGGTGTGTTTGAAATCCGATTCAGTTGCCATGTACCACAGTCTTTAGCATTACACTGATCAGCTTGGAGACGGGGGATGTTGAAACCCTAAATTGCAGTAAACACATGCAGAGGCTAGAAGGTGAATCTCAGTTATTTTTACTGCTGCACATCAATGATTACTCTTGAATTGGAGCTGTGTGAAAACAGTAAATACTTTTCATGAAAAAAATACAGTTTTGGTGAAGGCCATTTTGTGGCCCCAAAATTTCTCTTTAGGCAACATTTTGTGTGTGTGTGAAATGTCAGTTTTCACATTGAAACCTGGTAAATTTCACACATTTTGATGCAAACTGAAATAAATGGAGGGAGTTAGTTTGGAGTTTTTAGAAACAGATTAATTAAATTGCCTCTTGGAGGCATCTTGCTTTCCCTGCTCTGTGAATGAATCCAAGGCTGGAGCCTGGGCTCTGAGACCGTCCCCACTCACAGGCCTCAGAGCCCAGGCTTCAGCCCAAGCCCAAACAGTTACAGTGCAATTTTAGCTCTGCAGCCTGACCCCTGCCAGCACAAGTCAGCTGATCTGGGCCAGCAGCAGCCATGCTTCTATCACAGTGGAGCTGTACCCTTAGTGCCTAACTGTCATTGATTTCCATAGGAGTTGGGCACCTAAGCACTTTTGGGGTGCTCAGATATTACAGTAACGTGCGCCATATCATACCTAACATAGATAGATCTGTTGGCTTATAGCTGGAGCTATAACAATTGACGCCAGCTGAGGGTCTGCTCCCCACCCCAGTATTCAGTCTCCAGGATTGTTAATCTGGCATCTTTCCAGAGCTCCAAAATTCAATCAACATTTTAAAAATAAAATGTAGGGAATTTAGCGCTCGTGAGCCAGGCACAGTACAGTGCTGTATACATTTCTCCACAGAGTTTTGCCAGCTGAAATTAATCTGGGGCTGCAGCTATTCCCGCTATTACCATCCTGGACCTGGTTTAACAGCAACTGCCTGTTGTCGGAACTGTGAAGTGATTTTGTGATGTACACAATCTGGGATGAAATCAACACTTGTTTTTCAATTCTGACCTAACTCAGAATTTGAACCCAGATCTCTGAAGGTGCAAAGCAAGTGTCTATTAAGGAGTATCTCATGGTCTCTTACAAACCCTTGTGTTTCAGCAGAGTTGCAGCATTTAAAAAAATGAGCACGTCCATTGTCTCAGAGGTAGCGTCAAGAAAAATTGGTTTTAAGATGAATTAGAGAGCTATTAAAGTAGCACTAAGACACTCCAGGGCTCTTTAAGCTGTCTGTTAACAAATGTTTCAATTGTTCTAAAAGCCCAGTGGCTCACAGTGCATCATAAGCATGCTTGCTACAGCCAGACCCAAACAAATTCCTTAAACATAGCAACACAAAGGAGCAGACATGCAAACTGAAAGCCCTGATTCTGCAATCACTTGTGCACATGCTAAACTTTAGTCACTTGAGTAGCCCCACTGATGTCAATGAGACTACTCAGTAAGTTTAGCACGTTAAGTGTTTACAGGCTAAGACCCAAAGCCTCTCCTTAAGCCTCAAATCTCAATCCTGCAAACACTTAAGCACATGAATAAATTTATTCACAGGAGCAGGCTTACTTAAATTATTGCTCCCATTTACTTCAATGAGAATGAAAGGTGCCCAACACCTCCTAAAATCAGGCTACTTCCTTGTTGCTATTATTTGTATTACAATAGTGCCCATGGACCCCAACTGGGCTCAGTGCCCAGTTGTGCTAAGAACATTTATGTCAACATGGCCCCAGATGGGTTAGGTGCCCAAATGTGGATTATGCATCCAAGTTTGAAAATTCTGTCCAGAGATAAAGACATCTAGGGGCAGGTCTACACTACTGCTTAGGTTGATCTAACTTACGTCGCTCAGGGGTGTGAGAAAGACACCCCCCTGAGCGACGCAAGTTACAGTCACCTAAGCGCTGTCAACACCGGTGCTATGTCAGCAGGAGACGCTCTCCCGCCAACATAGCTTCTGCCTCTCTTGGAGATGGAGTAATTATGCCGATGGGACAGCGCTCTCCCATCAGCATAGAGCATCTTCACCAGACGTGGTGCAGCCAATGTAGTGCTTCTAGTGTAGACCTGCCCTAGGTATTTACAGTATTAAGCTACAGGTGTAGTTGATATGTTTGAATAATGTAGCGCTCTTGTATTAAATGAAGATCACGTTATACAATAACAACAGGACAAGCCCTCTTCCTTCCTTGCATTACCACTGATCCCATTAGAGGGGGAGGGAGAGGTGGGAGGGCTCATCCCCTCCCAGCTCTGTACCTCCTCCAGCTCCCTTTCAATAGAGAGATTTTCTTTGTTTGCTCCTCATTAGTGGCAGTTGGTGGGGAATTTGGCTAAGCATCTGGAGCCCTGGTGGTTGAACAGTTTAGTTTGCAGAGAGACAGGATTAAAAATGTAGCAGTTTCCTAATGATCACAAGGATTAGTGAGACCAAAAATCTCTTGACATCTTTCTATGACTGATCAACAGCTGTTTAATTCAACAGTATGTTCTGTAGCCACACTGACCTTTAAGAATACCCAGGGTTTGTTGCAGTTTGAAGAGAGTATTTGTTGCTGGATTTCTGTTTTGCTTTAAATATTGTAAGTAATTAATATGCAATTCTTGACCAAGTGTGAAAAATGTATGTTGATCTAAATTTTGAAGAGCCATAAGCAAAAATCCTACAGTCAGAAAGTCTTGAGACGTTGCTATATGTTAGTTTTGCCTTACAGCTTCACATGCAGAATTCTTGAATTTTTGGCAGATGTAAACCAGCATAAAGAAAATTGGGATTTGGTTAAAATCAGCCTGTAGGAAGTTCACATGGCTTTAGGTATTGGAG
This sequence comes from Terrapene triunguis, assembly GCF_002925995.2. Lineage (NCBI taxonomy): Eukaryota > Metazoa > Chordata > Testudines > Emydidae > Terrapene > Terrapene triunguis. Next base: position 19,440,249 of record NW_020664393.1, read on the forward strand.
TGTCATCTACTATGGAGCGACTCTGAGAACTGGTTATTAAGTAACATAGATCTATGTGGGTAATTCAAGGAACACAGTTAATGTAACAACCAGAGCTGATTTCCAAACTAGTGTATGGAGTTTGGCAGCTTTGCTATGCAGTTTCTTAGACTCTCACTACTCTACTATAAATTGATGTGCATATGCATTTTGTTTGAGTTTTTTTCAAGCCCTGAAGTAGGGAAGAGATAATAGCAAAGAATTGGACAAGAATACGACATATACTTTTTGCATATTATGTTGCCATGATAATCAGAAATATACTGATTCTGTGATCAGGCAGGGAAATGGGTAGATTCATCCAAAGGAAGTGGCTCTAGATTGTTGCACACTTGTTACACTCTGGAATTTAGTGAGATGAGTTGAGCGGTATCACGTGCTTGTTCATAACACAGAGACCAGAGGATTGAGTGTTGTAAGCTGACGATCGCTAACATAATTGCCTGAATAAACAATCCCCTCTGCTGAAGAAATCAGTGTGTTTTGCAGGATGTTTGTTCTAATTTTCCTGTTAATGAGATTTCTTTATATAGAGAGCTTTTAATCAAGAAATGCAATGGATTGTTTTCCTAGCTCTGCCTCAGACTTTCTGTGGTCTTGGACAAATCATCTAATCTCTCTGTGCATTGGTTTCCCAATTTATAAACATGGTGATAATGTGTTCAGACTAATCAAAGACATGTTTGCCTGGCATGTGTGTATACATAGGTAATAAATATACATCTATTGTTAAAATTTCATAGTATTGTGCAGTGAGACTTCATTTTCCAGAGCACAAATATTGTGTAATTTTTAGTCATACAATCGCTGTAGCGTATCGATTTACATAGTGATGTGGAGAGACAGGGAATTTAAATGAAAATTACAAAGTATATGCAAAATAAATGTGTGGACAGCACCACAGTCTTGCCTGTCTGTGTCTAAATCTTGCTGATTCTTTCTGCATAATATCTCCAAGATATTGCCTTTCTCATCCATCTACACAGCTAAAACTCTCGTCCAGGGTGGTGTTATCTCACGTTTCAATTACTGCAACATCCTTCTCTCTGGCCTTGACAAACACAATCTCGCCCCACTTGTCTTCATTCAGAATGCTGCTGCAAAGATAATTTCCTAGCCCATCACTTTGACCATATCAATCCCACCCCACTGAATCTCTCCATTGGCTCCCCCTTCTCTGTCACATCAGACATAAACTACTTGCCTTCACTTTCAAGGCCCCTTATGGCCTATTCCCAATCTACCTATCATCTCTTATTTGTTACTGAGGTGGCAACTCCGACCTCCAATCAGCCCATGATGCCTTCCTCCATCACCCACTTGTTAAATTTTCAGAAAGTACCTTCATGGTTTCTCCCAAACTCCCTTCATGTTTGGGAGGAGCTCCCCATAAACATCTAAAAAGCTACCTCATTATCCTCCTTCAAATCCCATCCTTAAAACTCTCCTTGGCCATGATGCCTACAAAACACTTGACAAAGGTTAAGCCACTGGTCTGCTGAGAGCACCACCTGTCTTGATGAACAGTAATGTCTTGTTGTTTCCTGGTGCTCTCCCACCTGACTGTCTGTATCCATCTGGGGTCTTTTGTTTTATACTTAGATTGTAAGCTCTTTTGGGGCAGGGACTATCCTTTGCTCTGTGTTTGTACAGTGCTTAGCACAATGGGGTCTGGGTCCATGGTAAGGGCTTCTAGGGGCTATGGTAATACAATTAACTAATAATAATTCCTGTTTCTCTCTTATAAATTGGAGTGCAGGCTACATGGGAATTCATACCCATTTGATTAATTTCACTAGTTCCCTGCTGCTAAATCAAACTAACCATGCCATCTGCATTTCTGTACTATTCTTCGCCTCTTTGCTACCCCACCTCCAGCTTCCCCTTATCTGTATCTTCACTCCCCTTCTGCATCACCTCCTTTCACTCACTCCATATGCTTGTGCTATCCTGCAGGCTCCCATCTCCTTCATCTTCTCATAACCTCAGCTCTGCACACGTGCTGAAGAGAGGGAAAAGAAGAAAAACAATGATAATTGCCATTGACTTTGGTAGGAATCTGCCTGAGAAAAGCAGAGTAAACATTTCTACTTAAGTCAATAGAAGTAATTGAAGTCAATTTTACTCAGACTTTCCCTCAGTAATATTTGAGTTAAGGACCTCAGGATTTGGGCTTGCAGGTTTAATTATTTTTCTTCTTCTCCCTCTCTATCTATTCCATTCACTCTTTTTTCGTTACCTCAGGATCTTGCTCTTACTTAACTATGGGGGCGGAAGGAAGCAAAAAGAGAGTCATCAATGTAAGAATATGATAAAAACCAATCTAAGTCCTCCCCTCCTCATGACTCCTGAATGTGTCCATCTTTAAACTGAACACCCGGAGAGGGGATGTCTTTATTTTGGGTTTTGTAATGTATCAAAAACACGACAGATTGAACTGTTACGGGTTGCCCTTGCACTTGGATAACTGCCATTTATCTCAGTGCAAAACTGAGCCCTGGATGCACAAAAGTGAAAAAGATGATACAAAATTAGAGTGCAGCACTATCATTTCATTTTCAAGGGAGGTGTAGAGAGTGGGGGGGAGGGTAAATGTAAATTTACGTTCCCTTTCCTCCCAGCTGCTGTTCTTTTTTTGTATCTGTATTCTATGTTCAGGCACCCATGTGAACTGCAGCAGTAAACAGACTTTGGATGTGATTTGATTTAAATCATCATAGCTTGAATTAAGCCTTTGCATGCAGAGTATGGAATCTACTGTGAGGATTTTGTTCGGCATTTACATGAATTTTATGTGAAGCTTCTCACACACTGGTGGGATCCAATGTGAAGTACTGTGAACCATCAGCTTCTTTTTCTTTTTACGCAAGATTACACTGGCAAGCCTTTCATGATGGGTTCTCTCTTTTCTGTTAGTACAGAGCCTAGCACAACAGGTCACCCACTTGGTGCCCAGTCCTACCATAATATACGTATTTAGTAACAATAAATAATAAGTGCTTTCTACAGCAAAAGCCAGATTGCACCTCTGCCCTAAGGACAATCTAGTTTGCTGTTGGCACTAGAAATTTCAAAGGGCTTGGGGACATGGTCCTGCCCCCTTCCACAGTAACCAGCAAAGCTGAGCATGTGGAAGTCGGACATAGGGACAGTTGTCACCATGCCTGCTTTGTGTCCCTGGAGGCTTTCTGGCTGAGTTGTCTACAATGCCTCCGGGGAATCCTGCTGCTGCATGATCCCAGTGAAGGAAGCAGCTTTGCCACAGTATAACCTCGAATATACAAAGACCTTGAGGGATGGATGTATAAACAACCAAATATATTTGCATGGTCATAAAATAACTTGATCCTTGAGATATTTAAATAAAGTCATTTCACTGCTGTCTGGATTAAGGCTTTCTGAAAGTCAGACACCAACAGTTTAATATTTTATAATCCCTCCTTCTGCTATGTCATCTAATGTAATATTATTGTGCCTGCTTCTGTGTCAGGTCTAAATCCCTATGGCACTTAGTTATTCTGCTCACATAAGGTTCAGCATAAAGCTGTGTATAAGAAAATGAATTAATTTAAAAGACTTCCCTTACTGTCATACTCAGAGCAGTGATCTTTTCTAACAAACAGGCTGGAGAGACATATCACTGGGTCGACTACATTAATATTGTTATAGTGAATGCATGCTGTCTATCCAATGACATCAAGGGAATTAATAAAAAGACTATTATTATTCATTCATACCGTGACCCACAGTATGGCATCCCTACATGTTTGAGCAAAGAAGAGATATTAATGAACGTTAATTTTATATAATGGCTAATACCACAATTGTGTTTCTACCCCACTGATGTTACTGCAAGTCAAAATGACCTTGTTAAAAATAGAAATATGATGTTGTTAACTACTTGAAAGTCAACCTTATTAAAGAGATCTGGAATTAACTGAGAAGGAGCATTCCTTTACGATGTTATAAAGATGTTTTTGTCTTAATATTCAACATTTTTTGATAGTAATGTGTTTAATAATTTTAGGTCACTTGATAGTCTAAATAATCACAGAGTTGAATAAGGTGTGGATGTGTCCAAGGTTTAAACCAGTATAAACAACTTCAAATGGGAAATCAATGTATTAAAATGCCACATGTATGATACAAATTAATTGACTGATTTCACCTTATTAGACTTCACAGCTAGTCAATTGAGGAGGCTGAATAAACAGTAAAATACTAAAACCTGCTGATTTATAAAGTACTTGCACTTAATTTTTTTTTTAAGTCCCCATTACAGTTTACCAAAAACAGAACTTTACAAAATTTCACTATGGCGGTATATGTGAAATGAGTTGATGTTTAACGAGACTGACTAGTTTCTAGTGTCAAGTATCAGAGGGGTAGCCGTGTTAGTCTGAATCTGTAAAAAGCAACAGAGGGTCCTGTGGCACCTTTAAGACTAATAGAAGTATTGGAGCATAAGCTTTCGTGGGTGAATGCCCACTTCATCAGACGTCTGATGAAGTGGGCAT
>NW_020664393.1:19445204-19558931 GCF_002925995.2 Terrapene triunguis
TTTGTTAGTCTTAAAGGTGCCACAGGACCCTCTGTTGCTTTTTATATTTTCTAGTGGACACATGTTCCGATCGCATGTAGTGAACTATTAATTTAACAGCCTTAAGCAGTCAGCAGCAGCACCTCAAAGAGTGTGAAGGAAACCAAAGGAAAATACATGACAAGAAGTAGAGCTTAAAAAAGGAAAACAGTGAAAATAGATCTGAAAAGAAAATGGTGTGATTGTGCCACGTTTGCTCCCGCTAATGAATTCCTTCCCAGCCCACAGTAAATGTAGTGGTTGGTGTGTGGGCAAATGCTACAGTTGGATCAGAAAAGATGTAGGGATCTTCTGAGCTAGCATGCACTTATTTGATTTGCTACTTGCCAGCTAGTCCTGTTTTTTCAGGGGTGAACAATGCCCACACTAATTAAACAGGTAGACCTAGAGAAAGGGTTCTTAAACAATTTCTCAAGCCTTGTCTACATTAGGAAAATTCATTTTTCAGCTCCATCAATGGTAGCAACAATGGAAATATTACCTGCCACTCACTTATTCTACAGCTTCTATCACTACCACCAGTGGACCTACACTGGGGCAGAAAAACATACACTGGGAAAACCTGTACATGTGCACTCATAGTGTGGACAACTCCACTCTCACTTTAAATTTTGTGGGCTGCCTCACCTCCCATTCACCTTAACATCCCGGTAGCCACTAAAGAAATCTCTCAATTGGGAAAGTAATATTAAGAAAGAATTTTATATGTTCTTATCTGTCTTCAATAAAATGCAGCAGCTGGAAACAAGGAGAGCCAGCTCTGCATGGACCACCAAGTATCTACAGACCACAGCTTGGGAGTAACTGACCTAGAGAACAGTCTATTCACTAATCTTCTCACGTCTGTCTTCTTTTAAAGTCTAATGTAGGCAGATTGATAATCTGGGAAGTTTTTCCCATTTGTTTTCAAAGAAAATGAGCTACTCACCACCCGTTGTGCTAGACAGGGATTTGTCAGCTATTAAAGTTATACTCTAAGTGCATTTTGAATTCTGGGGTGATTCTGATACAAAAATAAATGCTTGAGTTGCACAGTCACTGTCTCTGTTTCTAATACAGGGATGGGTTCTCCTTCACATATGCAGAGATTTCATCAAAGATATTTTCTCACTAAGAGGCAGATGAGCTTCCCTGAACAGTGCTGCCACTACAGCTGTGCAGGAACTGGAATTTCCCTCCCGTGGAAAATTTCTCATTCAGAAAAAAAAAAGAAATTAATTGCAAATCAGAGTCAAAAACCAGATCTGCAAATTTTCCCATGGGAGGGACATTTTCAAAAAATGTCATGTTGGAAGAACCAAAACAGAATTTAAAAAGTTTCCCTGTGCCCCCTTCCCAGGCTTCCTGGCTCTGTGGCAGCCTGTCAGGTGAGCTAGGGAGACTGGGAGCTTGGGAACTGGGGCTCACAGGGCTTCTTGACTCCTCACCACCATACCCTGACTGAACTGGGCTTGCATAGTTGCTTAATTCCAATGACATTAGGCACTTATGTTGTTTCTATTCATTTGTATGCACATTTAAACCTTCAAGTATGAATAAAATCTGTGCCATGCTCTTCCACCTTTAATGACTCCCTCTTCATAAAACCCAAATCCTCTCTGGCCCCATCACCAGGGCCCATAAGACAACAAAAGTAGGTGGTGATAAGTAACAGTCACCATGGATTTGTCAAGAACAAATCGTGTCAAACCAACCTGATAGCTTTCTTTGACAGGGTAATAAGCCTTGTGGATGGGGGGGAAGTGGTTTAGTAAGGCTTTTGATACTGTCTTGCATGACCTTCTCATAAACAAACTAGGGAAATACAACCTAGATGCAAACATTCTGGGATGTATTAGCAGGAGTTTTGTAGGCAAGACACGAGAAACAATTCTTCTGCTCTACTCCGCCCTGATTAGGCCTCAACTGGAGTATTGTGTCCAGTTCTGGGTGCCACATTTCAGGAAAGATGTGGACAAATTGGAGAAAGTCCAGCGAAGAACAAAAAAAAAAATGATTAAAGGTCTAGAAAACATGACCTATAAGGGAAGATTGAAAAAATTAGGTTTGTTTAGTCTGGAGAAGAGAAGACTGAGGGGGGACATGATAACAATTTTCAAGTACAAAAAGGGTTGTTACAAGGAGAAGGGAGAAAAATTGTTCTCGTTAACCTCTGAGGACAGGACAAAAAGCAATGGGCTTAAATTGCAGCAAAGGGGGTTTAGGTTGGACATTAGGAAAAACTTCCTAACTGTCAGGGTAGTTAAGCACTGGAATAAGTTACCTAGGGAGGCTGTGGAATCTCCATCACTGGAGATATTTAAGAGCAGATCAGATAAACACCTGTCAGGGATGGTCTAGATAATACTTAGTCCTGCCATATGTGAAGGGGACTGGACTAGAGGACCTCTTGAGATCCCTTCTAGTTCTATGATTCTATGAAAACCAGTATAGTTGCAAGCTGGGATTCTGTGGGGAGCTTGTGCTGTGCATTCCTCACCCCATGCAGCTGTCATCTGTAGGGGCTCCTCTATGGCATCATGAAAAGTGTTTGAGGAAGGCAAGTTGTGGGGAGGGGGAATGAGTGGCATGTGTGGCTAGTGGATCCACAACTACATGGATCCACCTGCAACCCCTCAACACAGTAGGCAGGGCAGAGTACCTTCTGCTTCAATGGGCCCACTCTAATGCTTAGAGGTAAGCACATGTTGAAGTAAGTTGCTGGTTGTGGTCAGACTGCTCAGCACCTTTCAGGATCAAGCCCAAAATACATACTTGAAATTCCACCTCACGTGTTTTTGTCCAAAGGTGGAATCCTTGTTAGCACATTCAGTAACTCAGTCAGGCTAATATTTCTCAGACTGTTGCTATACTTCTCCAGAACACCACGGCTACTGAAAAACTGCATGAATGCAGAAGACTGTAGCAGGCTGCAGCAATATAAATGGAACAGGTGAGCTATGTCACTTGCAGTGCTCCTTTAACCCTGCCCTTGCACTGTATTGTACCACAGTGGGATGTGTCAAAGAACTGGCAATATCATTGCAGGTGGTCCAGTCGTGGTAATCAGCCTGGATTCATGCCCTGCTGATACTGTGCTGACTTATCCTACTGAAGCACCTGCTGCTGTGTGTGAACTCCCCTTTTCTACAACAGAAATGGATACAATGTTTTATCCAACCCCTGCCCCCAAACAGACGTTGGAGTCCGTGTGCCACAGCAGAAATGGCAGTAGGGTAGATGATACCTTGCAAGCTAGAAGCCCTATTGCATTCTCAGAACGGAGGTTTTCTAGTTGTCTTGGTAAATGTATGTTATTTAAAGTGCTTGCTATTGGAATTAGTTTTCATGATGATGTCATTATATTATTATTTAATATTGATATAAAAGTAGCACTTACAGATCAGGATCCAGACCCCCTATTGAGCTAGGTACTATACAAACACGGAGGTGTCATAGTCCTTGCCTGGAACAGCTTACAAGATATGGCTTTGTAACAACATCAGATTCTCTAAAGCACAACGAAAGCAACTGCATAATGATAGTAACTTCAAATTAGGGACAGGTGAGCACTTTTTACCTAACTTCAAGCACACCTGAATACTGAAAGTTTGATTCAGATTGAACGTCTTTGAATTCAAATTCAGTTTAGGAGAGATTGGAAAAAGGAGGGAGAGGAGAGATTATCCACAATGGACAAAGGAATGAGAGAAGAGGAGAAAGAAAAATCTATTAAAAAATAGGGTGTAAAATGGAACATGAGTAAGATGAGCAGGATTGGCCCTATGAGAGTAATTGTCCACTGTGAAAATGGTATAGTTTCTAGTAGCAAGGGAGTTTGCTTTTATTGTAGAATGATTTCATGCTTATTTATCCTTTGTGCAGTATCTGGCTGTTCATTTTGGAATGACTGAAAACTTTTTAAAAGTAGTCTCCAACAAGTGACTATTGTTTAATAATCAAAGAAACACATGGCAATTTGAGAACAGAAAATGACAGAGCTCTCAAAAATTCACACAAGATGAATGGAGCTTGTCACATTGTGAGGGGTTTTTTTTCCATTCCTTTTGTTATCAGCAAAGTGAAATCTCAAGGATTGTGGTTTCTTCCTCTTATTTTCCTGTATCTTCATTGGGATTTCTTTATAAAGAACTAAGATTTATAATGGGCTGGCTCTGCATTAGGAACCTTTCCAAAATGCTTCACCCCTGCTATGGATGAGCCATACACAGGTAGAGTCAGTGTTGGAGACATGCAAAGGGGAAAAAATGATATTGGGATTATTATTCTGGCTGTCTCGTCAAGGAACCACAGGTACAAGAAATTACAACATCGGACCAAAAATGTTTTGAACACTACTGTATTTTATAAAGGTAACTAAAGTCAGATGATGTAAAGGGATAGTATTTAAATGTCTAAATCTCATTCTACCACAGGTCCTGCCATTCCTGTTGGGGTAGATGTACAGGTTGAAAGTTTGGACAGTATTTCTGAGGTCGATATGGTATGTAACACTCTTTTAAACCTTGATTATTCCTAGTCAGGATAAGTCCCATATCTGGGTTTCAGTTTATCTGTCAGATGCAGGCAAATGCAGTAAAAACAACTTCTAGCAATTTTGAAAGGCCCATAATCAGAATTAAAGTCTTAATAAAGATAGACACTGTTCAAAGAGTCATCATGAGGACTTGAGATAAAGATGATTAAAATTGCAAGGGAACAAAGACCTTGAAAAGTAAATGAGCATGATCTTGGTTGATATGCAGGAGTCAGGAATATGAACAATTGCCTCCTGTGCTCATTTCATTGTACCGCATAGTGAAATTCATGTCACTTGGGTTCAGGTAGCTATAATAACTCTTGTGAGGATCATGAAAGCCTTACTTATTTTTAAATTTATTATGGAACCAGAAAATCTATTATTAAATGTATGGATCTGTGAGGAACATTAGAAGAACTAGAATCATAGAATCATAGAATATCAGGGTTGGAAGGGATCTCAAGAGGTCATCTAGTCCAACCCCCTGCTCAAAGCAGGACCAATTCCCAACTAAATCATCCCAGCCAGGGCTTTGTCAAGCCGGGCCTTAAAAACCTCCAAGGAAGGAGACTCCACCACCTCCCGAACTAATTAGCCTCATAAATCAAAACAAGCTGCTTCCTACCTTCTCATCTCTAGAGGCAGTCCTTCCAATTCAGAATGGACTCTGCCTCTATTTATGCTGAATTTGTGATGGACAACCAGATTTCGGTCACCAGTGATGTCACTCCAGAGCTTAGCAACAGCACTAAATTCAGTTGTAATTTATTCTTATTGTGTTTTTTTAAAAGGAAAGAAATGTGGATCCAATTATCAACTAATAAGTGTTACTGGCAGTAAAAGGTGTATGTGAGAGAGCTATCCTCTGAGTCTCCTGCTTTAGCTTCCATGTGCGGGAGAAAGATGGATCAAAAAGACGGGAGAGAAAAAGAAATGGGGAAAGGAGGAGGAAAAAAGAGGGAATCTTCTCTTTTCCACTCTCCCTTCATCCCCTTCCTCACTGTTCCTCTTATCATGGAGTGTGAAATCTAGGCATAATCTGCAGGGCTAAGGACAGGGTTTTAGCTTAACATCTAAACTCCACAGTATTTGTGTCTTTAATATAAACTGTTAATATTACTGTCCTGTAGTCCTTTTGTGCCACCATCGTTCTGGCTTTGCTGTACAAGGAGGCATATCACAAAATGAGAAAACAAGCCATTTTCCCTTTTGAAAAACTGAGGATCACACCTAAAGCTAGAATTTTTCCCTTTAGGTTGTAGTTACAGTGTTAAACATACTGCTGAGGACAGCTTGCTTCGTATCCTATCTGATACAAAACAATTTATAATTTCCTTCAGCAATAAGAATTGAAAGATTGATTGGATTTTATCAAGCCACAGTTGGATCCTCATTATAAGAACTTGGCTTGTGAGCATTGATATTGAAAGCAGGGATTTTCTATGGGATGTGGGTGACGATGTGATGGAAAACCCATAGAAAGCAACCAGTGCAGAGGAACCAGATCTCTGATGTTTCAAGATAATATAGCAAAACTATGCCCTAGGTAGCTCATTAAATAACACGCTAGTCTTTACCCAGGAAGACTTTCACCTAGATCAGAGGTCCCCAAACTGTGGGATGTGCCCCCCTAGGGGGGATGCGGAGGAACATTCATGGGGGTATGGCTGGGGCCCGGGCCAGGGAGGGAGCACAACCCAGCTCTGCTCCTGGCCCTGGCCCCAGCTGTCGGCCTTAGCCCCTGGCCTAGGCTCTGGCCCCAGCTGTGTCCCCCTTACCCCGTCCGTGTCTCCCCCTCCCAGAGCAGGGTCCCCACTCCCAGCCCCAGCTCTAGGGAGGGGAGTGTGAGATAAAAAGTTTGGGGACCTAGGTCCTTGCCCCTCAGAAAGCTGTGAATTTTGCTCCCTTTTCCCTCGAGCTACATCTCTCTGACTGCCTGGGGCTTTGTTCCTCAACCATAGGATGAGAGTTATTCCCACTGAAATTGTATCCTTGTATCCTGTAGCAGGAGAATAGGGCCCCTGGCCAGCATGGGTTTAGCCTTTTAATAAGAACCTTTCTTAGCATGCTATCCTGGTAGCCCACCCTTTTAAATTTGGGAAAGATAACCAACTGCAGCCCTAAATTGATCATTTTGCCTCTGACAGTTACAGATGGCACCTTCTTTCCTCCCAGCTAGTAAGTAAGAAGCTGCAATAGATTAGACTGGCTCTAGTAGTGCCGTGGGACCATAGGGATTGCTCAACCAGATTAGATCTCGGTCTGTTAAATCAGATACCTTTAATCCATCAACTGTTAGCTACTACTGCGTCTATGATAATCTGACTGCTTTGTGGGAAAAGAGACTAAAATGACATCAGCCAGTGACCACACCATCTCAACATTGTGTGTGTAAAAATGAGTCCTTTCAAACATGCTCTTAGTAAGTTTTTTTTAACAACTACTGCACCATTGGGGAAAAAACTGTGTGGGCTGCTCTTACTCCAGACCAGGCAGGCAGGGCTTTTGAAACTACTTTTGTAGCAAATTGCTTAATGGGGACTATAAAAATAATTACATGTTAATCTCTAAGCATGAAGGGGTTTTTTAGTTTAAGAAGATGCAGCTGCCAGGTTGGGGTCAATGGCAGAAACAGATGTTTTTCTTCATGCTGCTGCAGGTGTTTTCCAGTATGGCAATAATATGATTATTTCTCTAGGATACGTTGCTCAGTGTTCAGACTCATACCTTAGCTAATTTGAACAAGATTTTGTTTTTTCAAGCAGACTGGGTATATGATTATCCTTTAACTAACATCATGCTGTCAGGATTCAAAAAGCCTGTACTGATATAGTGATATGTATTTTCCTTTGAAGGTTGAATTTCAATGTGTCCTATAGACTAATAGCTTCTAAGGAATACCTGCTACAAATTGTATTAGCATTGTTGTACTTGGCGGGAATGCATTGATATCTGCATGTTACTCTGTTAGGGTGTTTGTAATGTAGCATACAAAAACGTATGGGCTGTGGAACTTTCCCAGAATGCTTTATGTCTACGGGAAGCTGTTCTGTGGAATTAGTCTGAGGAAGAAAACCATGTTTAGCAGAGAAGAGATTCAATCTGTATGAGACATATTAATATAACAATAGATGATTCCCTTTCTAATGTTTGGAAGGCAGCATTGTGATGCATTCTTTCATGGTTCTCTTTTTTTCTGGTGCAGGACTTTACTATGACACTGTACTTAAGGCACTACTGGAAAGATGAACGCCTCTCATTTCCTAGCATCACTAACAAGAGCATGACCTTTGATGGCAGGCTGGTGAAGAAGATTTGGGTTCCAGATGTCTTCTTTGTGCACTCCAAAAGATCATTCATTCATGACACAACCACTGACAACATCATGTTGCGAGTGTTCCCAGATGGTCATGTGCTATATAGTATGAGGTAACCACACAATCTAACTCACTGTCTGTGAACAGCCATTTATTGTTTGCCCAACTCTGTTCTGAGTCAGATTTGCTGAAGATAGGAATTGCCCTTGCGACATTCCCCAGGGTATAATCTGGACTGTTGGACAGCTGTGTCCCTTCAAATCTCCAACCTGGGGTGCCTTTTATACTGCTTTGCTGTGAGAGCAACCACTCCTGGTCCTGCTCTCACATAGTCTCTAGCATGCAAAATAATTCCCAGCTGAATTACATGAATGCTCTGACCAGCCATTCATGAATTACATTACAGGTGACACCAGCAACTTCCCAGTCCCAGACCTTTCCCCAGAAATGTGCGTCTTGTACTGCCCAGCTCTTCTACTGGACAATGGAAGCTCATATAAAGTCCGTCATTTCATCAATGGAAAATGATAAGCAGAAACCTTGTTATCTCAAGTGGAGGTTCCCCAACACGTCAATCCAAACACAGACAGGTTTAGATAAAACAATAAGCAAGTTTATTACGACAGAAAGATAGATTTTAAGTGATTGCAAGTAATGAGGCATAAAGTCAGAATGGGTTACAAAGAAAATAAAAGATAATATGCAAACTAATACCTAACTTAGCAAGCTAAATGGCTTGAAAACCAAGGTTTTGTCTTACCATAGGTTTACAGCAGTCTGTAGTGGCTGAAAGGCCAGGACCCCTCCCCCAGTACAATGATGCTTCCTTTGTCTTTCAAGTGTTGTAGGTGCTGTGAGTAGAGATGGGGGAAGCGAGGTGATTTGGAGGCCACTGTTTCTCATTCTTATACCCTTCTCCCCTCTTTGAGGATTATCTCCAGTTAGGGGTCATGTGACAGCCAGTCTGTTTACATGTAAACCCCCAGCTGTTCCATTGTCAATATATTAAGTGTTTGCTCACACCCTTCTTCCTGCCAAAGAATGGCCTCTTACCTAGATGATAGTCCATAATAGTCCATCTGATTATGCTGATACTTGGCTGGGGTGCCAGTGTGTTTTTTGTCCGTGAAAAACTGGTTTGGGCCTGCCTTTCTAACTCCGGATTATGTTACAGCAATGTTATACAGCAGAATCTTATAACTTTATATATAATGTTGATACACATATTTTACCAGGACAATAATGTTTAGTACTGTAGATTATGAGCTTTCAAATGATATCTCACAAGGCATACTTTGTACAAAACTTATCATAGTCTTTTAAAAATGGTGAACATGGGGTATAGTCTGTCACACTTCTGAGTCAGATTTGCTGAAGCTAGGAATTGCCATACAGGGTCAAGCAAGTGGTCTGTCTGGTCCAGTGTCCTGTTTCCAACACTGATCAGTACCGTGTTTCAAAAGAAGATGCAAGAATCCACATAGTAAGAGATTATAGGATGATCTGCTCCCAAGGAAAGTAGCCTCCTAACCCTCAATGGTCAGAGAATAGCTTAGTGCATCAGGAGTGTTTGTCCTTCAGTCAATATGTGCTTTAAATTAGGCTCTGCAGTACACTAGATGGTGACGTCCAGAACTGTCAATTTTTGCTTCATATTTGCTAGAAAAACAGCCATTCTCTTTGTTTTCTGGGATAAGTTGCACATCCCTACCAAGCTTTAACCAAAGTTAATTGAGGCTGAAGTGGCTGCTAAAAGATGTACCTTAGTAGCTGATTCTCAGGCAGATTACTGGCTGAAAGAATTCTGAGGCAACACCCCAGTAGTGCATCAGGGACTTCGGTTCCTCCAGATGGATAAGATAAGAAGTATGTGTTGGAAAATACGACCCAGATAGGTAGGAGAACCCAAGGGCTGCAGGGCTTTTCAGAGTTCCTTTAGACCAGGGTCGATAAAAATCATTGATTTTTTTTTTAATTAAAAATTGGATTTTTTAAATTTAAATTGGATTTTGATTTAAATGGGATTTTTTTAATGTAAATTAAATACAGTTTTTTTTTTAAATACACCTATTTAAAATTAAATTCAAAATTAGGACAATTTATGTTGAGGCCGAAAATTAAAATAATCTATTGAAATAATTTAAATTAAATAAAAATAATAATATTAAGCAGTATATATTTGCTTGCAAGATTTAAAGAAAGTCAACCCACTTCACCTGTTGGAAGGCACTGGTGAAGCACCTGAAACCAGAATTTGTTGAAGTGCTAATCCAACTTTTGACAGCAAGTAGCCTTTTCTGCAGTTGCAGGGAGAATTTTTTTTTCCATTTCCATTTATTCAACAGTTCACTGACTAGCTAATTCAAAGTTTAAAAAAAACAATGGAAATTGAAAAAACAGGAAAGCTTGTTTTGCCTCTTCAAATCTATTAATAAGAACTAGATGGGAAAGAATGAGATCTACTAGCTCTAAAATCTCGCCAGACTTGATGACCAGAAACAATCAGTTCAATTCACTAACTACAGGTAATACTTCCTTTGTTTAATAAATTAGTTGGTTTTAAATGCAAAACATGTTTTGGTAAACTTACTGTATTTTTCTTATGGATCCAGGATAGTTAACGTAGTTTTATTTAACGAATAAAAAAAATTTGAAAATGCTATTTTGGGGCATTTTAAATTTAATTTGAATTTCCATCCAAAGAGCTTGACACAAATCACACACAAAAATGAATCGTCATCTAATATACAGGAACTGCACTGTTGACCATTTTCTAACACAAAAAATGTAAAAGTTAAGAATCTGAATAAATGTAAGTTAAGCGATATCATGGCTTAAATAAATGTATATAAATACAGTGTATCCTGGCTAGCAAGAAGAAGCACCAAATTTACAGATTCATAGATTCCAAGGCCAGAAGGTACCGTTGTGATCATCTAGTCTGACCTCCTGTATAACACAGGCCATAGAACTTTCCCCAAATAATTCCTAGAGCAGAGCTTTTAGAAAAACATCCAATCTTGATTTAAAAATTGTCATTGATGGAGAATCCGCCACAACCATGGTAAATTATTCTAATGGTTAATTACTCTCAGGGTTAAAAATGTACACCTTATTTCTAGTCTGAATTAGTCTAGCTTCCACTTGCAGCCATAGGATAGTGTTAGACCTTTTTCTGCTGGATGGAAGAGCTCATTACTAAATATTTCCCCCCCATGTAGATATTTATAGACTGTAATCAAGTCAACCCTTAACCTTCTCTTCATTAAGCTAAATAGATTGAGCTCCTTGAATTTATCACTACAGAGCATGTTTTCTAATGCTTTAATCATTCTCATGGCTCTTCTATGAGCCATCTCTAATTTATTATCATCCTTCTTGAATTGTGGGCACCAGAACTGAACACAATATTCCAGCAGCCAATACAGAGGTAAAATAAGCTCTCTCCTCCTACTCGAGATTCCCCTGTTTATGAATCATCCCCAGGATCATATTAGCTCTTGGGCCATAGTGTCACACTGGGAAATCACGTTCAGCTGTTTATCTGCCATACCCCCAAATCTTTTTCAGAGTCACTGCTTCCCAGGATAGAGTCTCCCATTGTGTGACTATGGCCTATATTCTTTGTTTCTAGATATATATGTTTATATTTAGCCATATTAAAATGCATATTGTTTGCTTGCTCCCAATTTACCAAGTGATCCAGATTGTTCTGAATCAGTGTCCTGTCCTCTTCATCATTTACCAGTCACCCAGTTTTTGCATCATCTGCAAACTTTATCAGTTATGATTTTAAGTTTTCTTCTAGGTCATTGATATAAATGTTAAATAACACAGAGCCCAGAATGGATCCCACAGGACTCACCTGGAAACAAACATGCTCGATTATGCTGTTTATAGTTAGATTTTGAGACTTATCAGTTAGCCAGTTTTTAATCTGCTTTATGTGTGCTGTTTTAATTTTATATCATTCTAGTTTTTTAATCAAGATGTCATGTGGTACCAAGTCAAATGCCTTACAGAAGTCTAAATACACCGGACTCTTGCTAGAATGCAGGATTTGGGATCCATGCGTGGTTCCGCGTTAACGCAGGGACAACGTTAAAAGGAATTGCATTTAAAGTAATTAAATTTGGGATCCATGGCTGCGTCCGCATTATATGTGAATTCGCGCTATATAGACGCGCGTTCTGGCGAGGGTCCAGTGTATATTACACCAATACTATTAACTTCATCAACCAAGCTTGTAATCTCACCGTTCTCACTACCATGAGGATTTTGAATGGGACCCAATCCAGCAAGCAGCTTCAGAGCAGACCTACTGAATCAGTCCCTATGGGTGGGTTAGGTAATCCTCCATCTACCTTCCCCTGGTTTGTGGGATCGCTCTAGGGCTTAGAGGGGAGATAGGCATCTGGGTAGCTAGAGTGAAGCAGCAATGTGCATGCCCAGAGGCAGAAACTGGGGAATTTTTATAATGAAACTTTAGGCACTGAGTGAATTTAGGCACCTACAGGGTTAGGTGGCAGCCAGGAAGGAGTTTTGTGGATTATAGTGAACCCTACAAATGGGAGTTAGGCACCCAAATCTGGTTTAGGCTCCTAAGTACCTTTGTGAATCTGGGCCTTAGTTTCTCTATTCCTGATCTGTAAAATGAACGTAATAGCACTTCCCTACTTCACAAGGGTGTTGGGGAAGATAAATACAATAAAGCTCATGAGATGCTCAGATGCTCGGGCAACGGGGGCCATATAAGTACCTAAGTGAGAGAGAGAGAGAGAGAGAGAGTAGCCTAGGATAAGGGAATGACATGTGCAATGCACATTTGTTTTAATAAAATAATTATTTTTCTTAGGACCTATTGCTCATCAGTTTCAACATACAGCAGATAAAAAAACTGGATACATTGTTTTAATTTGCTTCACAATATCATCACAAAGTTAAGATCAAGTAAACGTGCACCTTAGCAGCATGAATATACTCTCCTTGTGGTCTTTTGGCAGTATGCATAGAAGCAGGGTTCACAAAATCACATTAGGGACTTATAAATTCAAGACCATTTGGTCTATACTGCACTTTAATCGAGGGGATCTCTTATTGACAGGTTGAGTTTCTGTGTTCTCTGACTAATGAATTGTTAATAACTACATGTATTAGGAAAGAAAATGTCATATTGTAATGACACAAAGTTATACAGTATTTAACTATGATGGACAACACTGTAGAGAACTATGAGAAATTGTTACCATGATAGCAGCACTGTCTGAGCTCCAAAAATCTGCTTTGGCTAAGTTCTGCTCTGGTTTATAAACAATACAACTCCAGTTACTTCATTGGGGTGATCGGTGTGTAGGTCGGGGCAGAATTTGGCCCATAGCCCTTTGATCAGCAGAAAGGTTCTTTGTCACCATCTGAAATGAACCAGGGAAGCAGTCAGAGGCAGCATAAACAGGACTATAAACTTTAAAGTGACGACTCACATCTGGACTGTCCCTACTGAATTTAGAGCCTCACTTCAAATCAGTTAATGAGAAGAAACCTCCTGGTTCCCTGGTAAAGTAACATTAGGGCTGATTAGATTCAGATTTATAAACTCAAGCCGGGATTGTTTCAGATCCCGAGGCCCGATGTGAATTTAACAGAGGCAAATCTTACTACTGGAAAAATAGCTGCCCCCCATTCCACCAGTAATAATCAGCCCTCACAGTTTAAACAAGATTGATCCAGCACTAAGAAAATCAGCTTTCCCCTAATAGTAAATAGATCGAGGGGCCTTTCATGCTATTGTTGCTGATTTATGCATGTGGAACTCAGGCGGGTTTGTTGTAGTGACTGAGGTGGAGTGAAGGCAAAACAAGGAAAGAACAGGAAGCTGGACATAAAGGAAGTGATGTCATGCTAGGAGTCTACTACAGGCCACCTAACCAGGTGGGAGAGGTGGATGAAGCTTTTTTTAAACAACTAACAAAATCATCCAAAGCCCAAGATTTGGTGGTGATGGGGGACTTCAACTATCCGGATATATGTTGGGGAAATAACACAGCGGGGCACAGACCATCCAACAAATTCTTGGACTGCATTGCAGACAACTTTTTATTTCAGAAGGTTGAAAAAGCTACTAGGGGGGAAGCTGTTCTAGACTTGATTTTAACAAATAGGGAGGAACTCGTTGAGAATTTGAAAGTAGAAGGCAGCTTGGGTGAAAGTGATCATGAAATCATAGAGTTTGCAATTCTAAGGAAGGGTAGAAGGGAGAACAGCAAAATAGAGACAATGGATTTCAGGAAGGCGGATTTTGGTAAGCTCAGAGAGGTGATAGGTAAGGTCCCATGGGAATCAAGACTGAGGGGAAAAACAACTGAGGAGAGTTGGCAGTTTTTCAAAGGGACACTATTAAGGGCCCAAAAGCAAGCTATTCCGCTGGTTAGGAAAGATAGAAAATGTGGCAAAAGACCACCTTGGCTTAACCACGAGATCTTGCATGATCTAAAAAATAAAAAGGAGTCATATAAAAAATGGAAACTAGGACAGATTACAAAGGATGAATATAGGCAAACAACACAGGAATGCAGGGGCAAGATTAGAAAGGCAAAGGCACAAAATGAGCTCAAACTAGCTAAGGGAATAAAGGGGAACAAGAAGACTTTTTATCAATACATTAGAAGCAAGAGGAAGACCAAAGACAGGGTAGGCCCACTGCTTAGTGAAGAGGGAGAAACAATAACAGGAAACTTGGAAATGGCAGAGATGCTTAATGACTTCTTTGTTTCGGTCTTCACCGAGAAGTCTGAAGGAATGCCTAACCTAGTGAATGCTAATGGGAAGGGGGTAGGTTTAGCAGATAAAATAAAAAAAGAACAAGTTAAAAATCACTTAGAAAAGTTAGATGCCTGCAAGTCACCAGGGCCTGATGAAATGCATCCTAGAATACTCAAGGAGCTAATAGAGGAGGTATCTGAGCCTCTAGCTATTATCTTTGGAAAATCATGGGAGACGGGAGAGATTCCAGAAGACTGGAAAAGGGCAAATATAGTGCCCATCTATAAAAAGGGAAATAAAAACAACCCAGGAAACTACAGACCAGTTAGTTTAACTTCTGTGCCAGGGAAGATAATGGAGCAAGTAATTAAGGAAATCATCTGCAAACATTTGGAAGGTGGTAAGGTGATAGGGAACAGCCACCATGGATTTGTAAAGAACAAATCATGTCAAACCAATCTGATAGCTTTCTTCGATAGGATAATGAGTCTTGTGGATAAGGGAGAAGCTGTGGATGTGGTATACCTAGACTTTAGTAAGGCATTTGATACGGTCTCGCATGATATTCTTATCGACAAACTAGGCAAATACAATTTAGATGGAGCTACTATAAGGTGGGTGCATAACTGGCTGGATAACCGTACTCAGAGAGTTGTTATTAATGGTTCCCAATCCTGCTGGAAAGGCATAACGAGTGGGGTTCCGCAGGGGTCTGTTTTGGGACCGGCTCTGTTCAATATCTTCATTAACGACTTAGATATTGGTATAGAAAGTACGATTACTAAGTTTGCGGATGATACCAAACTGGGAGGGATTGGAACTGCTTTGGAGGACAGGGTCATAATTCAAAATGATCTGGACAAATTGGAGAAATGGTCTGAGTTAAACAGGATGAAGTTTAACAAAGACAAATGCAAAGTGCTCCACTTAGGAAGAAAAAATCAGTTTCACACATACAGAATGGGAAGAGACTGTCTAGGAAGGAGTACGGCAGAAAGGGATCTAGGGGTTATAGTGGACCACAAGCTAAATATGAGTCAACAGTGTGATGCTGTTGCAAAAAAAGCAAACGTGATTCTGGGATGTATTAACAGGTGTGTTGTGAGCAAGACACGAGAAGTCATTCTTCCGCTCTACTCTGCTCTGGTTAGGCCTCAGCTGGAGTATTGTGTCCAGTTCTGGGCACCGCATTTCAAGAAAGATGTGGAGAAATTGGAAAGGGTCCAGAGAAGAGCAACAAGAATGATTAAAGGTCTTGAGAACATGACCTATGAAGGAAGGCTGAAAGAATTGGGTTTGTTTAGTTTGGAAAAGAGAAGACTGAGAGGGGACATGATAGCAGTTTTCAGGTATCTAAAAGGGTGTCATAAGGAGGAGGGAGAAAACTTGTTCACCTTAGCCTCTGAGGATAGAACAAGAAGCAATGGGCTTAAACTGCAGCAAGGGAGGTCTAGGTTGGACATTAGGAAAAAGTTCCTAACTGTCAGGGTGGTTAAACACTGGAATAAATTGCCTAGGGAGGTTGTGGAATCTCCATCTCTGGAGATATTTAAGAGTAGGTTAGATAAATGTCTATCGGGGATGGTCTAGACAGTATTTGGTCCTGCCATGCAGGCAGGGGACTGGACTCGATGACCTCTCGAGGTCCCTTCCAGTCCTAGAATCTATGAATCTATGAATCTATGAAGCATCATACTCTGGAACCCAGTGAAATATTTTTTTTATAAGAAACCAATTTAATATAAGGCAGACATCCAATAAAACACACTCAAATACACTAAAAATATTATTATTGTTTGCTGTTTGAGTTGCAGTAGTGTTCAGAGGCCCCAACCTATTACAACAGTCCCTGGAAGCTACTCTAACTGGACTAGGAGCCAAACTGCTCCACACCAACCATGGAAATCATGAGCGTACAGATGCGGTGTAAACCTTCACATGGCCTGTGCACATCCAACCATGTCTATATCTGAAGGGCAGGGCCTCTGTACCTGACTAGGAAGTTTCTTAGTTCTTTTATGTTAACACATTATGCATAGTTTCTGTTTTTAAATCTGGGAAATGATTTTTATATATTTAAAATTTATATTTTCTGTGCCCCGTGACA
The DNA here is from genome assembly GCF_002925995.2 of Terrapene triunguis. Classification (NCBI taxonomy): domain Eukaryota; kingdom Metazoa; phylum Chordata; order Testudines; family Emydidae; genus Terrapene; species Terrapene triunguis. Next base: position 19,461,946 of record NW_020664393.1, read on the forward strand.
CGTCCTCTACCTTCTCTGGAATATAGCGTCTCTTTTAGGAAGTGACCTTTCCTCTTTGGATTTCTAGGATCACTGTGACAGCAATGTGCAACATGGACTTCAGTCGATTTCCCCTGGACTCACAGACTTGTTCTCTGGAACTGGAAAGCTGTAAGTTGTATAGACGTTCTTAGCTGCAAGTCCCCCTTAGCTGACTGTACGCATTGGTTGGTTATACATACTTCAGAATAAAGAAAAATAATATTTTGGGGCCTGAGTCAAGGCCTGTTGAAGTCAATGAGCTTCTTTCCACTGAGTCAATGGGTTTTGGATCGGGTCCTTATTTGTGGAGGGAGTGAGTGAGTGTGAGTGTGTGTGTGTGAGAGAGAGAGTTTGTAGTAGATGACAAAGAAAAACAACAAAAGTCAAACTAGGGTCCTACTCCATGGGCTGGTGACTATTACAACACATTGGTTTGGAGGGAAAACTCAGAATTTCTGCTGTGTTGGTTGGCTCTGTTTGGGAGATGATGTTTGAAACCATCATGGAGGACAGTTAATAATTGCTACTCTTTTCAATGTATGTACCTTTCATCCCCAAAGACTCTAATGTGCTTTACAAACGATAGGCCTGATCCTGCAAGTACTAAAGTACATGAGCAGTCCCACTGAGTTCAACTTGGGTAATTCAGTTCAACTTAATGGGACTCACCAGCGGCATGAAGTTGCTTTCATGCTTACGTGCTAGATTCACAAAGAAACTTTTAGGTACCTAGAAAATCACTGGGATTTACAAAGCCTGGGTTAGGCATGTAGGCTCCTTATTCACTGAAAATGACTCTATCCTGGTGGATAGAGCACTCATCTGTGAGGTGGGAGACACAAGATCCAGTCCCTGTACTCCAATTAATTTTTAAAAATTATTTATCCAGAGAGCAACAGGTGAGACTGAGGGAACCCCACATCAGAATATCCCATAGCCCAGTGGTTAGAGCACTCACCTGAGAGGTGACGACAGATCCCTGTTCAAATCCTGTCTCCCACTCAGGTGGAGGGGGGATTTGAACCAGGGGACTTCCACATTCCAGGTGAGTGTCCTACCCCCTGGATAGGGTGACCATATTTCCCTATGCTGAATACGGGACACTTGGTAAAATTACTCATATTCAAGCGAGTTCAACGGCAATCTATCAGAACTATGCAGTACAAACGTTCAAATTAACATCGAGTTGACTGAGCACCCGTTAAGAAATACTGCGTAGTTGGATTCTTTTTATTTACATTCTTATCTTTAAGGCTTTAGGGTTCACACGGGAGAGGTGACACACACACACTCCCATACACCTCTCTCACACGGGGGGTAACTGACCAACCCACCCGACCCTCCCTGCCTGGCACGCTCTGCCCTCCATGCCTGGCTGAGCCCCCGGGACGGACCCGCCTCTCCTGGTACCTGGTGCCGCATCTTCCTGAGGCAACAAGTGTGGGGGGGTGCGGCATGCAGGGTCACATACCCTCACTCCCCCAGATTTCTGCCAGGGTTCACACCAGAATGTGGCCAGCAACAGCCTTTCGGCCCTGTGCGGGAGGGAAGGGACGGAAGCGGCTTCCAGCCGCAGAGGGAAGGGCGGGAAGGGATGACCTGGCTCCTGTCTTTGCAGAGCTCATCTCTTCTTCTCCCACCCTCCCATGGCTGGAAGCAGCTTGTCCCTTCCTGCCTGCACAGTGTTGAAAGGCAGCTAACACTGGCTGCTGCTGGCCAACAACATAACCCAGCTGCCTCCTGTCCCCACCAGCTACAGCGTGGGCAGGAAGGGGTTAAGCCCTATGGATGCATTGTGCACCGGGGCCCAGAGAACCTGACTGCAGGGGCTTCAGCGAACTGGCCAGAGAGATGGCTCAGCAGTGCAGGGTGCCTAGGGGATGGGACGGAACAGCCCCATGCTCCGTGGGGGCACGACCCAGGGTGGGAGGGTCGGGGGTCAAGAGGATGCTAAGCCCCTGCCCTGGGGGCTGCTGTGGAACCTGCAGGTTTGGGGCATGAACAGCAGAGCTTAGCTGAGGGGCGGAGAGGCTTCCCTGTACAAGCATTGTGTGGGGCTTTGGCACATGCAGGGCTCGCCTCCTCCTGGCTGGCACCCCAAGCTGGAGGGTCTTGGGCTACCCCGGGACCCCAGCCCAGCCAGAGGAAGTGGGGGAAGGAAGGAGCCTGCTGGCCAGGCTGCTGGTGAGCTCAGTGCTCTGACCAGGGGCTGGTTCTCCACACAGCGCTGGGAGCAGGACGTGCCCACCGATGGGGATATGGAGGAGCAGTGGGATTCGGGGGGGGGGGGGGCGAAGGGACAAAGCAGGGGGAGGATAGTGAGAGGGGGAGCACATAAAGGGCTGATGGATGGGTAACAGAGATGACATGTAACTGGCCATTGCCTGGCACCTGCCACCGCACCATGCAGCCAGTGCCACTTGGAAACGGGACGGGGAGGCAGGGCCCTGTTTGCCAATAACCAGCATGTGACGGGGCTGTGCTGACGGACCAGCAGGGGATCGGCTGGCCCTGTGTGCTGCTTTGCCCCACCACCAGCCTTGCACCCCCACCCCCATCGTTGGCCACTGGACACCACCCCCGACTCACCACTGGTGGGAGGACGGCTGGCAAGCAGGGATCTGTCCAGCAGCAGGACCCATCAGTACTGATGGGGGCGGGGGAGAGACAGAATATACAGGACAATTTGCCTGTTTTTAAGAAAAAGTTGGGACACCTGCAGGAGGGCTTAAATATGGGACTGTTCCTTTAAAAAAGGGATGTCTGGTCACCCTACCCCTGGACTAAAAAGTTATGAGGGAAATCCTCTTTCTCCTCCTTTGGTGTTTTGTGTAAGCCTGTCTATATGGGCCTCATTGGGTAGGTCTGAGCAAGTTAGGCAAAGGAAAGCTTATCTTCTCTAGGTTCATGCGTCACTCTAGGGCTGACGTCTGGATGCCTGGCATGGGGCTGCAGTGCACAGGTGCAAAGGCAGAAACATACGTGTTGAGGGAACTTTTACTGGAAAAATTTAGGCACTGAGCAATTTTAGGTGAATTTGTGAATCCCACTGGGGCCTGATTCTGGGATTGAGGCACCTAAAGTGACAATTGAGTGCCTAAATCCTTTTGTAAATCCAGCCTTAAATGTTTTAAACAACAGTGTTTCCACTGCTATCCTTGGGAGACTATTCATCAGTCTCTCAAGACCAATTACCTAATTGTTCTGATGTTTCGCCAGACATTTAGCCAAAATTTTCCTTTGCTAAATTTCCTCCCTTTTCTCCCTCATTATGCTCACATAGCATACTAAATAATTCCTCTCTCTTTTGTGTTTATACCCTTCAAATACTTGTTGATTTGTTACCTACAGTGATACCTCTCACCTTCAATTACATCTTTCAAATAACATTTTAGATGGCTGTCTCTCACTTTCCCCCTAAATTTGGCCAGATTAACCATAATTACTTCCTATAATCTTTCCTGATAAACCCCTTTCCAGCCCCTTATTCAATTCTGGTGTTCATCTCTGAATCTCCACCAATTTGTCTAAATTTTTCTGGTAGTGTGGTGATCAGAAATGTACAATTCTAGTTATACTACAGTGCTGTATAAAGGCGGACCTGGAACATGACGTGATGTCTTTGGTTTGGCTTTTTGTGCTGCTACATTACATGGTATGGCAAGATCCTTATTTAATCTACTGTCCATTAAAAACTCTATTTATTTGGCATTACTGCATTCCAAAGATGTACCTGTGTTTCAGGTTATTTTCTGCAGATAAATTCATCTGCATTTTTTCCAAACAGAATTCAATGTTATTTTCCACAAATACTTCCAACCTCTCTAGTACACAGGGCCAGCTCCAGGCACCAGCCCACCAAGCTTGTGCTTGGGGCGGCACCTGGAGGGGGGCGGCGCGGCGCTCCGGCCGCCGGGGAGAGCGGGGCCAGGGCCGGGCTCGCCGCCCTCCCCCCGGCGCTCTGGCTGCCCTCCCCCCTGGGGGGCGCCGCCGGACGGCCTTTTGCCTGGGGCGGCAAAAAAGCCAGAGCCAGCCCTGCTAGTACACTTTGCATTATTAGTCTGTCCTCCCTAGTATTTGTGATGTTCCCCAATTGAGAGCCTGATCATGCACTAGAGTCCATGAAACATGGACCCCTGCACCAAGCAGATCACAATGCAGGACTGGGGCCTTAGAATCATCTGTGAATCTCACTAATATGTTCCTTATCCACACATAGTTACTTTTTATACTGACTGTTTACATGAAATATCCTAAAGCCAAGTCACATTGTGTCTTTTTTTCTTTTCTTTTTTTCTGAAGATGCTTACACTGATGAAGATCTGATGCTTTACTGGAAAAATGGGAACGAATCCCTGAAAACTGATGAAAAGATTTCCTTGTCTCAGTTTTTGATACAAAAGTTTCATACTACTTCCAGACTCGCTTTCTACAGTAGCACTGGTATCATTCTTCTTAAAATGGTTTTATTATTCTTTTGAGTCATTGCCATATATTTATAGTTCAGTGTTAAACATTTGCCAGGTGAAATTTAAATGAAATTTCTATAAGACGTGCTTGAGTAATAGTCTCTTTCCCTTTGTCCTTGTCATCTTTGGGATTATAGATCATTACAGTCTATGTGCTGTGAACGATGCAAAGAATATAGAATTCCCCCTCCCCCTGTATATATTCACAGTTATAGATTGTCTACTCTTATAAAGTAAATATGATTTTCTGAAAGATGTAGCAGCTCTGTATGTGTCATTAAAATGCTCTTCATGACACTTTTTCCCCCTCCCAACAGGATGGTACAATAGACTGTACATAAATTTCACTTTACACCGCCACATCTTCTTCTTCTTGCTCCAAACCTATTTCCCTGCCACTCTAATGGTCATGCTATCGTGGGTGTCCTTCTGGATTGATCGCAGAGCTGTACCTGCTAGAGTGTCATTAGGTGAGGGCAATTAACATCAACCATGAATGTGACAAAACCTTTGAAAATTGGAGGAGTAGGGGGAGGGGGAATTCTCTGTTTCATTTGTTAAATATGCTAGGAAAATACATATGTATTTTATCTGATAGTTAAAGTACTTTAAGGTCTGTACTTTGTCTTATGTTCTTCATTGTTGAATTGCTTCTTCATGATTGATAAATCTTCTTGATCTGTATTTAAATCAGGGCAGAAGATGGAACTGTATTTTAAAAAGAGAAGGAAGCAGAGAAAAGAGATTCCAGTGTTTGTGAACTAGTGAATCAAGATTTCTAATTATAGGGCCAACCTAACAGTCCTGAAATGGGCATTAAAATAAATGAGAGTTTTGTCTAATTCAGGACTGTTGGAATTTCTTTTGTTTAAAAAATAAAAAAAGAAACAGATGTGCTCAGTTATTAATGCCTAAGTCAGAGAGAGACAGAGATGTAATAAAAAGTCTAGTGTATCTCTCTGAATATGAGTGCATATGACTTCCTATAAATACAGAGTAAAAATAGCAGGTTAGTCCCATAGTTTGCGATACTGTAACAAGCATCTGAAAAAAGCAGCAGAGTCTGCTCAAGTGAAAGGACTTTCAGTAGTTTGGAATGACCTGATTAAAGTCACGCAAATGCTCTTTGGCTCTGGCACTCAATTGTTAAGTGGCTATTGCAAACTGGTGAAAATTAGGGAAAGTATTTTACTTTTATCACCACAGAGTACCTGCTTAACTGTAAAATTTATACTATGGATACAGTGGATGCCATTAAAAACTTTTCAATCACCTTAACTAAGGTGAGCATGAGGGCTTTTCTGTCACATCATGTCATGCAAGACATTTCCACACACACACACACACACACAGGATTTAACATAAATGGGTTTCAGCTTTTGAGACAATGATTCCAGTCAATTCCACTTCAGCAGTGACCGACAGTCATTGATCATTGACTGCTGTTTGGTGAACTGTGTAAAACAAATCGGTGCTCTCAGTGAACCAAGAGTCCTTATCACCACTGGCACCCTGGATGATAGCTAAAGCAGGAAAAAAATGACTAAATGGCGTTCTAGGCTGAACAAATTCCTCAATCTAATGAGCGGTCCCTATAGGTTAGGGCTGAAGCATCACTTCCTAATTAAACACTAGAGAGTTAAAGAAACTCACAAGGGAAGTGGTGGCTGCTCCATCACATTTAAAAATGTGACTAGACAGAGTGCTCAAGAACGCACTGTAGGGAAAAATCCTGCATTGTGAGGCAGCTAGACAAGATGACCCAATAAATCATTTCTATAGGCTATGAGTGGTGCTGAGGACAGTACTGTATTTTGAGACAAAACTAATTAATAGTAGATGCCTTCTGAACTATATTTGGCATATGAAATACATTTTTGTGGGGATTTTTCCAGGGATAACCACAGTGCTGACCATGTCAACAATCATCACTGGTGTAAACGCCTCCATGCCTAGAGTTTCCTACATCAAAGCTGTGGACATTTACCTCTGGGTCAGTTTTGTGTTCGTCTTTCTCTCAGTGTTGGAATACGCAGCAGTGAATTACCTGACCACAGTGCAGGAACGGAAGGAAAGGAAGTTGCGAGAGAAGGTGAGAGACAATCTTTTTACACGTGACGTGCTTTATATTGTATGTTTTGGGACAAGGAATGGGAAAACTCTGACATTCGTGGTGTGTGATTAATTTGTCTACAATGCTGAAGCTGACACGGAAGTGCTGACACCACAAAAACAGGAGTTGGTCTCTTTTGATCATTGTACAAAAGGAAGAGAGAACGAAACAAAGATCAGAACTGGGGATGTTTGCAACCTGGGACTTTGGCAGAGACAATATGTGGAGGGTAAGAAAGGGGAAATCCAGACTGATATTTCCCTGTGGTCACCACAATTTATTTTTAAAGTTACAGCTAATGAATTAGTCTGAATGAATTAAAGACTTCTAACTCACGATCCGGTACATTTAAAAAAATGGGTTCAATAAAGGCAATAGTAGAATTGTTCCTTGGCACAAAACACACTTGAGCAACAAATAATCTTTATATTTATTCTTTTAATGTGCCATGAAAGGCCATGGTGCTAAGTGGATCATTTTTATGGTTTTCACTCATGCTGTTGGGTAATTTAAAAGAATCTTTTTAAAAAATGAACCTGTTTTACTGAAAGCCCATTTAATGGATGAATACCTTTTCTGTACTTCCTTTCCCATGGTTGGTATCACAAAGAGTTTGTGTGTAAATATTAGCTGTCTCTTCTCTAGTCAGTCTGTTCCTCAGTCCTGAATCTTCAAGATCTGTCATGAGCCTCTTTCACCTCATGCTATTCTGCCACAGTCCATTGGCCATCAATAAGCTTTCCTCCTTTGGCCCAGTTATGAAGTCTGAGGTCTCACTTACTCTCTATTTTCCATCCCTCCAGCTGTACCTTTGATTCCATCATTTCCCAGTTACACAAACATGCTAATAATAGTATCCCTCAACTGTCTCTCCATTTACCATTCCACCTCCCTGACACTGCTAAGGTCATTGAAGAAGCTGCTCACAACTACTGCCTTTTCTCTCTTTTACCTCAGTCTCGGATTCACTCCAATCTGGTTTCCATCCTCTCCATTGAAACTGCTGTCACCAAGGCCTCCCATGATCTCTTCTTGGCCAAGTCTAATGTATTCTGCTCCATTCTTCTTCTCCATAAGCCTTCTCCAACCTTCAATACTACAGTCTATCTAATATCTCTCTGTACCCCACAATACACTGCCTCCTCCTTAATATCCTGTCCACCCTTGGCTTTTGAGAACCTATACTTTCTTGGTGGCTCTCCTGCTCTTTACAGGAGTTCCACAGGACTCTAATTGTGGTGCGCTTCTCTTCTCCTTCTACATCTTGTCACTGCGTGGCTTCATCCACTCATACAACTTCCGCTATCATCTCTACGCTGATAATTCACAAATCTGCCTTTCAGCCTGCCCTGTTTCCTGATGTCCAGGCCTGCATATCTTAGTGTTTCTGCAACATACCTTGGACAGTTCACTGCCAGATCTCACAAAACATTGCTGAAATTGAACTTTTTATTTGTTCTCCTAAACCTCCTTTCCTTCGCCATTGCCATTCACCAAATCACCATCCTTCCGAACAATGATTGAGGCTTTGAACCTCTGGGTCATTTTTGACTCCCTCCTCTCCCTAAATTATGCCACTTCTTCCTTCCCATTAAAAAAATACGACCTTTCTTTTTATCTGTGCCCTGGTTATCTCCCACCTTGATTACTGAGGCAATCCTCTCTCTGATACATCTTCAATCTGTCCAAAATGCAGCTGCAAAAGTTATCTTGCTTGCCTGACGATTGGACAATGATGTTACTTTTGAATCCCTCCACCAGTTCCCTTTATATCAAGTTTAAACATCATCACTTTGTGCCTCCTCCCATTCTACACTCTATGTATAGAATAACCTCCAAATCCTGACATGCCAATCCAATGCTCCTCCCTCTTTCAAATCCCCCCTATATTCTCATTGTTTCCATGGCAAATGCTTATCTAATGGTTTCTCCCTTCCAACATTGTTTAGAGGAGAAGAGAGTGAATTCAGGAAAACTGTCACACACACAAAGCTTCACTTAAGCCTGCCAACTCCTCTGGGTATTTCAATGCATCTTGTTGTATCTGTGCCTCTCTATTAGACTATAAGATCTGCAGAGCATAGACTTTTTCTGTCCTGTCTAAACTCTGACCCCATCATAAGTGCTTAGCAAATAATAATTCAGCCTTGCTAAATTCTACTGACCCAAAGCAGGTCATTTTTATGGCAAGTAAAATATCATTAGCTTTTTCATTATCTGTCTCCATGGTAAAAAGAGGACAGTTCAGTGATGGCACAATTTATCATTTATGTCACAAATTTTCTTTCAATTGTTGATATCCCTGCACTGAATTGTATCATCATGCAATAAAGGAAGCAGGCTGAAAAGGCTGATTATACACATCAAAAGTTTTTTTTTTTTACCCTCAGATACAAGGCAATAATAATCATTAAGGATGGTCAAGGAAATTGTGTTTGTTATCTCTAATGGGCTTGTAGGGAAGTGTGGCTTAGTGTCTGAGTGGAATGAGGGCTCTTTAAGAGACTCGAGAGACTATTGTCTCTCACTGGAATAAATGTTGATCTCGTTAGCCAATGCCATTCAGCTGTGAAAGTCCCAGGGGAATCCAAATTTGGATTTTTGGACTCCCTAGAAATGGACTGTGGCAGTATGGTGGCCTGAAATCATTCAGCACATCTCTTCTCTGTATGTGTGTGTGCACATGTGTACATGGGAATACATCAGGGATGGATTAAGACTATGTTGGGGCCAGAACCATCTAAACTTTGGGCTTGCTTTCTCCTCCCGCTATCTTCCTAGACACCTGGCAGTGTATACAAGACCTATTAAATCAGAGTCATTCAGCTCCTAGTGACTGTCTGTGGCCTTCCCTCAGGCCAAATCATAATCTGACCTGGGGGTTAAGAGTTACCTGGGTCAACAATATTTCTCTTCCTCTTGGGTCCTGCAGCAATTGGCCTGTAGCAACCTGGTGCTTACTATTGCGTCCTGGATTGGTCAACCGAGGGGCCTGATGCTAAGGATCCTGATTTAATCCTCCCCTATAATATTGGGGGGGGGGATAGGGGGTTTGAGATTAAGGAATATAATGTGGCTGCTTAAAGAGAGACAAAAATAAAATTACATTTAAAAGATCAAGGGTTCCACCTGTACTTACACTTGCCTTCAAGCTAAGTATAAAATGTGTTGTAAACACAGTTTAAATTGGTTTGTAGTCATACAGAGTTCTAAAAAAATCCCATCACTGATGGGAACAAACTATTTAGAACAACTCTGATGTAGCCTAGGTCTGAAGTTCTTATGACAGTACTTGAACCCATGTGCATTGACCAGCCACATCATTTTGCTACAACTGGAACAGAGACAATAGTCTCTTTTTCCAGTTTATGAATTGTCTGTGAGCAGTTTGATTTGTTGTCCACAATTATTTGCCAAATTATTCTTGGTCAGTTCATGAGCAGTGTGCTTATGAGTATTTGCTATTTAGAATTCCAGATGCATTAGCTGTTTTGATTAGACAAGTGGGATGAGTTTCACCCCAGATATTTTTCCTGTTCTCTGGCTGGATATGTGTAAGCTTTAGAATCAGGTTTCCAGAGAGAATACTTACATTTAGGACATCAAAACTTACTTTCTGTCAATATTTTTCTCATCTTTGCTTAAAATGCTGTTTCCACAAACATTACTGCCTCTTGCGCTATAGTATCCATAGAAACTGAACATGAAAAGGAATGCAAAAGCAGCCAGCGGGAATTGAATTTACTGGGAAAAACTTCTGCTCAGGTTTAATTTCAATCAAACCAATTTCCCATCCCTAATTACCACACAGGATTTCAGCAACAAAGCCAGACACAATATAAAGTTGCAACCAGTATGGCTAGTCAGCAACTTTTCATTTCAGAAAACTTAAGCTTTAATAGAGAAACATATCACAGTTGAACTATAATGTGCAGCCAGGGCCGGCTCCAGGCACCAGCGCAGCAAGCAGGTGTCTGGGGCGGCCAATGAAGAGGGGCAGCACGTTTGGCTCTTCGGCGGCAATTCGGCGGTGGGTCCCTCAGTCCCTCTCGGACGGAAGGACCTGCCGCCGAATTGCCCCGAAGAATGGAGCGGCGTGGTGGAGCTGCCACCGAAGTGCCGCCGATCGCGGCTTCCCCCCCCCGCCACTTGGGGCAGCAAAAACCCTGGAGCCGGCCCTGTGTGCAGCTCCAGTTTTTACAAGCTGTCCATAAAAAGAAAGGTATCGTCTTTGCCTCTAGTATTTTTGTTCAGTGTTTGACTATTGTTTGTTTCTGTTCTCAGTTTCCATGTACATGTGGAATACCTAATACAAAAACCATGATGCTGGATGGAACCTACAGTGAATCTGATGCCAACAGCCTAGCAGGATACACAAGAAGCCAGATAGTGATTGAGGAAGAAAAACAAGACAAGATAGTGGTTCATTTGGCCATGAACAATGAATCTAATTCATCAAGAAAGAGAGGGCTGAAAGGCCATGTTGGCCTGCGCATCATCCAGAACACTCATGCGATTGATAAATACTCAAGAATAATATTCCCAGGCACCTATATATTTTTTAACTTGATATACTGGTCTGTCTTTTGCTAGACATACCGAGGCAGAAGCCCTTTACAGGACTAAGTGGGTGTTTTTTTTTTTTTTAAAGTTGAGTTTGGCTGTTAAGCTAGAAAACCAATTCTCCTATTGTACCTATGGAGCAAAAAGCACTGGATATATCCTGCAACAGGCACGTTCATCCAAAGGCTTCCCGGAGAATTTGGTGTGTCAATTACTCTGTATGCCAAACCCCCATCTCCCCTCTGCTCTCTTGGTTTGTGCAACAGCTACTGTATATATATACTGGGCAATGCTGATAGTGCCTGATGTGCACTGGGGCCCAGATCCTCAAAGGGATTTAGGTACCAATTCCCATTGATTTCAATAGGAGTTAGGTTCCTAAATGCCTTTGGAAATCTAGGCCAGGGCAACTACCACAAAAGAATCACCCAGCCTCCGCTGCTGGATTAAAGTGTGAGTTCCTATGGCTGCGCTGAGGTGCCTAAAATAGACAACGGTTAGGCTCCTTAATAGCTCAGCTTTAAAAGTTCTACATGAAAACAGAGCTCACTTTAGACCATTGTTTTTCTTTTTCCTTTGCTTATAAACAAATGGCATCTTTTTAGGATATACTTTCATCAAGCCATCAGGCAAAATTCTGCAGTCCTTACTCAAACCTCCTATTACGTAAGTGGGATTGCTGCCTGGGTGCAGAATTCACTCTACCAAGTCTAGGCAATTAGTTTGTTTTTAATTAAAAATTAGGAGAAATGGTAAAGTAAAGCGAAGAAACCTCCTGAACTTGGGCAGCATGAACTCTGGAGCTAGTTTATAATGACAGCTTGGAAGTTTAAATAAGCCTGTTCACTCCTTACAAACTGGCCTTGGTGTACAATAAATCGACCGTGAGTGCTTTCCCCTCTAACGGAGGTGGAAGGTAACCAACTGGAGCCTTTGATTAGTGTACAGGAATGGGGAGTTTATCCAGGAGTGGCTAGTCTTTTTGCTTCCTTTCTTCATAGCTAGGGCCCTACCAAATCCACGACCATGAAAAACGCGTCACGGACCGTGAAATCTGGTCGGTCTCCATGAAATCTTGTCTTTTGTTTGCTTCTACCCTATACTATACCGATTTCACAGGGGAGACCAGAGTTTCTCAAATTGGGGGTCCTGACCCAAAAGGGAGTTGCAGGGGGTTTGCAGGGTTATTTTAGGGGAGTCATACTATTGCCACTCTTACTGCGGCGCTGCCTTCAGAGCTGGGTGGCCAGAGAGCAGTGGCTGTTGGCTAGGTGCCCAGCTCTGAAGGCTGCGCCCCACCAGCAGCAACGCAGAAGAAAGGGTGGCAATACCATACCATGCCACCCTTACTTCTGCACTGCTACCTTCAGAGCTGGGTGGCTGGAGAGTGGCGGCTGTTGACTGAAGGCCCAGCTGTGCAGGCAGCAGTGCAGAAGTAAGGGTGGAAATACCATACCATGCCATCCTTCCTTCTGTGCTGCGGCTGGCAGCAGCTCTGCCTTCAGAGCTAGGCTCCCAGCCAGCAGCTGCCACTCTCCAGGTGCCCAGCTCTGAAGGCAGCGCCGCCATCAGCAGCAGCACAGAAGTAAGGGTAGCAGTATCACAACCCCCCCTCCAATAACCTTGCAACCGTCCCTGTCCCCCCCCAGACACACACCTTTTTGGGTCAGGACCCCTACAATTACAACATCATGAAATTTCAGATTTAAGTAGCTGAAATCATGAAATTTATGATTTTTAAAATCCTATGACCATGAAATTGACCAAAATGGACCTTGAATTTAGTAGGGCCCTATTCATAGCTCAAAGCAGAGAACAGTGTAGGGGGAAGTCTGGCACCTCTCCAGGAACTCAAGGGCTGCCTTTATTTCTAACAGAAAAGTGCAGCCCACAGAGAAAATACTTCCCAGCATGCAGTGCACTCTCTCTCCAACAGAGCAGCTATACTCTATACTTGCCCTATTGTTTAGGCCTTTTGGAGCAAGAGGGAAGTTGCATGCTGGAACTCGTTGTCTCTATAGGTGCACCTCCATTTTAAAGACAAATGTGGCCATAAGTAGCACTGTCATATTTCATGAGCTGGACTCTGGTAACTGGCATAAAAGTCTAAATTATTCTTTAGTAGCTGCTCAAGAGACCAGTCGCGTGCTTCTGTAAATGGCATTCCATGCTTCACACAGTGTTGTCTCCTCTTCCTTTGCTAGTAATGCTGAGAGGAAGATATAGAATTTTGTACAAAATTGCAACAGGTCACATTTAATCTTTCCTTATTTCTTAAGGAAAATGCCCAAGCATGCTGAGCTGTGGAAGTGATGTCATTAATCAGAGCATCTGGGTGGCAAGTTGGTGCATACCAGGGTGGTCAGACCTGAACTCAGATGATTCTGTGCTGAAGCTGGAAGATCACTCAACAATAGGATTAAACTATACAGCTGACTAGAATGTAGACAGAGAGGATGTAAATAGTACAGATAATGTACAGAGCATTAAGTCTCTTGCAATACCCTACACATACCAAATGAAACAGCAATCCCACTTACAGAAAAAACTCCCTACATACTTATTGGGCTTTTACATTTTCGGTTTACAATAGCAGTTTTGACTTTTCTGCAGGGATTTAGTGATTGGCTGGAGTAAACTCTTCCTAGCCTATCATCAATCCCTAGGATTTATCCTGTGCCTCAATTATTGTTGCTTAAATTGCAACACATTTCAATGTTAGATTTAATCTAAATGAAAGTGATTAAAGAAACAAACTAAGAAATATATTCCCCCTTCACTGCATGTGTATGTCAGTAATGAGAGATTTGTGTTGTCATAAAGGAGGAAATATATCCCTAAGATCCCTAGCTAAAACCAAACAGAAGTCAAGAAATGCACCAATATCTCAAAGAAGGCATATTCCTATATCCCAGTCTCCCACCTCTTTCCTATGCTACAGATCAGGGTGTCGTTCCACTGATGTAAAGAATACATTTCACAATAGCAGTTCGAGATGAAAACCAACCATCATTATTATACAAGAAGAACTATAGAAATATTCCACAGAGTCTTAATAGAGGTGTAATTCCTTATTTAATCAAATGCATTTCTGAGTATTAGCATTTTAAAATAAAATTTTAGCCAATCAGAAACCAGTTTTATATTTTAAAATGCTTTCATGGATAAGTTCTTCTTTGATTGGCTGATGTAAGACAAGAGGAGGAAGGAAAGTCGTGTGATTAAATCAGAGAACTGGGCAGCAAGGGACCTGGATTTTATTCCATAGTCACAGGATTCTTGTGTAACTATGGGCACTTCATTTAGCCTCTCTGTGCCTCAGTTTCCCCATCTGTCAAATGGGGAATAATAATACCTACCTCACAGGGGGGTGATGAGACGTTTAATTCATTAATATTTGTGACGCACCTTAAGATCTTTGGCTGGGAGGCCCTATGAAAGTGTGAGGTATTATTATTAATGCACACTACAGATCTGTTCTCAGAGTGCAATTGATCAATAATGGCAAATTGAACACCAATTTCCTTCAGACAAAATGATTTAATCTACATGAGTCATTTGGGAGTACAGAGATAATGGGCCACTTTTATTATGGGTGCAATGCCACTGGTTTCAGTGGAGTTACACCAAGGATAAATTTTGCCCAAGGTATTTAAGCGAATTCTGTCACTGGATAATGTCTGCTGCTATAAAAAATATATATCTTGATTTTACTTTGCCATTTATTTTTATTAAATGTCTTATCTTCACCTCAGAACTTATCGGGTGGTAGGAAACAGTTATTCAGATGCTACATTCTTCTGCACTGAGATTCTCTTACTTATATGCTACCTAATAAACTTCCTCTGAGGAGGCTAAGTTTAGCTTATTTAGTATGTATGCATACATGTGTAATGGAGATATGTGCCTGCTGTGACATATCTACATTTGTTTCTAGCCGCTGCAACTATCCAGCCCAGATAATTGCTAAGGAGAGAGTTTGATCATTACGGAAAGTTAATTTGAACACTGCCGTGTTCTTGTTTGAGATTTTAATTATTATATTAACCAATAGATGCAAATAAAGAACAAGCCATCAGTGATTCACACACATTTGTAATAACTGTGTAGTATTTGCCTGCCAACAAGGAGGAAATGAACAGGACAGGGCGCAAGAGCAAATCCTAAAAGGAGGGGTGAAATTAATAATACAGTTGACCATCCGTTTCTCTTAGGTAAAAGATTTCACTGACCAGCGAGATGATAGTGTCATTTAAACCTCTATCTGCAAGAACCTATGGCCAAAATTTTTAAAAATGGGCGTCTATACTTAGACTCAAGTCCATAGTTAGACACCTAAATAAATAGTCTGATTTTTAAGAGTGCTGAGCACCTGCTGCCTGTGGCACCTTTTACAATTAGGCCAGTTATTTAAGTGCCTACTTAAGGGTGATATTTTCAAAAGTATCTAAGGGATTTAGCTGCATAAGTCCCACTGACTTGAGGCACCATTTCTGAAAATCTTGGCCCAAGTGCAAAAAAAAAAGAAAAGAAAAAGGAAACCTTATTCCACTCCATCCTTCCCTCACAGTATCAAACCTATACAGACAATGATACCCTTATAACAAAGGCAAAGATGGTAGTTGGGATATGTACATATGTTAGACAAATATACATATTTTTAGTAGTTATATACTGTATATTAAACTACCAAAAATTAGACTCAAAAGAACATACAGACACTGTCAGATTGATGAAAAGCTTTTACTGTACTACCTAAGGGTTAAGAAACATTCCCCTGTGGGCAGCTTATTCCATAATTGTCCATTATGGGTTTTCTTGCACTTTACTCTGCAGCAGCTGGTATTGATCAGTGTGGATGACAGATACCAGACTAGATGGACAATTGGTGTGACCCAGTTAATTCCTATATTCAAACTTGGTGCTAAAACCACAAGTGGGTGGGACAGGCTGAAATCATTATTCCACTCTGTTTCATGAGATATTTTATGAACTTTTCACATTATTTTCATTTTACCTGCAAGCTCTGATAAATAAGAGTTAATGCCCATCTTTCAGTAATGAAAAAAAAAAAAAAAAAGGCTACATGCCCCATTTGTAATTGGTTTTAAATATAAAACAGTCTTTAGCTATTGAAGAAATTCAGGTAAAAGGGCGTCTTCCAGAAGATTATAAGCATTCAAGACTCCCATGTAAAATTAAGCCATTAATCATGATTATAATTGCAAGCTACACAGATCTCTGGAGACACTACAACCCATAGCTGAAGAAAATGCTAACAATTACTCTGTATTTACGGGCCGCTATTCAAAGGCACAAATGGCAGCTAGGCCCCCTGTTCCCAGTTGGATGCCTAGTGCCCCTTTGTGCCTTTGACTAAATCTCCACCTTAATTACTAATGGAAAGATGAATCTGCTCTCAGGACCCAGCTGCCACATCTTAGCCATTGTGCCTAACAAAGACAATATGACTGCATGAAAATGCACATATAGACCACTACTAGACCTAGTGCATAATGACAATGCTCTGTCAGGTTGCCACAATAAAAAAGTTACATTCAGACAGTCTGACTGAAAAAGACTCTGACCTGCTAAAATTAAGAGACTGCAAAATGTACCTAAAGACGTTAGCACTATTAAAATTAAAATGTAATCCCGTCTCACGCTAAGCTGATTAATTCCTTTTTATTTTTTAAATGGACATTAATGCATCAGGGTCAGTACTTCCATGGGTAAAGGGATTAAAATTTCAAACAAAGCAAGAACAGTGGGGGATGAGGAAAGCAAAGAGAGAACAATGCATCTGTATAAGGAAACACCACTCCAGCCAGCTCTGTTTCTTCACCATCTTTTTCTTGCAGCACTATAAGGTTACCAGACAGCAAGTGTGAAAAATAGGGATGGGGCTGGGGGGTAATAGGTGCCTATATAAGACAAAGCCCCAAATATCAGGACTGTCCCTATAAAATTGGGACATCCGGTCACCCTAAGCACTACATAAGTGATCAACAGAAGAAGCAGGGAGTAGTACAGGAGTACTGTAATCAGAGGACATAGCCATTAAATGACCCCAGCTTTGGACTGTAACTTGCCCTCTGTGCAAGGGACTAAGGGGATGGAAGGTCCCTTGTATTCCGCAGTGTGGGCTAGCTTGATGGCCAGTCTGTGTGCTGGGGTAGAGTGTAGGTTCAGAGGGGCCTGGAGAGCTCAGCAGGTGCAGAGGAGCCATAATTCATGAAGGTCTGGCACAGATTATGCCCACCCCGCCACCCCCATCAGCTGGCTGCTCCTGGCCTGGCATAGCTATGCAGTACCACTTACTCACAGCATGATGTAAAGCCCTTCATGATGAGCTGAAGCCCAATTTTTAAAATTTCACTCTTTTGTGAAAATATGCAAGATATGTCGTTGCCGGTTTTCCAAACTGCTTTTCTACCATGAGTCTCCTAGGTCTCTTCTAGTGTTGATATGTGCACTTGGAACCAATAAAATTAGCCTAGCAAAAGGGCCTAGGAACTTAGTCTACGGAAAATGCATAGAAATGATATAAAGATAGATTTTACTGCTCTACTTGTCACACAGAGTTATAGAAGAGAATTGCATGTTTAGCTTAGAGGGAATGTTCATTTCAGAAAAATGAAAAGAGAAGTTAATTGCTATGACTGTTTGAAATTACTTTAACAAATACATTTTGGGAACTGGGACATAACATTGAAGCAGTAAAACTCTCCAGCCTCCAAGCTCTTTCCAGTTTATCTGGATCTGTTACTGTGGTCCAAGCTCACTTCACCTAGGAAATATTAGACCTTCTCTATTAAGCTGTATATTGCTAGTGTACACGAAGGAGGACTCCTTAGGGACAGTGGGCATTTGTAGCTACAAAACCCTTCAGGTCTCTGTCACATTCTCATAACAACTGCCATTTTTCACAACGTGAGGCAGTCATCATTTGGATGACACTAAATCGGAGGAACTGTCATGGATGCTTCAATCCGTGTTCAAACAGATTGCAGATTTGTTACACATTTTGCCCAAAGATGCGGGGGAAGGGGGAGGATCTTAAAACCAAGGACTCTATGCTCAATAAAAGATGCAAAAGTCCAGAACAATCTTATAATGAGCCCCATTAAGTGTTCGCATTTAAATGCAGCGAAAGAAATGGTAATTCACCTGAGTTAGGTGTACACAGTGCCATAAACATACACATAAGAGAATCCCAGAGTCATGCACCAATCATCATGACATCTAGATGCCAAATTCAAGGACTTCAAACTTCTGCCTCATCACGGTAGGACTCTGTTTGCCATCGTCCAACTTGTGGGAAAGATGCTAGAGGATTTTTTTAATGCCCATGAAAAGTCAGCGTCTGGATGTGCTGCCTCAGTTGAAAGATGGCAGCTTCAGCAGCATAGTGCCTCCTAGCACCATGCTGCGGCAGTAGTAGAAGTAGAGGTACAGAGGATACAGAGCTTTTCCTGGCTCTCCCTACACTGCGTTAGGGCAGTGGTGTGCAGTGCGGGAGCCAATGTAGTGACCACAGCGCTGGAAGGCATATTAATCTTTTAACTTCCTGTAAAGCAGGGCATTACAGGATGCGCGCTCCCCTTTTTTATCAGAGATTGTGACTCCATGGGCCACCCTATACGAGAATTCCTAGTAAGCCACCATCTATTGCGGGGTACAGTTCGGAGCAAGCCACCACCAGGGTAGGCAATGTGGCCACCCCAGCCCCATTTTTCCCTCTGACTCCAGTCAACTCACATACACCAGAAGTTTTTATTAATATACCCGGTACAGGAGTCTGCTTTATTATGCCATTTTGTTGCCTAATGGAAACAATCCCTTTAGCCTGGCCAGGCCCAGGCAGCTCTTCACAAGTTCCTTTTAAAATTCAGTTCCTGACTGTTTTGCAGCATCAGGTTCAGCAGAACAAGGCTTCAAATTGCTCTCTTGTTCCTGTTACTATTTGCAGTATTGCCAACTCCACATGTTCAAAAAATCATGTGTTGGGCCTCAAAAATCACAAGATTTGGTTAAAAATCATGTTATTTAAAAAAATAAATCAATCTGGGGCTCATTTTATTTTATTTTCTGAGCTTTCAGGAGGTAGTTGGATCATGATTTCAAGCTTCTCTGCAACCATGAGAGCTAGCTATTTATTTTTGATTTTGTATTATTTAAATGAAAGCTGAGATTCTCACCTAATCACATGACTCCAAGAGCTGGGGCTTTAAGCAAAACCACCAAATATCACCGGTCTCATGATAAAAAAAAATGTCACTAGAGTTAACAACACTACCATGACGCTCTCCTCAGAGAGCCCAGAATCGTAAGCCAGTATGTTACCCCTCTGCCTCAGCAAGAGAGAGCTTTACTGGAACTTAAACTAAGGGTAAGCTCCCTTCTACTCCGATCTGACTGCCTCACCAGCAAATGCCTTGGGACTCTGCCAATCTAAACCTTGTCTTGCAGGTAACATTCAGTGAACCCCAGTTCACGAGTTCCCCAGAGACGTTTCTCTGTTGTGTTCAGTCCCTCTCACTGGACGCACCGAAATGATTAAGTCCGCTGTCGCCAAAGAGACAGTACACACACGCTAGCCAGTTAGCCCTGCTGAGGACACTTTTTACCTTAATACACAGCACGGAGATGGTCTACAGTAAAACTATAAATACATTTATTACTAAAGAACACTGATACTGAGTAAGAGAAAAAGAGATGGGCATGGTTACAAACAAAGCAAAAACCAACACCCTTTCTAGTGTCTAAAACTTAATATTAGCAAGCTACAATCTTTGCCTAAGCAGATTTCTCACCTACATCAAACTATCTGCATCTCTGGCCCATGGCAGAAGGAGCTACCATTCACAGAATACACCAGAGTTCTTTTCCCCCACTGGTATGCAGATGCCATGCGGTCTTCCTCGTCCTCTCTGGTCAATTTGCTTTTTTGACTGGCTTAATCACTTTGTTTACCTGAGCTGTAAATGTACTTTCATTGTCCTTTGCTTGTAATCAAGCCATGCAGGCAGGTAAATCCACATTTCTTTGTCAAGGGCAGGCTTGTTTATCAATTCACTCCAAAATGTAGTTTAAGAACATATTTCCAGCCCTCATACATAATTGTTTATACACAGCCTGTACATACAGCACACAGTGAAATTCAAGACTACTGTGTCACTAGATTTTATAGGATACCTTACGAGACACTGTTTGGCTAAATATTCTGACAAGAGTGGGTTGGGTGTGCCCTTTGCTAGTTGGCAACTCTTAGGAACACAACTACATTTGGTTCATCCCTGAGCCCAACATGGTCTCTTTTAGTCTTTCCCTGTATTCACACAGTCCTTCTGGCCCCTGTATCACAGCTCTAGTTGGGGACATCCTGGTTCTCTAAGACTTTTCTCCCTAACGTACTGTAGAGAGCCATCCCATATGTCCTGCTCCTGTGATCCCAGTTCCTTCTCCACAGGTGACTGCTTGAACCCTGGCAAGCTTTCCCAGCTGACCACTATCCTGGCGCTACAGTAAGAGTGCCTTCTGCCTCCCTGCAACTCTTCCTTCACTGTGTAAACAGGCAGCCCATCATATACAGTCACCTCCATGCTGCTGTCATGTGACCCTTGGTCACCTCACCTGGTCGTGAAGCCATAAGACCTTCAAAAACACCAACTAGGAAACTCCAGCCAGAATGGTGCAGCAAGTCTCCTCGCTAAAATGGGATACTATGAGCAATCACACCCAATCTGCACTCTCTACACTGGCTTCCCATAGAATACAGTTTCTCAGATTCAAGGTTTTGATCCTTAATGTCAAGGCACTCAATGGTCTGGGCCCAGACTATGTAAAAGAATGGCTAAATCTCCATGATGAAGACCATGGTTGACAATTCCACTTTTCATGCACAATGGAATGTTCTACAATAAGGTTAAAACTCATCTGTGCAGGATACAAACCTTTCTTGGGGACTGGTCTGAGACTGCAGAACAAATTGCCATGGGAGTGAAGGACCATTACAAGGGAGAGAGTGTTAGTGTTGGCCACCTCCCAGATATATTGGGTAAGGTGATTTTGGTCCCCAATTAAGAACGTAAGAATTACCATACAGCCCAAACCAAACCAATCGTCCATTTAGCCAGTATCCTGTCTCTGACAGTAACTGGTACTAGATGGTTAAGATGGAATGAACAGTACACGGCAATTTATTAAGTGAGCCATCCCCTGTCATCTAGTCCCAGGTTCTAGCAGTCAGAGGTTTAGGGACACACAGAGCATGGGTTGCGTCCCAGACCATCTTCGCCAATGGTCATTAATGGCTCTCTCCTCCATGAACATACCTAATTCTTTTTTGAACCCAGTTATACTTTTGGCCTTCACAACATCCCCTGGTAATGAGTGCATTGTGTGAAGAAGTATTTCCTTAGTCTTGTTTTAAACTTGCTGCCTATTAATTTTGTTGGATGATCACTGGTTCTAGTATTAGGCAAATGTGTATTCTTTATTCACTTTTTCTATACCTCTATCACATCCCCCCTTTAGTCACCTGTTTTCTAAGATGAACAGACCCAGCCTTTTTAATCTCTCCTCAGATGGCAGCTGTTCCATATCCCTAATCATTTTTGTTGCCCTTCTCTGTACTTTTTCCAATTCTAATATATCTTTTTTGAGATGGGGGTGACCAGAAATGCACACAGTATTCAAGGTATGGCCATACTTTGGATTAATATAGTGGCATTATGATATTTTCTGTTTTATTATGTATCCCTTTCTTAATGGTTCCTAACACTGTTAGCTTTTTGTTGTTGTTTTTAACTGCCACTGCACATTGAGTGGATGTTTTCACAGAACTATGCGCTATGACTCCAAGATCTCTTTCTTGAGTGGTAACAGCTAATTTAGATTCCATCATTTTAGATGTATAGTTGGGATTATGGTTTCCAATGTGCATTACAAAGCATTTATCAGCATTGAATTTCATCTGCCATTTTGTTGCTGTTACCCAGATTTGTGAGATCCCTTTGTAATTCTTTCCAGTCAGCTTTGGATTGAAGGAGCTCTCACCTTCACAACTTTGTTCTAACAACAGTAGAAATGAAGAATGTGTAGCTCAATTTTTTAACTGAAATATCCTTATAACTGCAAAGCTCCATGATGCCTTTCCTGAAATTAATGAATAAATACAAACAGTGGAACATATTCTGTGGATGTTATTTCTCTCCCCCACCCCTATACGGCCTTCACAGAAATTACTTACACATGGAATAGGCGCAGCATAGACAATGTCTCAACAAAACTGTTCACTTTACAGGCTTTCCAAGGCTAAGATTTACCTGGCCTTGAGCTGGCCATTGCAGCTGAGAGACATGGGGTTCTTGCTGTATCCTATGCAGATGCTAACGAGGCTTGTAAAGGTCATGGAAACTGGCATCACTAAGGCTAGGTCTACACTACAGCGGGGGGTCGACCTAAGATACGCAACTTCAGCTACGTGAATAGCGTAGCTGAAGTGGCGTATTTTAGGTCGACTTACCTGGCTGTGAGGACGGCGGCAAGTCGACCGCTGCCGCGCCGCCGTCGACTCCGCTACCGCCTCTTGCCGCGGTGGATTTCCGGAGTCGACGGCAGAGCCATCAGGGATCGATTTTATCACGTCTTCACTAGACGCGATAAGTCGATCCCCGATAGACCGATTGCTACCCGCCGATCAGGCGGGTAGTGAAGACGTGCCCTGAGAGTTTAACAATTCAGTCAGTTAATCACTGAAAGCAGGCTTTTCTACAGGGTAAAAAAGTGAATTGTTCGGTCCAGGAGCAGGCAGGTAGGTAGCCAGAGGTGGATTAGAGGTTTGTTGGGCCCTGGGCCAGAGCAAGTCAGGGTCCCCTCCCCACCCCTTCCACCTGCAATCCCCCAGAGTTCTTGCTGGGGAAATGAGGTCAGGGCACAAGAGCTTTCCCCACCCCGCCCAGTGCTCCTGCCAGGGAGCAGGGTCAGGGCACAGGGCAAGGCAGAGTGGGTCAGGGCACAGGGGTGCTCATTTTTCTAGGAGCCCGCCAATTGGGCATGGGTCCCACTGGCCCAGTGGCTCATCCGCCACTGTAGGTAGCAGTCCTACTCAATAGCTTGCCATTTCCCATGCTAATCCCTTACATTTCTTCTCCCTCATTCTCTTCCATCCTGTGCAGAGCAGAAGATATCTGAGCAAAGAGGGCCTACTCCATACACAGACCTAGGGAGAATGATCTGACACTGATATTTGTCCACTTGTGGGTTGTTTTTTTTACCAATACTTAATTAAACTTTATTGTTCTGACTAAAGTTTGGAACGCAACTACTCCTATAATCCGTTTTTTTTAATTTAAACTCTTTGGTGCACTCTGACATTACAAGTCCCAGCACATTTTGGTCAATACCCTAATGATAAATGTAATCCCCTACATATGGCTGCATCCTTTTCCCTTTTCTTCTCGGGGCATGGGTTGTGGTTTTACCGAGAATGGTGCCTGGTGCCTTCACTCAAGGAAACCCCTCCTAGTGCAGAGAACATGGTGTTCCTGTCCCTAGGGACAATGTTTAACAGTGAATCTCATACAGAGGTGTGTTAGTCAGAGTAAACAAAATAAAATAGCTACCACAATTCCCAGCAGAATAAAACAGTAACTGGGGCTTTATTAGGTATGGGGAACTCAGGCTAGAGTACAATAGGAAAAGGGATTAGGATAATAAAAGACAGTTAACAATACATGAAGTCTACCTCCACCCCAACATTTACAGCCGTACAAACCACCCTGCTCCCTCCCAGCACCTGCAGAGTCAAATAGTGAGTTTAGGCTCTGCCTTTGATGGGTGGTTCAGCACTGAAATCGGTGGCTGGCTTAAAACACAGCAGCAAAATAAGGATGATTTTACAAAGTCTCCACGGCAAGGAGGGTAAGATTATCCTTGTGGCTCTCTGGTCTGGATTCAAATGCGCAGTTAGGGCTCGCTTTTGGTAACCTGACATTGACTCTTTCCTCAGCCTCCTGGGTTCCTGGTCTCTGCTGAGATGATACTGCTTAATGTCCCAGAAATCTCAAAAGGACTCAAAGTCTTGCTTGGGTAGGAATGTGGAGGGAAGAAGGGTGCACCCTGGCTGCGTAGCTTTTCTCCTTGCTATACACCAAAAACAGGCAAGACCAAAAGTACTACTAATCCCCTTGTCTCTGGGCTCTGGCTTATGGTTGCTTCCTGAGTATCTTCCAGCTTGTTCTATCTCTGCCCTGGACTCAAGGCTATCTGGGAAATGGAATCATAAGCCTCTGCCACCATTACTGCTGTAGTCCCGGGGTGAGTTCCCTAGATGGTCACTGTAGTATTTCAGAAGACTCCCCTCCAAAGGGGCACCCCTCCATAAATAATGACATCAAATAGAACTTTTAAACTTAAGATCTTTTACAAAACCCCTTTGCAGAGAAAGAGAAGCTTTATCAGCTCTGTTTTTCAGATGAGGTAAGTGAGGCAAAGATCAATTAAGTCATTTGCCCAACACACACAGCTAGACAGTAGAGAAGCCAGCTCTACCTGGGCAGGCATATATCCTGCAGACATGCAGATGGGGGAATGCATGCTCGTGCAGTGGTGCATGATGGACTTCGGGGCTGAAAATCAGGCCCTGTGTATATCTGTGTAGACATATATGTGCATTTTCTTACTATGTGTAATATAATAAATAAGCAAAATGGCCCAAGT
Organism: Terrapene triunguis; assembly: GCF_002925995.2. Lineage (NCBI taxonomy): Eukaryota > Metazoa > Chordata > Testudines > Emydidae > Terrapene > Terrapene triunguis. Next base: position 19,486,837 of record NW_020664393.1, read on the forward strand.
TCAGTGAGGGCAGCATGTTAATAAACTGTCATTACCAACAGATGACAGTTGGTTAATACAGATTAATTCCTAATGAAGAAAAAAACTCTTTATGTAATGTAATGCTTTTGGCCGTGGCTCAAAGGTTGTGATCATCCACCCACGGCAAACCTTTAAATCCGGATTTGTTCCACAAGGAAAAAAACCCTCCAAATCTACCAGTTTTTCAAGTTACAATTCAACCAGCCTAAATCAATTCCAGGAGCATCAGATTTGTTTCCTAAATAGTACAATATGTTAAATTATAGATAGAGTTCTCCTGTATGTATTCTCAGCTTCACTTCAAGCTACTAGGGGTAGTCAATGGGATAGTGGTATAGAGAATTATATATAGACCACGTACAGAAAATAGCCACTTTGAGTTCCTTAAAAGGATTGCACCTGTAAGGCATAGCCCCATATTGGAGGGATGCACAGGGGCGTCTACTGCAATGGGAGACCCAGGAGGAATTGTATCCAACTCAGCAAGATTTCCACTTGGATTATTGAGCAGTGCACCCGGAAGCATCAGTTCTGCTGTCCTTCCTAAGGGTGTGGTGTGCATCCCATTTCTGGGGTGGCTAGTGCTGCCAGCAATCTCAAGCCACCAAGCAAAGACACAATGGTGTGGCTTCTTGTGCACTCAAGCAGGGCAAGGGCCTTAGTCTGGTCCTTAATTTTTGTTACACACAAGAAAACAGATAGCAAAAAGCAAGAGGTCAAAACAGTTTAGGAAAACAATATTTTTCATAGACTAGAATCATAGACTAGAATCATAGAATATCAGGGTTGGAAGGGACCTCAGGAGGTCATCTAGTCCAACCCCCTGCTCAAAGCAGGACCAATCCCCAGCTAAATCATCCCAGCCAGGCCTTTGTCAAGCCTGACCTTAAAAACCTCTAAGGAAGGAGATTTCGGCAATAGTTCTCCAGACTTCTCAGCTGTAGGGGGCCACATCCTCAGCTGGTATAAATCAGCATAGTTCCACTGATTTCTGGCCCATAGTCCATTGGCAACATGCCTGCCTACAATAGACAAGTGAAAACCCTGAAATTTTCCTGTTGCGTGACCACCCCCTACTCCACCCCCAATCAATCACAGATGGATTTTGCCCTGCCACTTCAAAAAGAATTATTTATGATAATATATTTTATGTAAGAAAACAGTGTCACTGTCTTTAAGGGAATTCAAATGTCAGTGAGAGTTGGCTCCTTTGGGCACCTCTGGACAACATCCTGTTCTCTAGTGCTCCTCCAATCTGTTTCAGTGCTGCATTCACAGATGTACATTTGCAGATCCACCAACCACAGAACCATGAAGCACCCTATGATTCTGAAAACAGTCCTGAGAGTTTGAGAACCCGCCCCCCCAAAAGCCTGAGGCTTAGGCCAAAACCAGAAGTGATCTGAAATTACATCCCACTCAAACATCAATAGAAATTGAAGGCTACAAGTAGGTTTGCCTGTGACTCTGTAAAGGAAACATAAAATAGTTGATTCTAATATTGGAAAGAGAAGTTGTTTCTGCGTTTTATACAATATAGCACAGCACAGAAATGGATAACTTAAAAGGGCCAGTCTATACAGGTCACGCTGTTACCTAAAACACATAGGGCCTGGTTCTCAGTTACTCCATTCCTGCAGTTGGGACAGAAACAAAGGCAAGGAGAGAGGTAAGGCAGCTTTAAGCCTACCTTTACACTACCTGTATTCTGGGGATGTGCAAGGCCCTGCCCAGCCCCAGCAACCTCTTTCTGCTGCTGTAAAGCATTGCACAGCCAGCTCTTATACCAAATGCCCCCAGTGAGATGGGAGCAGGGCAGAGCACAGCTCTACTCAGCCTGTTCATAGCGGGCATATAACTCCAATCAATTACAGCAGCCTTTAGGCTGCTCTTACTTCAGAGCTGAGGCAGCATAGGGAGCATAGCCAGCTTCTTGACGGCTCCTCCCTAAACGCTCCCATACCAGTCAGATCTCAGAGCAGGAGAGAAATCGGCCCAATATTTTCCTTGGTAGATGTCAGCCAGTGAAAACTATTCTAAGGTGCTTTGATTTAGTTTGTCGTCATCATTCTCATGATACGTGATTGTTGTTTCTCCTTCTGCGGCAGGCGCAATGTTGCAATAGACGTCTCAAATGATAATGCTGTGGGGGGAAGATGTTGTTGAAAGAGATTATGCTGCTGATAAACAGCATGACTAGTTGCAACCTGAAACAACTAGACTCAACTTAACATAGACAGTGTGAACAGTAATGGCATGTGGTTGATATCTGATCTACCAATGCCCAAGGGAAAATCCCCTAAAAGTGCCAGTCCATAAAAGGAAAGACTGTCAATGGTACCAGAAGCTTTAAGAATGTGTAACCCAGGTGGCGTCCCCAGCTGGTCATCCACTCCCATGACTATCATGCAAGAAAGAGGGTTGAGTGTACTGATATTAGCAAAAGGGTTGTCATCATCACGCCTCGCTACAAGCTGTTCTCACATGCATTGTTGGTTTGGGGAGCTGATTGGTGAATGATTCCCAAAGCTACTGAAGGAGAAGAGCACATTCCGTGATGGACGTATTTGTTGATGAAAGGGGCAACTTTCTTCTCCCATTTTAAAACTAGGTACCAAATACTCTGGGATGTTGGAGCTTTAGCTGGGGGTGATCAATTGCCAGTGGAAGAATACAGACCCTAGTCCACGTAGTCTAAACCAACATTTCTCAGTTGTGTGGGCCACATTCCTCCCGCCATTTCCGGGAAGGGAAGTTACGAGTTTGAAATTTCATTACAATGTAAAGGAAAGAAAATCACAGTTCGCCACTCCCCACGTAACCTTACCCTTCAAGGTCAGGCATTCTGTCAACCTCTCAAAACACAAAGCTATAGTGGGTTATTAGTATTATTGATTCATTTTTTATGCTTATAGTAAATGTAAAGGGGTTTGTAACAGGGCCAGCTGCCACCTGAGTACCCCCACGTGCCAGCGGTTGCTCCACACTGCCCTGCCTCTTTCCTATTCTTCAGGGCCTCTTAAGAACACCACATAGTCTCTCTTGCCCAATCACAACCCTTTTTAGAGTGTTTTTTTAATCAACACAAAGTTTTAAAAAAAAACTAAACAAAAAAATCTGCCACCCCGCCTTAAGCTGGGCACAACCCCTCCTCCTAGAGGTACTGGCCCTGTCTCCTCTCTGACTATCTGGAGTAGACGCAAGACCTGGCCAGTGTGTCCCAAAAAACAAAACTTTTGGCTGGATGTTCTTACCCAGCGGCGTCGGGGTGTGGGGGCTTCCTCTGCTCCCCGGCAGGTGCGCCGGGTGGGTGGAGCGGGGCAAGCCCCTGCGTCCTGACCCTGCTCCCCAACAGGAGCTCTAGGCAGGCGGAGTGGGTCAGGGTGCACCCATTTTTCCAGGGGCCCCCCAATTAGTGGGGGCCCCATTAGCCAAGTGGCTAATCCGCCACTGCATATAAGGAAGGGGGCAGGAATCACCCCTCTTTCCCCAGGCTGCAGAGTAGTTATAGTGATGCTTCATGACCTCGTATTCTGCTCCTCCATGAAGTGGGACCCACAGGGTCCATATGTCAGCAAGCCCTCTTGAGATCCACTCCTAGCCCCTTATCTAGCATGGCCCCCTCCTACCTGTCCCATCCACTTCCCTAGTAAAACTACATCTTTCTGCTACCTGGGACATTCTTGTCTTGGGAAGTATGGAGTACTAATACCCAACAGGGATCGTGTCATCCCTTCCCCTCCCCCCACACCTACAAGGGGCAGAATGTCTTGGTAGGTTAGCATTCTCTCTCAAAAAGTTGAAAACACAAACACACCAAATCTCTGCCACAGGAAACAGCTGAATCTAAAGCACAGTCTGGGCTACCCATGCCGTTTTTTTGGAAGGAGTTTAAGAGGCAGATGGCAGTAGAGGAGCTTATATAAAATGATTTCCACATCATGAGTACGGTATGTAGCCAGGGTATAAATCTGTGAATCAAGACAGTTAAAAGCTGGAAGCAAAGAACTATTTGTGCATTTAAAGAAAAACAACAAAAGCACAAAGTCATGTCATTCTATTTCCTACAATCTACTCTATATATAATTTTCTAAAAATGCAGTCGTTTCCATATTTGGTAATGGAAAGTCAACTCTTTTCTTGTAAGAAACAATGCTCAAGTTTGATCTTTGATACCTCTTGATTTTCTTATACTTTGTGGCAAAGGCCATGTACTTTCTGCAGACATGTGACACCTCACCTATTCAGCATGAGACTAGGCCGATCACATTCTCACCCATCCAGGGCTGAATTTCATGAAGAGACTTTTCCTGCCTCTGGGCTGAAGTCATGCTGTTGTGCTACAATCAGCAACCTCAAGTCACAGCACTTTACTCCCCAGGCATCTTGGCTACTGAGTGCCAAGCCACTGCCCCACTTCAACTGGACAATTCCGTTCTTTAGGTATTGGGATTTTCCCCTGAAATAAATAATTCTTTTCCTTTAAAAACAAAAAAGTTGCCAGCAGCTCAGCATTTAAGGCAATCCTAAAGTTGTGGAGTTGGGGGCGGTGCCTTTAAGGGCTCTGCTTCCCAGACAAAGTCTAGGCATGGTACTGTGAAGCTCTTGCTGTTGCGTACAGCCAGTTGGAACTGGACACAGAATAAATCAGATCTGTTGCAAGCTCCTTAAAACAACGAGTGTTCACAAAACACCACAACAGTAACAAATAGGTCATGTGGAAGAGGGAAGAGGAAAGATTTTGCCCCAAACCAGATCTCATTTTCAAGTCTCTATTTGACTTAACCCTTTCGTCTAAAAAAAATTAATCAAATAATACATTTATGTATCAGAGTGGTAGCTGTGTTAGTCTGTATCAGCAAAAACAACGAGGAGTCCTTTAATTTGTTAGTCTCTAAGGTGCCACAAGGACTCCTCGTTGTTTTTACATTTATCTATGATTTTACTGTGGAAAATTCCTCAAAAATGTCTCTTGTAGAATATTTTTTAAATGTCATTTAATTTTATTTTTTACAGTTTAAAAAATGATTTTAGCACTAGTGAAAGCTGTTGGCCTGACTGTCCTGAAGCTCAAAACTTCTGTTTATCCACATAACAGGAAAATGATGGGCAGCGGTAAGAAGCTTTCCCAATACTGCCCCTCCCCTCAGACCTGCACAGCACTTCCATTCCTGGCCCTCTGCTGAGACTGCCAACATGGGGTCAGTTAATACCAACTGTGTATTTTGAGAGCCATCCCCCTTACGTCAGACCCTCCTTGACCGCTTCTCACATCAATGGAGGTGTCTTCGTTTCATGGTTGTGTTGATTATTTACCCTGAAACAGACAGAATCCAGAAAGTGTCATTTATGCTAAAGGAAGGAATCCCACTCCATTTTAGGGTCTTTGCATGAATAATTTCACTGTTCCCTTTAATTTTGGACTCTGTCCTCCACCTGTCCCTCATTTGGGTCTCATCTGTTTCAGAGTACAGTATAAAATGGAGCCAGACCTGCTCCCATTGAAGTCATTGGAAAAACTCCAATTGACTTCTGACAGGTCTGAACTAGCCCCGCATGTATTCAAAGAAGAGTATGGCAATGCGTACAAACTGAGCCATTCTTTTGGAAGTCATAATGCATAATTCTGTCAGAATAGGTTGGGGTTTTTTTTTTGAAGACTTTTGGAAAAGAAATTGCAGTTTTATTCTGGCTCAAGTAGGGGGAGACAGCTCTGTATCAGTTTTCCCCATGGAGAGAATGAAGTAGGTTTTTACTGTGATCAAAAGGACACATTCCATACTTTTATTAGTGACATTTTTAGGTTGTTTTTGTTTTTCCAGATAGGAAAGTTTTTTACTCTGTACAGTAACTGGAGTTCTTCAAGACATGTTGTCCATATGCATATTCGACTGATAGTGTGCATGTGCCTCATGCACTGGAAATCAGAGGTTTTTTAGTCAGATGTACCAGTGAGGTCCACATGCAGTCTTCAATCCTTGTGCACCTCTGCAAGGGCATATCAGGGCAAGGTGCACCCACTGCCATTTAGTTCCACAGAATCTCTTCTTATGGAGAGGACTCTAAGGTAGATGGGATGGAAGGGCAGGTTGTGTAATCTGCATAAGGATGACTCACCATGAAGAACTCAAGTTACTTTACACAGTAAGTAACTTTCCTTTCTTCTTTGAGTGATTGTCTATCTGCACATTCCACTGATGGTGTCTCCCAAGGAGTAATCACATTAAGGAGGTGGGAGCTCAGAGTAGTTCGTGAAATAATGACTGAAGGACATTTTTGCCAAATGCAACATTGGATCTAGAGGCATAGTGTCATGTGAACGTGTGGACTGATGCCCAAGTAGCTGCCTTACAAATGTCTGATATTAATAAGTTTTGCAGTGATGCTGCCGACGCGGCTTATGCTCTGGTGGAGTGTGTCCTGACTGTGGCTAGTGGGTCAACCTTGGCCCCTCATCACATGTTCTAATGCAATCAGAAATCCAGTTATGTAGTCTCTGGGATGAAATTGTAGAGCCCTTCATCCTTTCTGCAATAGATACAGTCTTGGACATGTTTGAAACTGTTTTGTTATATTCAGGTAGCAGGCAAAGGCTATTTTCACATCCAGTGTATGCAACAATGCCTCTGATTTGGATGTGTGTGGTTTTGGAAAGAATACTGGTAGATGTATTGGTTGACTGAGATGGAATTCTGTGACTACCTTGGGAAGGAATTTGGGATGAGTCCTCATCAATCCTTTATCTGGGTGGAATAGTGATAGGGTGGGTCAGCCGTTAGTGCTTGAATCTCATCTACTTTTCTGGCTTCTTCTTTCGTATGTATCACAAGTTGATATCTAGATTGTTCAGCCATCTAACTGCTGCATCATCGAGCATAGCAGGGTGTTGCAGTCCACCATCCAATCTTCTAATTGTGCACTTCTCCATCACATATTTGACCATCTGCTCCGCTGCACTGCAGTTACACTGTGAAGATTGGACTAATCCAAATTTCTGTGTTGTGACAGGTTTCAGAGTAGCAGCCGTGTTAGTCTGTATCCGCAAAAAGAACAGGAGTACTTGTGGCACCTTAGAGACTAACAAATTTATTAGAGCATAAGCTTTCGTGGGCTACAACCCACTTCTTCGGATGCATATAGAGTGAAACATTGAGGAGATATATATACACACATACAGAGAGCATGAACAGGTGGGAGTTGTCTTACCAACTCTGAGTGACAGTCACTCTGGCTGTTCCAGTCAGCAGCCTGTTAAGCCTAGTCCAGATCTGCGTCCCAGGTTGCAAACATGTGAATCTAAGTTAGGGTTCTGAAATCCATCAGCATGCCTGTCTCTGTATCCCAAAATTGCTGCCATACTGTGAAGACACAGCTGTTGGCCCTGATATACTGTTGTTCATCCGAGACTGGCACTGGGCCAATAGCACTGCCAAAAGTGCCTGAACAGCTACTGCAAAAGGATTTCATGAAGTCATTTGTGGCAAGTCAACAGGGATGGGAGGTGTAGGTATTTTCTTCTGGAGGTGGGTAGCTCTTCTCAGAGGGAGTGTGCATTGCTTATTTGCACCTATTGGATCCATTGTCAGCCTTGTGCGCAGCAGATTGTTTTAATCCGTCATAGGCCTCCATGCTGTTTTAAGGGCGATGGCATCTCGTCAAAGTTTTGGAGGAGCTATATGAGCCAACACACATAAATTGGATGTTAACGTGTGGCTAAGGCAATCAGCAGCAATGTGGGTAGCTCTGTTTAGCGCTGAATCAAAGAGGTGTGTATACCCACTTTTGACTCAAACTGCTGCACATTATTCCACTGGAGCAAATACCAGCACCAGAACTGAGGTTCATAAAACATTTGCCTTTGCTCCCCAGGAGGGTCCTGCAGGCCTCTGGATCAAGGCAGTTCATGAGGTGATCTTTTTATTTGCATTCTAGATAAGACTAGTATGTTAGACTACAGTCCAGTTTGACTCCTAAGTAAGTGACAACTGGCTGCAAAGGGAGTGGGCAATCCTCAGTACATACTGTGAGGGGTTGAGTGGCCTGGCAATTGATCAGATGGAAAGCAGTGGCCACAGTCTTAGATTCACTTAAGGCAAGTTTCCTCTGATGAAGGTAAGTGGCCAGAGCATTCCTGTCCTGGCTGAGGGACCCTTTGTGATCATTACCCACATTGGCAAGACAGATGTCATCCACATATACATACTTATCGGCCTTAGATATTGATAGGTCATAAGTATACAGGTTGAAAAGGAGAGGCACTAGAACAGCTCTTTACAGAAATCCTTTACGGATATGCCTAAAGACAGCTGACTGTTCTCCGGGGTGCAAGATGAAGCTCCAATTTGTTATCAGTTTCATGATGAACCACTTTTAGTTCCCTCAAGTTTAGTATGAATTGAAATTCTCTTCCAAATGAGTCCAAACACTATTTCCAATATAAAAATCTTTCCTCTCTCAAATTATCTTTTTAAACTTAAATTATCATTAAAGAAGGTATTGCCTTTTCTTCTTAATAATCTTGGAGAGGTTCTTGTCTTCCGGAGTTTGGTAATGAGTTGCTTAAGAACTGCCACAGAACTAATTAATCCCCAATTAATATAAATATTTGTATCCTCACATGACTCTTTATATTAGTAATGAATTATAGCATCAAATTTGACTCCTGATTTGTAATAAAACAGCTCACTATTTACATAATGGTATCAGGCCATTATTATATGAAGGACTTGCATCTAGATACAAGACATTTCCAAACAAATATCTCAAAGGAAGTGTTAAGAATTTGAGGGACAAAAAGGTTTCCACCTTTCTGAGAAAAAATAAATGAGAAGTAACCAATATCTTCTGTAAGACATATAATTGCCCAACTAAAATTTCCTTAAAGTTTAAAGAATGAATATTTAGAGTATTGATAAAAAAATCCGTTTCAATAGGAATATTTCTGGAATTCTTTGTGTGGATTTCAAACTAAATTTTCTCTTTGCAAAGAGGAGGGGGCCCATTTTAATTATCCTAACATCACTCCTCTTTTGACTATTTTGAATAAAGAACAGCTTCACATTCTTTTACACAATCAGGTCTCTTTCTAAAACATTAGTATCCTAAGAAGTTTTCTTGAGATAAAGATCATGTCTATACCAAATTGGTGACTTGTACAAGGGGGAGTTATTCTCTTCTTTAAGACACTCTTGTTGGTTGTTTGACTTTTGACCTCGATTTGGTTCCTTGATTTACAATCTGCCATTTATAGCATATTTACAATTAAAGACTCCTATTAAATATTTTATGCAAGTCACAAATCACAACATTTATGTACAACTTTCAAAACACAATATAAAATAAAATATAGAAAGTTAAAGCAAAATAGAAGTTATAAAGTTACACTTCAGAGTCAGCATAAACACACCAAAACATGGCTTTCTGGCTAAGGAGGGCTCATCCTCTTTGACATTTTTGACGCTTATCACGCGTTGACAGAAAGCAGAGATTACTCAGGAATTTCCTTAATTAGCTTGAACATTTCATTAAAGTAAGAAACCAAAAACATAAGCATGTGAGCTACCATTCTCCAAGCATCTATGAAAATACTTGCAAGCATCTCCTTAAATTCAATAAAGATAAAGGCAATCTTGTAATAATCTAAAGTTTTAATAATACATTATAATAGTTTTAATAACCATTTTTTATCAATATTGAGGTCTATACCCATGAATTTTCTGAGTTTCTAGACTGTTTTAAGTGACACCATTCTATTAATGTTTTTGTGAAGCACAATATGTTGAGTTTTCCTCTCTGTCTTAATGCAGTGTTTGGTCTGGAGATCAGCCAGCATAAAGTCTGCTTCTTCTTGCAGCCATTCTCCTAATGGGTCCCTGACTATCGCACAGAACTTTTCTGCCCTTAATTACTGATGATTCTAAGCCCTCTGTGGCCATCTTTCTCTAATACAGCAAAGCTCTTTTGAATGGTCTCAGTGAGTGCAGTCTGATCATTACAGTGAGATGCATTCAGATTCATACAGCTGAGCTTGACCTGGTTTGGAAGGGAAAAAAGGATGAGTTGATGAAATCATGTGGGTTATGAAGGCTGGCCGTTCTATAGCTCAGCTCATCTTCCATATTACAATCCCAAGGCAGCAATCCCTCTTGTCAACATCTGGCACTTGAATTCTCCTTTCTGATCTTTCATTTTTTTAATATAATCCCTGTTTGTGACAGCTCAAGGCTTCTCTTGTCATTGCTGAGCTGCCTGTCCTCTGCTGAATCATCACTTCAGGAAGCAGTGCTTTATCAGCTAGTAATAATAAATAATAATGGGGATTATTTCTCTTGAGCTGTCACTGACTCCAGTCACGATCTGCCAGCTTTGCTTTATTCCCTATGATCCAGTCCTTGCCTAGGATCTTGGGGTTGTAACAGCAAAGAGTTGGAGCTTTAACTTTGATCTTTTGACTAAAGATATCTGGGTCTCTCCTTAATAGCTTTTGCTTTCTCCCCCAAACTCAGCATGATAAATTCCTGTCTGAGAATAAGAGAGTCCATTGGTCCCACCCCATGGACAGGTGTTTAACGACTCCTGGCTATCGCAGAACGAGAGCTCTTTTTCTGTTTAACCTAGGAATGGAAACTCAAGCAGCAAAGGAGGAACCTTTAATTTGATACTTCATTAAGAATGTCTATATGGCTCCACTGAGACAGCTGTGCCCTGGCTGCATTTTGCCAAAGGAGAGTGCTACAAGGTGCGAAAAATCCAGGCCATGAAAAAGGAAAAAGCTGCAAGACTAAAAATATCTTCATTTCTTACAGACAAGTAGCTTAAAAGCATCAGAGCAGATTAAAAATAAAAACTCCCCGGCTCTGGCAGGTTTAAATGAGGAGACAGTTGAAGACAGTAGGAATGTGTGCTGATTGTAGTAGTATTTCTTGAATGCTAGCAGTGTGCTCAGCCTTGTAATAATATTTGTCACCTATGAGCATTTTCAAATACTTATACAAATATATGGGGCCAAATCTTCAGCAGCTGTAGAGCAGCAAAGCTCCATTGAAGTCACCAGCCAGTTAACACCAGCTGTGGATCTAGCCCTCTGTCCCTTAGCAAAGAGCTTACAATCCATGTAAGGCAAACCACGGTGCAGTCATATAGACTACAGCAAAGTACGGTACAAGCTTGATGGAGATGTCTTGCAGCAGCCATCCCTGAAAGGGTTCTGGAAAGCAGCCTGATTTCAGAGGGGATCTGAAGAAGGAGAGGAGGATGGTATGGCCCAAGAGAATTGGAAGAGAGAAGCAGCTACAGAGACAAGAGTGTAAGAAGGATACAAAGGGAGCCTTGGCAGAAGCCACAAGAGTTCTAAAGACGTCCATGAGCAGCAGATAATGGATACAATTACTGTAAGTAACACACATCTGGGAAGCCAAGACTAGAACTCTGGGTCCTAAAGCTCCTAAGCACATATATTTATGAGTTGAGCTAAAAATCAGTCTGCAATAGTCAGTAATATTAGGTCTCATTACTCTTTGGGCCACCCACGAGAAGACAACATCACACATATAAGGACTGTACATTACGGGGGAAGTAAGAAGGATGGGGAATAGAGGTGTAGGCCAAGATGGAGATTATATTAACAGATTCTCTTAAACCCACATGAAGTTTAATAGCTACCTGATATTGGCCCCAAGGAATGAACAGCCTATTATTGCTATTCTTCTTGGAGGTTGGTAGTGGGACAGTTCGTATTGGCCTTCGTCTGTCCTGCTGATGCTTTGGGAGTCTCTCTCATGACCCAGCTGCCAAAAAAAAATAGCCAAGTTGTCTACTGGCTGGTTTCACCCTGACTAGCACTACTGTCCATCTTAAAACAATTCTCTCTCCTAGCTCTTGCAAACTTTCCTTACCAGAAAAGGGTCAGTACATCTAACCAAACACAGCAAAGCCTAAACTCAATTCACACCTTCACTCATTTGCATAATAATTAAATGGTTTTAAAATAAACACAAAGATTCTCACACTTCCACTATCATACAATATGGAAGGCATTACTGAAAGTCTGTGGCAGAAATGGGAAAAGAACCCAGAATGCCTGACTCCAGGTCACTGCTGCTCTAGCCACTAGACAATAGTCCACAACTACCCAAAAGCATAATGATTAAAAATAAAATCAATCCTCACCACTCTAAGACATTGCATGAGTAATGTTACATGGCAGTTTCCTGCCAGAGTTTCACCAGGGTGTTGAACTTGGGCTTTCCAGTTCGTGGTACAGGCATTGCATGCATGAACGTGCTTCACTGCGTGGCTTAGTTAGTGTGGAGTGTATGTAGCTGTCTTACTTGATTATAGAGTAGGCCAAATTCCCAGATAAATTTGTATTAATGAAACAAAAGCATTTCTAGGGAAAAGTTGGTAAACTTTTTTCTTCCACATTTTGAATGTGCTGAATCTGAAAATGTTGTTTACCAAGCTGAATTTTGAACTTGAAGGCGAGTAAAAACAAAAACGGCTACCATATGTAACTTAAAAAAACAAATAGAAAATAAAGGATAAGTACTAAATATGGAATATGTTCCTAATTTCCTATCAGAAAATGCGGGAAGCTGTTTCTGTTGAAGAGCATATTCTCTGCTTCCTCTGGTCATGCGATGGCATGCACTTGAATTTTGTTGGCTTTGCAGTAAGGATGATGTTTAAGATTAAGTAAACTAAATACTTTTCAGGTATTTTTGATATGTGAAGACATTAAATGTACTGCTATGCATTATACAAAATATCATACACAACATAGTATATCACATCACTTATTTTTGTAGGTTCTCTTTCAAAAATATAAGTTATTTTTAGCACTACCCACTAACCTAACTTAAAGCTGACTTTTGCTTACAGTGTAAGTGAGTTGGGTATTGATTTAGATCCCTATGCCACAGCACAAGCTACATAATGGTAATTTATTTATTCATTCAATATTCATGTTGTAGTTATTAATTATATTTATATCATCAAGTATTCCATAGATGAAACTTTGAGGCAGTCTTGAACCTGAATATTGCCTCAACAGTATCTTATGAACAATGCCAACAAGTAAACAGGGATTGGCTACAATAGAAGAGGCAACAAATGCAAGACAAACTCAGGGACTACCAAAACAGGGATGCAACTGACAGAATTCTAAGAGCTCTTCAATCGGATTGCAGGCAATTGTTACTTTGGCCACAAAAAAACAAACAAACAAACAAAAAAACAAACTTGTTATGCAATGTACATATATAAAGGTAAAATTGGAAGACTTCATCAACAAGCAAAAGTGAGCTGCAACCCCAATCTTGTATTACAATCACCAAAAGCTTTACAGTGCTTCAGAGCAAGATTCCCCCCAGTGAACTGTAGTCTGCATTTTCTGCCAGGTAGGAAGTTCCAAACAAAAAACTTTCTTCTGTAACAAGATTCAAAATAAACAAATACTTACGGCAGCAGAGTTTGAACATGAGCTCAGTGGATGTTTAGATGGTGTAGGTGACCTTATAGCCTCAGAAGGGAAATACCACCCTAAGCATTTATTGAGAAAAGTAACAAAAACTAAGTATGAAACCACTCATTGTGGTACAGACTTGGCAATGATTGGGCTTACTAATGAGTTAAAACATGGTGCAGAAAAAGGCCACATTTTGGAACTCTCACAGGTATGGACTCATTACTGTTTTCTCTCAAATGGACTCATTACTGTTTTCTCTCATTTTTCTGGCAGAGAGGTCCCATGTTCATTTGTAAGTCATATGACAACTTTCAGAGAAAAACATTCTACGTCTTGATGGTGCTTATGAGTTCATTATCTTACCTGACCAATCTGTTCAGTGCCTGTCAAATTCCATCACATCTCTTCCTCTAAATTGTTTGACAGTGCAGGAAAAGAAAATATATCAACCATTCCAGTTTACAAGACTGAGCTAGAAGATGATTTTCTCTCAATTTAGCACTGAAATTATTCTCAGATATGCTTGCTAATCCTGGGCTAAACATCAGTGAGAAGAGGCACTGCCTGTGTGCCAAAGAGTGTATACATGTTTTTGCGACTCCTCTTGGGTAACCAGTCTATTCCTGAAGTCAGGGAATTTGAAGGTAGTGGTGATGAGGAGGAGGAGAAGAAAGAGAGAAAAGACACTAAAGAATATGTTGAAGAAGCATATGAAGATGAGAACCAGGAATCATATAAATGGTCCATGATGTTAAGTATTGCACAAGATTTCATCTACAGTGTAAGTGGAGGTAAGAAGTGGATACCCAAACGTGTTGGGCTTGGAAGCACGCTTCAATAGACCACAAGATCAAAAAAATGTGTCTAGATGTTTCACAGTGCTGGGCACGATCAGCTACAAGAACATACTTCGAGTTGACACAGCACTGGCCAAGAGCATACTGATGACAATGAATGGGGATGGAACAATGATCCCATCAAACTTGGTTAAAGGAAGATTTACAGATTTCACTGCAGCTAATGCTGATATAAAATGAGTGTACACTTGATGAGCAAAACACTTTTCATATCACATAGTATGCCACCTGGCAAAAGACCCGCATTTGATCTGATACTGCAGGACACTGAGCCAACAAATCATGTTACTCTGAATGTCCCAGATGCAATGAACACCATCTTTTCTGCTAATATCACAGAAGGTACAGCAGAACCAAAATTCAATGAAGATGTCCTGGTATAGTGGTTTAATGGACACATAAATGATTGCCAGTCAGCTTTGAAAGCACAAACACAGGATATGGCATTTTTCCTCAAACATCAATTTTAAAATCCAAAATCTGGATGGACAAGTTTTAATGAAAAGTACAGCAACAATTACTCTCCACTAACAACATACAGCTTCATGTCTATCATTCAGTCCCCAGCTCATGAATTGATGCACTGAATACTGTTGTGCAAAGATTTGCACAAGTCACACATTATCTTTAACAGAAACATGTAGTCTTGACAGTTGATCAAGCACTCTTCCCTGCTTTGAGGAAGCGAAAATGGATGTACCAGAATATAAAAATCTAGATTCCATGCTTAGGAGGTTTACACATAACAATGAACTTCCTAAAAGTGCTGGGGCAGCATACTCAGGATTCTGGATTGTCGAGTGTGTGGACTGGAATTTTAGGTAGACAAACAATAGAGCATGTAATTGCTGGTAAAAATTGTGCAAAAGCCACTCATGCTCACATGAACACTCTACAGGCAATGTGGCAACTGTCATTACCACAGCTTCTGAGCAATCTACAGAAACATGACAAGAAACTCAACGAAAATTTTTTGGATTTTGCAAAATCTGATGCTGCAGAAGACTACAATAACCTAGTGCGTATTCTGTCATCAGCAAGTTTCTATGACCAGATGTCATCGTTTGTGCAAAGCAACATGGATAACTCAGTTGTGAAAGGTTTCAACCACAGCGTCTATCACAGGCGTGGCAAATTTTTTGGCCCGAGGGCCACATCTGGGTATGGAAATTGTATGGCTAGCCATGAATGCTCACGAAATTGGGGGTTGGAGGGCAGGAGGGCTCCGGCTGGGGGTCCAGGCTCTGGGGTGGGGCTGGCGATGAGGGGTTGGGGGTGCAGGAGAGTGCTCCAGGCTGGGACCAAGGGGTTTGGAGGGCAGGAGGGGGATCAGAGCTGGGGCAGGGGGTTGAGGCGCAGGAGAGGTTCGGGGGGGGGCAGACTCTGGGTGCCACTTACCTCAAGCAGCTCCCAGAAACAGCGGCATGTTCCCACTCTGGCTCCTACGTGGAGGTGCAGCCAGGCAGCTCTGCACGCTGCCCTGGCCCCTGTCCACAGGTGCCACCCCTGCAGCGTCTATTGTTTGCGGTTCCCAGCCAATGGGAGCTGAGGGGGCAGCGCTTGGGGCGAGGGTAGCATGTGGAGCCCTCTGGCTGCCCCTACGCATAGGAGCCGGAGGGAGGACATGCCGCTGCTTCCGGGAGCCATGCGGAGTGGGGCAAGACCCCGACCCCGCTCCCTGGCTGGAGCGCCAGAGTGGGGCAAGCCCCGGACCCTGCTTCCTAGTGGGAGCTCGAGGGCCAGATTAAAATGTATGGAGGGCCGGATGTGGCCCCCGGGCCGTAGTTTGCCCACCACTGGTCTATCAGGTAGATCCAGCCTATTCCCAAGACTGACTCAATGCCACTAGTAAAAGAGGAGGAATTAAAGGTACCAATCTACAGCTGAACACCAGAAAAGTGTTCAGTGTTGGACTTGATGACCAAATGATTTGCAGCAAATCCACACTAGCATGATCTGGTTGATGAAAACAAAGTGTTAATGACACTTAATAGATTCAAATTATTCATTAGTGAGCCAGCCTCCAACACACTGCAAAACATTGCAAGAAAGGATTTGGCTACAGAAGCAATTCAGGAAGCTCTGCCAAATGCAGAAATATTTGGCCAGGAGCAATTGAATACCTTTGTTCAGGAAAAGCTCATGACGCCAAAGAAGGGAAGTGCCCATACCAAATTCTGTGATCCACTGAAAAAGACAAGGGCTTTGATGTTTTCCTCTCTGTGCAGTTGGAAAAGAAAAGAAAAGGTAGTCACAGTAAAGTCTGATCATTTCATACTACAGCACATCATTACTGCCTATAATGCAGGAGGTAGAATAAAAATCATTGAAATTTACTAATTTTTCAAATTGACTTCAGATTTGAACTACAATTTAGATGGTGAAATATTCAAAATTCAATTTGGTGAACATTTTTTTTCAGATTCAGCACATTCAAATTATGAAAGGTAACATGTTTGCCTACTTTTCCCCCAAAATGCCTCCTACATCTTATTTTATAGAAAATGTGGCCAGTCTATCGCAGACTCAGTTGGCTCCATCTTTTCTTTTTCTCCTCTAGATGTTTTACAATCTTTACCTTTTAAACAGTTACTAAGTTATCAATGGAATATAAACCACAATTCTTAAGCACTGAATAACAGTACAGGATCATATACTAAAGTTACCTCAATTATTTAAAAATAGTGAACTAGCAGTTTTTCTTTACACAATATTTCTTAACATAAAGAATATGTTCCTTCAGTGGTGTTAGCCATTAGCCAATATTCATGGATGTCTGACCATTAGCAATAAAGAGACGGTGATTTGCAGGTGGAGTTCAGAAAGTGGAGTTGAACATGGCAAATCTGGAACCTCCGATGCCTGACCGGGAAGCCATCCTGGGTGCTTTAGTGAATTATGATCATAGTAAACATACCAAAGGATAGGTACTGTAGAAAACATGCATTCATCTATTTTAATATACAGAAATTGCACAAAATTAAACCTCAAATGAATACCTGCAGCCATGTATAGACATCTTGCCGGATATCATGAATTAAGCAGAGGCAGCATTTGAATTGTAGACCCCTAAAGAAAAGCATGGGGTGTTGCACAAAATGGGTTGGTAATTCAGTAGGTGGCACTTTGTCCTCCAAATTTTTACTGAATTAATGTCACAAAATTGTGTTAAGGCATAATATGGGGTGAGAAGTATTACCTTCTGTCTTGATCTGAGTGAGGCAAGTGGGATGCACTGGTGTATTGTTGATCACTTATTATACGTGCTCATTTGGAAAATTCAGTAATTCCAGTGCTTCAAAAAGTTACCTGTTGATCCCCTCACACCTGCAGTCTCTGCTCTACCTTAAGAGAATTTGTTAGCAACATGTTATTCCTTTAAATTAAATCCCACTCAGCACAACACTATTAATAAAGTATTAGTCTTATAGCTTCCCATATTCCAGCTTCTGGTATCCCAGACAAAGAATAAAAAGACAATACTAAAAACATGGAGCCAGATCCTCAACGGATATAAACTAGCATATACTGATTTACACCTTCTGAGGATCAGGCCCATAACATTCTATAAAGACATGCTAATATTAAAAAAACAATAACACAAACAGGGCAAATGGATGTTTTGAGAGTTGAGATTTAGGGAGACAAAGAAGGGAATTACAGCAGCCAAAGTAAGAAGAGATGAAGGTTAATCCAGGATGCATCCAGTATAAGAATGTTGACAGAAAATTGGTTGAGATAGTGGGCTAAAATCTGCCCTTCAATTTATCAGTTTAAATCTGGAGGGCAGAATAAATTCATGCTAGTGAAGTCACTTTGGGTTTACAGCACTATAACGGCAAGCAGAATTTGGAATTCTGTTGCAGGTGATGTTCATTGTAATCACGTATATAGATCTGGGAGGGCACAGAGTTCAGGGCCATGTGGAATGCCTACTATAAATTCCTTATAGCAGGAGCAAATGTGAAATTTGACTTGAGAAGAGAGAGAGAAGTAGAGTTCTGAGTGAGGGTTTTTTATTTTGTTTCTTTTTTTGCTTTTCCAATCAGGATACCAGTTTTAGATGCTTTGTGTGGAAGGATATGGCAAATCTAGGAGCTAATAATACTGAAGTAGCCCAAAAGGACCGAAACAGGAAGAGGGATAAGCTCTAGGTATTGTCTACATATTATTGGTTGAATTCAGAAAGGAGGTAGCCAAAAAGGATGAGACCAAGAAAAGAAGGGGAATCCTGCAGTGCTCCATAATGGAAATTTCTAGGTACGAGATGTGTCCATTGCCAGTCACAGAGGACAAGTGGCATTAGCAGGATAGCATAGGTAAGGAACAGAAAAACCAGGAAATCAGAGCAGATCTAGTCCATGTCCAGAATTTACAGAGTATTGTTTCAGTCCATTTTGAGTGCCTTAGATTCCCAGGTGTGTTGGAGAGTCTGGCACTAAAAGGGGCTATCTGTTAAAGAAGAGATTTTCCTCATCAGTGGTAAATAAAGCCATGTGCACACAACACCCTAGGGACATCCTGGGGCCCCATCATAAAACATATGCTGAACCCCTCCTCCCCCCCGACACACACACTATATGCCACTAATACCAAACAAGCTATCTCTGATAGTCTGTAAAAAACACCAAAATCATGCATATTTCAACATTTTAAAATATCTTTTAAAAATGTTAAGCATCATTATAAAAGCTTATTCCAATTTTAGCAGCAAAACCTCAATACAAGAGGTCAAATATCCTGCCACACAGGATAATCCAGCAAACAGAATGCAAATAACACTGCAGAATGATCAGAGACAAAAGGAAGCAATTCTATAAAACAGCACATTCATAATTTGGAAAACTTCAAACATGGAATTTGGTCTGCATGAAAGAACTGCGATGAAGAAACGGAACCATGCAACAGATAAAGAAGACACAGAGTAAAGAACGCTAACAAAAACTAAATATTAAACATTTGTCTCTTATTGCTTTGGTGCTTCAGCTCCTCTCCAAAACAAAATATAAACATAGTTGATTTTTAATGTTCTAGTGCAGTAAAGTTGTTATTAATTTGAACAGAGCAGTGAGGAGCAGCATCCAAAAGCATTCATTTCAAAACACTGCAGTTCACTAAGCGACATTTGTCAGTGTAGAAATTCAGATTTCTGCTTCCTGGCCAACCACTGCAGGGTTGGCATATTTCCTCTCTTTATAAAATCATAGAAATGTAGGGCTGGAAAGGACTTTGAGAAATCAAGTCCAGTCCCCTGCACTGAGGCAGGACTAAGTAACCCTAGACCAGCCCTGACAAGGGTTTGTCCAACCTGTTCTTAAACACTTCCAGTGACAGGGATTCCAGGAACTCCCTTGGAAGCCTAGTCCAGAGCTTAACTACCTTTATAGTTGGAAAATTTTTCCTAATATCTAACCTAAATCTCCCCTGCTGCAGATTGAGCCCATTACTTCTTGTCCTGCCTTCAATGGACATGGAGAGCAATTGATCACCACCGTCTTCATAACAGCCATTAACATATTTGAAGATTTATTAGGTCCCCCCTCAGTCTTCTTTTCTGAAGATTAACATGCCCAGTTTTTTTTAACCTTTCCTCAGAGGACGGGTTTTCTAAACCTTTTGTCATTTGTGTTGCTCTCCTCTGGACTTTCTCCAGTTTATCCACATATTTCCTAAAGTGTGGCACTCAGAATTGGATACAGTACTACAGCTAAGGCTTCACCAAATGCCAAGTAGACTAGGACAGTTCCCTCTCATGTCTTACATATGACACACCTGTTAATACACCCCAGAATGATATTAACCTTTTTTGCAATTGCATCACATTGTTGACTCTCATTCAATTTGTGATCCACTATAACCCCCAGATCCTTTTCAGTAGTACTATCACATAGTCAGTTATTCCCCATTTTGCAGTTGTGGATTTGATTTTTGCTTCCTAAGTGAAGTACATTGCACATGTCTTCATTTCATTTCATCTTGTTGAATTCAGACCAATTCTCCAATTTGTCAAGATTGTTTTGAATTATAATCCTGTCCTCCAAAGTGCTTGCAGACATCTGCAAATTTTATAAGCATACTCTCCATTCCAGTATCCAAGTTATTAATGAAAATATTGACTAGTACCACACCCAGATTGACCGCTGTGGAACCCCACTAGTTATGCCCTCCCAGTTTGACTGCAAACTATTAATAACTACTCTTTGAGTAGTTATTCAACCAGTTATGCACTCACCCTTTGTAATTTTATCTAGACCACATTTCCCTAGTGTGCTTAGTAGAATGTCATGTGGGACTGTGTCAAAAGCCTTACTAAAAATCAAGTTATATCATGTCTACTGCTTCCCCTCATGCACTAAGCCAGTGACCCTGTCAAAGAGGGAAATAAGGTTGATGTTGGCATGATTTGTTCTTGGCAAATCTATGCTGGCTATTCCTTATAACTAAAGTTAAGATTCTGTCACAGGCATTCTTAGTAAAAGTCAGGGACAGGTCACAGGCAATAAACAAAAATTCATGGAAGCCCATGACCTGTCCCTGACTTTTACTAAAAATACCCTGAGCATGGGGGACCACAAACAGAGCACTGCTGGGACTTGCATCTGCTCCAGCCCCACCACTGCTCCTGTGGCAGAGGCTGACTGCTGCTGCTCCAGTTCTAGGGGGACTGACCCAACTTCAGCCGCTGCTCTGGCGGCGGGCCGCCGGTCAGCTGTTCTGGCACACACATACACCCCCATCCGCTGCTCCGGCGCCGGCCCGGGGTTGGGCACTGGCGAGCTGTTCCAGTGGCCGCTGCTCCAGCAGCCCTGGGGCTTACAGCTGCTCTAGCCCTGCCTCAGAAGAAGTTACGGAGGTCCCAGAAAGTCACGGAATCCAAGGAACCGTATCCTTACTTATAATCCTATTATCCTCTAGGTGCTTACAAATTGATTATTTAATAATTTGTTCTAGTATCTTTCCAGGTATTGAAGTTAGGCTGAATGGTTTATAATTCCTGGGGTCCTCTTTGTTCCCCTTTTTAAAGACAGGTACTATGTTTGCCCTTCTCCAGTCATGTGGGACCTCATCCATCCTCCATGGAGTTCTCAAAGATAATCACTAATGGTTCCCAGATTGCTTTTGCTAGTTCCTTAAGTACCCGAGGATGAATTTTATCAGGCCCTGCCAACTTGAATCTAACAACATCTAACTTACCTAAATATTCTTTAACTTGTTCTTTCCCTATTTTGGCTTGCACTCCTTTCAACTTGTTAATATTAATTGTGTTGATTATCTGGTTACCTTTAACCCTTTTAATGGAAACTGAAGCAAAATAGTCATTAAACACCTCAGCCTACTTGATGTTATCAGTTATTAGCCCTTTTTCCCTACCAAGTAGAAGATCTACACTTTCCTTTGTTTTTCTCTTGCTCCTAATGTATTTAAAGAACATCTTCTTATTGCCTTTTATGGCCCTTGCTATGTATAACTCATTTTGTGCCTTAGCCTTTCTGATTTTGTCCCTATATGCTTGTGCTATTCTTTTGTACTCCTCCTCAGCAATTTGTCCACATGTCCACTTTTTGTAGGATTTCTTACTGATTTTCAGGTCATTAAAGAGCTCCTGATGGAGCCATATCGGCCTCTTACTATTCTTCCTATCTTTCCTTCTCATTGGAATAATTTGCTGTTATGCCTTTAATACTTTTTCCTTGAGAAACTGCCAGCTCTCCTGAACTCCTTTTTTGCTTCAATTTATATAGCATACAATCCATTTAGGGATTTACACTGGCTTAGAGACACATGTACTATACTTTGCCTCTATTTTATTTTTATTCTTTGATATCTTTATTCTTTTCAAAGGGACACTATTAAGGGCCCAAAAGCAAGCTATTCCGCTGGTTAGGAAAGATAGAAAATGTGGCAAAAGACCACCTTGGCTTAACCACGAGATCTTGCATGATCTAAAAAATAAAAAGGAGTCATATAAAAAATGGAAACTAGGACAGATTACAAAGGATGAATATAGGCAAACAACACAGGAATGCAGGGGCAAGATTAGAAAGGCAAAGGCACAAAATGAGCTCAAACTAGCTAAGGGAATAAAGGGGAACAAGAAGACTTTTTATCAATACATTAGAAGCAAGAGGAAGACCAAAGACAGGGTAGCCCACTGCTTAGTGAAGAGGGAGAAACAGTAACAGGAAACTTGGAAATGGCAGAGATGCTTAATGACTTCTTTGTTTCGGTCTTCACCGAGAAGTCTGAAGGAATGCCTAACCTAGTGAATGCTAATGGGAAGGGGGTAGGTTTAGCAGATAAAATAAAAAAAGAACAAGTTAAAAATCACTTAGAAAAGTTAGATGCCTGCAAGTCACCAGGGCCTGATGAAATGCATCCTAGAATACTCAAGGAGCTAATAGAGGAGGTATCTGAGCCTCTAGCTATTATCTTTGGAAAATCATGGGAGATGGGAGAGATTCCAGAAGACTGGAAAAGGGCGAATATAGTGCCCATCTATAAAAAGGGAAATAAAAACAACCCAGGAAACTACAGACCAGTTAGTTTAACTTCTGTGCCAGGGAAGATAATGGAGCAAGTAATTAAGGAAATCATCTGCAAACATTTGGAAGGTGGTAAGGTGATAGGGAACAGCCACCATGGATTTGTAAAGAACAAATCATGTCAAACCAATCTGATAGCTTTCTTCGATAGGATAACGAGTCTTGTGGATAAGGGAGAAGCTGTGGATGTGGTATACCTAGACTTTAGTAAGGCATTTGATACGGTCTCGCATGATATTCTTATCGACAAACTAGGCAAATACAATTTAGATGGGGCTACTATAAGGTGGGTGCATAACTGGCTGGATAACCGTACTCAGAGAGTTGTTATTAATGGTTCCCAATCCTGCTGGAAAGGCATAACGAGTGGGGTTCCGCAGGGGTCTGTTTTGGGACCGGCTCTGTTCAATATCTTCATTAACGACTTAGATATTGGTATAGAAAGTACGATTATTAAGTTTGCGGATGATACCAAACTGGGAGGGATTGCAACTGCTTTGGAGGACAGGGTCATAATTCAAAATGATCTGGACAAATTGGAGAAATGGTCTGAGTTAAACAGGATGAAATTTAACGAAGACAAATGCAAAGTGCTCCACTTAGGAAGAAAAAATCAGTTTCACACATACAAAATGGGAAGAGACTGTCTAGGAAGGAGTACGGCAGAAAGGGATCTAGGGGTTATAGTGGACCACAAGCTAAATATGAGTCAACAGTGTGATGCTGTTGCAAAAAAAGCAAACGTGATTCTGGGATGTATTAACAGGTGTGTTGTGAGCAAGACACGAGAAGTCATTCTTCCGCTCTACTCTGCTCTGGTTAGGCCTCAGCTGGAGTATTGTGTCCAGTTCTGGGCACCGCATTTCAAGAAAGATGTGGAGAAATTGGAAAGGGTCCAGAGAAGAGCAACAAGAATGATTAAAGGTCTTGAGAACATGACCTATGAAGCAAGGCTGAAAGAATTGGGTTTGTTTAGTTTGGAAAAGAGAAGACTGAGAGGGGACATGATAGCAGTTTTCAGGTATCTAAAAGGGTGTCATAAGGAGGAGGGAGAAAACTTGTTCACCTTAGCCTCTGAGGATAGAACAAGAAGCAATGGGCTTAAACTGCAGCAAGGGAGGACTAGGTTGGACATTAGGAAAAAGTTCCTAACTGTCAGGGTGGTTAAACACTGGAATAAATTGCCTAGGGAGGTTGTGGAATCTCCATCTCTGGAGATATTTAAGAGTAGGTTAGATAAATGTCTATCGGGGATGGTCTAGACAGTATTTGGTCCTGCCATGCAGGCAGGGGACTGGACTCGATGACCTCTCGAGGTCCCTTCCAGTCCTAGAATCTATGAATCTATGAATCTATAAGCAGGCTTGGATCAAATATGTTTTGGCACTTTTCTTCCCTCTGATTTGAGGTTGTTGCTCTGCCAGATTTCATAAAGATTTTATTATTTGTTATTATTAGTGATTTCTTAAGTGCCCCAAAATGTCCTAGGCACTCACAAAACAAGTAAAGACCCAAGCTTTGCTTAGAAAAGCATGCAAGCCTGATTTGATATGACACGACAAGTGGGGGGCACAAAGAGACAAGATTGAGGGAGAAGGATGACAATAATAGATATCACACAGTTACTTAGGGCCAGCTGATGTTCATTGGTATAGCTCCAACATTGATGCAGATGTATGCCAGCTCAGGAGTTGTCCTTAGTATTTCAAAGTGACATCCTCCTGTTAGGGAGTGTGACGGGGCGCACTCGCCCCTCACTGGACAGGGAAGGGTTAACCTTACATTGTGGGTTGAGGTAGCCACACCCCCTTTACTCTACTGGGCATGCTCCATTTGCACTGGTATAAAAGGGAGCAGCTCAGCTCAGCTCAGGCTGACTGCTGGGGAGGAAGGATATGCTCTATTGGCTCCAGCCAAGGATCAGCCAAGGCCTGAGATGCTGTAACCCAAGCAGATGCTTAGGTACCTACTGAGACCCTGCTGTGTCAGGAGTCACAGGGGACAACACAGACTGGGGAACCCGGAGACAGCAGAGATGCCCAGACTGTAGCCATGGGAACTATGGTAGGAAGCAGTCCAGGGAAATAAGATAGAGGCCCGGTTGGTGAACTGGAGTTGTGAGTGAGCATGTTTCAGTTGGATACCTCTCCCCCCCCCTCCGCTGACTCAATGGCACATGCCCCTGGCACTACCAGGGCTCTGGGCTGGGGTCCAGTGGAGAGGGAGGGCCTGGACCCCCACCACCACCAGGGCCACCACCCTCTTCCTTGTGTGTGGTGCCCCCTTCTGGACTGACTTTGGCCACTAGGCCTTACTGCCCTGCTGAGAAGGTCAAACCTATGGACTTTGGCTGCTAGGCCTTACAGCCCTGCTGACTATTGATGTTGGTCAGTGGGCCACATTGCCCTGAAAACTGGGGTGAGTTTACTGACTTTGGCCACTAGACCTCACTACCCTGCTGAGAAGGGTGAATCTATGGACTCTGGCTGCTAGGCCTTATTGCCCTGTCTTCCTGGGGTGACTGGACTGATTGTGGCTACTAGGCCTTACTGCCCCGCTAAGAGGGGTGAACATATTGACTTTGGCCATTGGGCTGCACTACCCAGCTAGTAGGGGTGAATACATTGACCCTAGCCATTAGGCCTCAGTGCTCTGCTGAGAAGGCTGAATCTATGGATGCTGTATGCTAGGCCTTACTGCCCTGTCTTCTTGGGGTAAAGGTACTGATTGGGGTTACTAGGCCTTACTATCCTACTAAGAGGGGTGAATCTATTAATGCTGGCCATTGGGCCGCATTGCCCCATCTCATTAGAGTAAACTTACTGACTGTAGCCCATGGGCCTAACCAGTCTGCCAACTGGGGCCAATTTATTAACTCTGGCCATTGGGCTGCACTCCCCTGCTAAGAAGGACTAATATATAGACAGGGGTTAGGCGTGTGATGGGATGCACTGGCCCCGCACTGAACAGGGTTTTCCCCAACCCTGTCACAGGGAGGTTCCCACCTCTCCCCCTCTCTCTGCACGTCTGCTGATCTCTGCAACACATGAAAACAGCAGACCTAATTACAAAACCTGCCACTGGGATATGAGTATTTCCTTCTTTGTACCTTCTAAGGAAATATTTTCTTTCCCTTTTACCCGGCATTAAAAATAATCTCCTCAGTACAAACATGGCAGCTATATTTTCCCCATCTTTCTGCTTCCTAACATCCATGGAAAAGTCTATTTCAAATACAAAGGACAAAGTTGTGGCTGTCCAAAACAACTGTGCCATGATGGAGGCCAACAGTGAACTTTACTAGTTGCTATATGTTCCAATATATCATGAGATATCTGGGCTAAATCCTTCATTGGTGAATGTTTTTGTATCATCAACAACTGTGAACTATTTATTCAAGGTACTTTTATAGCCTCGTCTCCTCCCTCACCCGCCCCCCGGTACAGGACAGATAGAGAGAATACCACCACAAAGCAAATGCAGCAGAACAATTCCCCAAAGTTCACAAGTATAGGGATCAAAGGGTGATAGATGGACCAGAACCCTTCATTGAGTCTAATTTTAAAAAAAATAATAATGCATTCAAGGGATAGACTAAAACATACAGGCACACTCCTGGCAGTCTGCAACCCACCTGCACAATGCTGCTTCATAAAGAAGCAGAACTTGAGAGAGCCAATAAGTCTTCCAACAACATCATTTCAATTAGTTGGGTCCAGTTGCTGTTCCTCCAGCTATAACAAATAGCTGTTCAAATTCATGTTGAATTTACTAAATTGTTTTGGTCAGAAACCCAAAAGTTTTAAAAATTGAAACATTTCATTTTTAAAATGCTTAAATGAAACGTTTTAACTTTTTAATTTGAAATGGCATTTCCTGTCAAAATTTCATTTAAGGATTTAACCTAAAAAAAGCCCAAAATTTAGGTTATCTTTTTCTTCAGTTTTTCAGAACTGCCAGTGAACTGAAAGATCATTATAATTCTCACCGTTCTAGTCAAAGTCACATGGAGATGAAGTGACATGTGCATCAAGGTTTGCATAACAAGCTCTAATATTCCAAGGGGTGACACCCATTAAAAATATCTCCATTAATGGGCTCTTTTAAGAGTGACTGGTACAATCTAGATATTGTGATAGTTCCTGTGCCTAAAATAACAGTACCAAGAACTCCATGTTAGCCAACTGAAATCTAGTGTCATGCACTTCACTGCAGTGTGTTTGTCCCTTTGCCCATATGTGATCCTCAGGGCATTAGAGATGCACTCTACATAACACTGCAACATCTTCATCACCATGAGATTTGTGAACCATCAGATAATTTAATCACACAGGAGAAGGCCAAGATCATGGAAGGTTCATAACTGTGGGTAGAAACATCATTGTGGTGAACGGTCTTATATGGACCACCTGCTTTCCCATCTAGGACAATGCAACTGGTTTTGGTTTGGTACAGTACCTAGTTGCTGACATGACTTTTACCCTGACCTTACCTCTATTTCAGACAAGGTTGTGGTTATAGGATTCCGAATAAAGGTGCCTTAAGGCAAAACGCACTTTTTGTTCCAGCTGTGCTGTCATTTTGGAGATAGACTGGTTCTAACACAAATGTGGTGCTCAGTAATCTTACAATCCGTTTATAGCACAAAAGTGTATGCACAGAAGGACTAGTTCAATCCTGAAACCAAGATACATCTTTTAGGTTGTGGGACTCAGAATTTCAAAGGTGGATTTTATGGACAGCTATTACATGACTCATGGATTTTATTCCTGGCTCTGTCACTGACTTTCTATGTGGACCTGGGCAAATCATTTAACGTCTTTGTAGCTCTCTGTCTCCCCCCCCCATCCATGGAACAGGCATAATAGTCACCAAACTCAGGGATATTGTGATATTTAATTAAATATTTGTAAAACATTTTGAGATTTTTGGATGAATGGTGTTAGATATGTACAATTATATGTACCCATATTATTGTTTATATTACCTCTAGGGGCTCAAACTGTTCAAGTTGTTGGAATACAGGTGGCAAGTTTAGTTCAGGACTAGAGCTAGGTAAATAATGCAAAAAATTTCAGTATTTACAAAGGCTCATCCTATGAGATAACAAACAACTCCATGCTATAATCTGACCAGGCACAACTAAGCAACAATTCAAATGTACAGTATTTGCAATCAATCGCTAGAGTAAACAATGGAAGATATTAATTGATCAAATTTGAATGATAAATCCATATGAGGAAATCAGTCTCTTCACAGCTATTCCATAAGCTGTACAAGAAGAAAAATGTGTTAAGTATCTTGTTCACTGAAAATTATTCACTCAAGTCTGTTCAGTACCCACAGGGCCTTCTATCCACTGAATAAAAAATGCTGTCTGTTTTAGTCTCCAGCATCATGCAAAAATTCCACTTATGGAAAGCAGGCAAAATTAACCCTCAGCCTGCTAGTAAGTTTGATAGAATAAATATTTAAAGCCAACAGATTTATTCCTTTAAAAAAAAATGGTGACCTCTTCATCTTAATTTTCAAATGCCTTTCCCTCTCCCCTCCATCCTTGTTTTACTTCTCAAAGGCCTGCTTTGCTCCTTCTCTTAAGAAAATTATGATCTAAGATGAACCTTATTTCTTCATCTTAAACAGACAATTTTCTACCCAGATTCTGGAAGCCTGGGCACTCAGAAGTCAGATGATGCTGATTAAAGAGCACATAATATTTTAGGGCCCAATCCTACTCCCAACGTATTCATTGGAGATTTATTATTAATGTATATTGCAGACTGTAGCACCTGGAAACCACAGTCCTATGCAAACATAAAAAACAGTTTTGCCATTAACTTCCAACATAAGTGATGTTATTTTTCCTTAGCCAGAGACACTGACGAACTATCCAGCTAAGCTCTCAGGCAGAGGAAAGTCTGAGTAATTTAGACTGATTTGCCCCTTTGTTAATTTCTGCAATTGATTATTGTGATCTTGTCAGACAAGATAGGAAAATAGGAATTTCAATACTGGATCTGTGCAGGGTTCATCTAATACAGTATAATCTAATGGAAAGAGTACTGGACTGAGACTCAGGAGACCTAGATTCTATTCCTGGCTTTGTTGCTGATTTACTGTGTAACCTTGGGCAAGTCACTTTGCCTCTCTGTGCCTCAGTTTCCCCTCCTATCCTGACTTTTGTGTGTCTTTTCTATTTAGGTTATAAGCTCCTTGGACCAGGGATGGTCTTTGACTTTGTTTGTACAGTGCCTAGCACACCTAATAATAATACTCCTATCTCTGACCATGGCCAGTACCACCTGCAATAATCCTCATAACAGACAGTTATGGAATAGATTGCCCATAGGGGAAGCTTCTTCCTAACCCCCATCAGAGGTTTGCTTTTGCCCTGGAGCATGGAAGTTTATATCCCCTGTATTTTATCATCATATCCAATGTAACTGTGGATGGTCTCATTTTTCATAGGAGGACACGTTTACACTAGCAAGGATCAGACTCATCAAGTTTCTTCTGTATGCCAATGATACACCTCTACATCTCTAGCCCCATGGACCCTGCGTGTTCCATGTCTGCCCTGGAATAATGTTTGAGTGATATTATCATCAGCTACCTCATCCTGAGCCCTGGTAAAGCAGAGGTTATGACTCACTTTCCCTTCATGTGCCAAATTGAGGTGATTTGCTCAGGAAGAGCAAGTCAGGTTAAGAATCTTTGCATCACTTTCAACCACTCTCTTTCCAGGGAAAACCTTTTGTTGGATGTGGCACAATTTACATAGTCTACACCCTTATTTATTCAGTGACAACTTTACAAAAGCCGCACATGCCCTCATGATTATGAGATTCAATTATTATTGTATTCCCTCTTGGTGGAGCTGATAGCAGGGCTTCTCCATCACTTGCAGCTTGTTCAGAATGCTGCAGCACATTTGCTCCCATTCCTTGGTGCCCATCATAGCAAAGACAATCACCTACTCCCCACCTAAGACTTGATGGTGGGGTATCTAAAAAGTGGCTGACATCTGAGCACAGCTAACTATCATGATGAGATTTAAGGAGGAACCCTGTTAGCCACCCAAGGCCTACGCCATTAGGCTTTGAAACCTACCAGGGCCCGTCCAACAATTTACAGAAAGCCAAGGCAAATCTCACAGGATGAGCACATGAAGTAAGTATTTTTGATCTCATTATGATGGATAAAGATAAATTAATCTGTGGACTAGAAACTGGTGGTTGCCTTGGGATCAAAGATTATGACCTGGTTACATTCAATGTGGACAAACAGAGAACTTCCCAGCCAGTTACATACATACTTGATGTGATATTAGTTGTGAATGTTTAGAGCTGCCACTAGGGTGCACACTGCTAAGAGACAAGAATGTGTAACAGGAAATAGAGTCAGTCAGGCTTGCATCCACCCTAGCCATGGTCTGCTGGGTCTCTAATCCAGATGGTTATGTCTGACCCAGCCTTTTTCCAAATACCACCCTAGCAGAATTTGATTTCCAGCACCCTCAGGGTAAGCAGATTCCTGAGGTTCTATCAATCTTCCAGCTTGGATGAGCAATCAGAAGAGAAACAAGTTAATACCTTGCTCCATACAATGGTACCTGCAGCAGAGGACATTACACTTTCCAGAAGCCTCACAGCTGCTCAAATGAAACAGAGCAATACAGTTAAACAACTAAATACACATTTCATGCCATGCTTCAATACAATTTCTTGAGCAGGCACAATTTCACTTATGCAAACAAGAGAAGCATGAATCAGCAAATGACTTCATAACAGTCCTGTACAACCTAATCCAACACTGTGGCTATAGGGAGATGAATGAAGAATTTAATCAGAGACAGGATTGTTGCAGAGCAGAGGGACAGCCAGCTATCAGAAAGTTTTCAGAATGATCCTAATCTCACACTAGAAGCAGCGAAGAACATAGTCCTCCAAAGCCAATACATAAAGCAACAGACTCTCCTCAGGAATAACTAAGGAGCAGGCCACAGAGACATGGGAAGGAAAATACCTCAGGATGCAGAAGCAATACACACCCAAACCAGTACAAGAACAAAAGGATCCAGAGCAGCTATACTAACATGGAGTAAGAGAAAAGGAATACAACAAGAGCATGAAAGAATTCCCATGGTGTGGCAAGCCACCTCACAGCAAACTGCTCTGTCCAACAAGGGACACCACATGCAGGAAGTGTCTAAAAAGAGGACATTATGCAGCAGTCAGATGGCCTAAACATATGGTAGCTGCTGATTTTCAAGAAGAGGCTCCAAAAGACACAGATTGCACACCTTGTAGCCAGAGATGACCAAAGAGAACCACCATGGATTACCACAATCTTCTTGGGAAAGTATAGAATAGACTTCAAAATAGATTCCATGGATTTCAAGGCCAAAAGGGACCATTGTGATAATCTAGTCTGCCCTCCTATATAACTCAGTCCGTAGAACTTCCCCCAAAATAATTGCGACAGCATACCTTTTAGGAAAACATCCAATCTTTATTTAAAAATTGTTTGTTATAGAATATCCACGACCCTTGGTAAATTGTTCCAAAGGTCATCCAGATATTTTTGCATGCTATTCTGGTCCTCCACCGTGTTGGCAATACCTACCAACTTTGGGTAATCCACAAATTTTATTAGCACACTCCCACTTTTTGTGCCAACATCATTAATGAAAATGTTAAATAAGATTTGTCCCAAGACTTATCCTTGAACTCCACTAGTAAGCTCCCTCCAACCTAACAGTTCACCTTTCAGCATGACCCATTGTAGTCTCCCTTTTAATCAATCCCTTCCCCACCTTTCAATTCTTGTATTAATCCTCAGCTTCTCCAATTTAACTAATTTCCTATCTGGAACTGTATCAAATGTTTTATTGAAATCCAGGTAGATTAGATCTACTGCATTTCTTTTATCTAGAAAATCAGTTATCTTATTAAAAAAAATATCTGGCTGATCTGGCATGATCTACCTTTTGTAAAATCATGTTGTATTTTATCCCGTCTTTAATTACTCTTTCAAAATGTGTTTTAATACCTTGCATACAACTGAAGTCAAACTAACAGGCCTGTAGTTTCCCAGGTCACTTTTTTCACCTTTCTTAAATATAGGTACTATATTTACAATTCTCCACTCATAGCATACGTCCCCCCATGTCTCTCTTGTGGCCTGTGACATACAGGTCAGACTAGATGATCTAATGGTCCCTTCTAGCCATAAACTCTGTATACCAGCTGAGGTGTTCAATAGAGCTATGACCACTTAAGTCAACGGAGCTATGACAATTTATACCAGGCAAGAATCTGCCCCAATGTCTTTAAGAGGAATCAGCCTGAAGAGAAGGTGGTGACTAGTTGTCCTGGTATAGGGTGCGAATTGTATGCATAGCGGGCATGTAAAGAAAAAGTATTGGTGGCAGCTGTGGAAGAAATGGAGGACTAGGGTAAATTTGGCATCAATGGTAGAATGCAAGGGATAGTAGCAATGTGATAAGAGATAAGGTGTAGATCGACGCAGAGCTGCATAGGGTCATGAAGCCAGGAGTTTAAACTTGAAGCTGTTGATAATGGGGAGCCATTATAGTGCTTCAAAGAGAAGGATCAGTATATTGGCAGTAAGTACAGAAATGCAAGCAACAGCTATTTCTAATTTTAATTAACATCAGAGACAATTTCTTTACTCGCTAAAGATGTAGAACATTTTTTTCCTCTAGTCCTTTGAAATCCTCTGTTGCTCTCTTCACCCTGTCATTCTCTAGTCTGCAAGTGACAATCAACCATGATCTCCTATAAATATCCAGCTGCAGAGAGGATAAATGACTCACCCTATGCTCATCTTTACCTCCCTAACTAGAGATTTTCCATAGATCCTGTGTATGTCCAAACAGCTTGGCAGTGAAGTGCGTGACACAGGTTCTGTAAGCACATCAACAATGGCATCACCACACGCTGCAAGCATGAAGCAAAACCAGGGAAAAGATGATCAAATATGTTCCTTAAAAGCTAGATACAATCATCATAATTTCTATCTGCTTCCAGCAGCTAAACAGGTGTTTAATAAAGACTATCCTATTAGGCATTAACAGGTACACTTAAATCAGCAATTAAAGAAATCTTTGATCAGCTAGAATATCCTGGTTCACCAGAAATATGCCATTTTCCAAAATACCTGAAAGGTTTTGTTTTAAATCAATTTATACAATAGCCTGTTTGAACAAAAAAAACCATTCTGTAGGAATACGTGAATTCTAAACTGTTCGAAAATCCCTACCATCTGACGTAGAGGGATTTATAGGTTTAGTGGAAATTGCTTTCCCCACTGTCCAGATTAAATACTGCAGGATGATTTTTTTGTATGAGTAAACATCCTTCCAATAACGAAGGGACTGATAATGTCTTAAAAAGAGAAACAGAATCTACATTTTGTTTTTCTTCTTGTGTGGACTATTTCTGGATATAGGACCCCAAAGTATCATGTTGACTGTCCATAAAATGCAGTTTAGCATCTTCTTGCTGTTGTGGGGATGGGTTTTGTCTACTGAATGCAGAGCTCACCGGCAAGGAAAAGAAATACATGAGGTATATAAGAAGGGCAGGTGAGTCTCCTTGTAAATTCAGATGTATACAATTTGGGCAAATGCAACATTGCAGATAACTATATCATTCCTAATGCAGACCTCTGAAGTTTGTATTGCAGCATATTCAGGGTTATCTGACCAACAAATATTGTGCTTAGCTTTTTCTTTTTCCTCCAATGACTAGTAGTTTTACATTTTTTACATCCAAAACCACTAGTATCAACAATCTGGTTTAACGTGGCAACAATCTGGTTTGCTTGTTCTTGATTATAGCAGCTTTGGGGAAGGAAAGGAGGAGTTGATTGTTTATTGAGGTAGAATGCTGGGGTATTTACAAGAGTGGATACAAAAGTTTTATTAGTTCCAACATTTCTGCAGACTACAAGGATACAATCAGTTATGCCTGTGAACAAGAAAGGACGTTGAATAACCTGCAGATCAATTGCCCAGTTGTTTCCAAAAGGGCTACATGCTAATTTTTTTCCAGTGCTGCCATATGCGGTCATTTAGGAGTTTGACTGGAGGGAAATTTTCCTGATATTAGAGCAGTTTCGTGTTGTGTGTTGGAGTACTCATGTTCTGTTTTGTAAAAAATGTTGAGGTCTAGTAAGAATAATTACATAACATGACCTGTACATGCAAGTAGACAAACACCAGGGGATATTGCTGGAGAAAAAAAATTCTGTGCACTTGTCTGGAGGGTATCACTGGCTTATGCCTTCTAAGAAGTCAGTATTTAAAATGATGTCTGCTGAAGCTGTCCAACACAAATTAAGATTTTCCCTTCACTGCAATCATTGTTTTTGCTCATTAGCAACTATGAATTGTCACCAATGCTATCTTAATTAACATGAGAAAAGTAGTTTTAAGGGAGATGAACTATTAATAGAGATGCAGTAGTGTCAGGCAGGAAGAATTCAAGCCATTTCTATAAACATCAGTGTTAGGGGAAAAATCATCAGAGAATGAAGTATGGTTCCTGTCTGTCTTCAAATACTCCCCTTCTCTGCTTTCTTGAAAATGGGCCAGACTACCCTATTACAGAACTATTGCAGTATTAATATCTGTGAATCCAAGATCCATCTTGTAAAGTATGAAATAGGTTCAATGGTGATGCCACATAGCCAGAAATAAAACTGGGAAGATGGATGCAGTGGCCCCTGTTCACAAACAGACCCCAATGGATATATGGCAAGAGATATTAAAACAATGCCACCCTTTGTTGTTTTCATTCAAGTTCACAAAAATGGCAGTGATGTTCTACCATACTGTAGTTGACACTAGCAAAGTAGATGGCAAGGTGTAAACTGGCAGCTTTAACAGGTTGAACAAAAACACAGTGTACAAGTTGTACAAACCTGTGTACGCCCATAATGCAGCTGTAATTAGCATCTTTATTAGAGAGAGAGCCCCAAGCACTTCATGTAAAATACAGTTAAGGGAAAGAATAAATCCTAGTGAGGGGAGACGTTAAGAGGTACATGCCAAAGGAAGAATGGCATATTCAGGTAGCACTTGAAAATAAATAGACTGTTCTTTGTGCCTTGTGTGGTTTCATTGTCCCACCAGGACCTCTGAAGCACTGAGAATCCAGCTGAGGTGACACTGCTGCTGGCTGGTGTGGAGGGGAGCACACCCTGGACCCCACCTCCTCCATACACAATTTGGGATGGTTACCTCTGCTAGTGGCCAGGGCTGGCATTAGACTTGTTGCGGCCCAGGGCAGAACCTAAGGAGTCGGCCTCCTATCCTGCCTCCCTGGCCTGCTCACAGGTTAGATTTCTGCAATGCCTGAGGCCCTCTGTGGCGTGGGGCCCTGAGCATTTGCCCTGCTTGCTACCCCTTCACACCAGCCCTGCTAGTAGCAATAGCCTCGAGCAGTCCATGCAATTAGAGAAGTGTGTGGCCTGGAGCTGTGCCCAGTCCTTCCCTAGTGGTACAAAATGGAGGTGGAGGGGAAAGGTGCCTGGCACTCTTCTCTCCTGTGCGCTGCCTGTTCTGACCTAAGGTGTCAAAGACGTGGGGGAACAAGGAAATTGCTCTCTGTGGCTGTTGCTATGTTGAAAGCTCTCAAGGAACACATGCATAGTTCACGGTTCTGATCTATAGACACAAGGGTATGTCAATTTGTTTAACAAACAGAAGCAGCATCTGGGAGTGTTGCAATAGTTAAGTGCCTTTAAGTCTCTCTTTATTTTTACAAAAAAAAAGGGAGAAACATGATGAGACAGAACATAGGAATGTAATAGTAATGGAGAGGGCTAGAAGTAGAAAAAAAGAATAAAGAACTTTATCCACAGGATGAAATAGGATATTAAGATAGTTCCAACAGAATCACTTAATAAGTAGGCACACCCAGGGCCGGCTCCAGGCACCAGCTGGTCAAGCAGGTGCTTGGGGGGCCACTCCGGAGAGAGGCAGCACGTCCAGCTGTTCGGCGGCAATTTGGCGGACGGTCCCTCACTCCGGCTCGGAGCGAAGGACCTCCCGCCGAATTGCCGCCGCAGATCGCGGCTTTTTTTTTTTTTTTTGTGGCTGCTTGGGGTGGCCAAAACCCTGGAGCCGGCCCTGGGCACACCCCAACCGCCCAGAGTGATGGGGTTGTTCAGCAAAGCAGGATGTTAGACCAATCAAGCCGATCTATTTGAGGACCCAATCACACAGGGCCAGATCCCAAGCTGCAGTCCAGCAACACTCCACTCAGCACACCCTGGGAGACCACCTTAAGCAACTTTTGTGCTCCCTGATCCTGGATCACTCTGTAGGGCTGATCCTCCTGGGGCAATTTGGAATAGCTGGAAGGCTGCAAGGGGCTGTTCCAGCAGCCAAGGATCACCAGGGTATAGGAACACACCATCCATGCCCCCTCTACCAGCCACAAGGAGGGGGGAAGGTGAGTACCCCATAGAGCAATGCTACTTCACTTGAAAATCCTTACTTTGAAGTGATCCTCCACTGGCCAAGTAAGGAAGTTTTCAGATAGCTTTGCAGCAATGATCAATCTGGACCTGGCCCAAAATCTCTCAGTGGTTTGTCAATTTTAAGGTTAGAGGTGAAAATTATCATCTGGTTTGACCTCTGGTATAACACAGGCTATAAATCCTCATACAGTAATTTCCACTTCAAGCCCATAAACTTCTGTTTGAGCTGTAGCATCTCTTTTAGAAATACATCCAGGCTTGATTTAAAGACTTAAAGTGATGGAGAACCCACCACAGTCCTAGGGAAGTTGTTGCAGTGTTTTTCATTGCTCTACAGCCAAAATGCTTCTGAAATAAATGTAGTCAAACTTTACTAATTCTGGGTCACTGAGAACGAAAATGATGCTTAAAATTGTTGATTGGCTCTAGTTTTCAAGATATGCTATTGGGTCAGTATATACGACCCTTGACTTGGGAATGGCGGAGGATAAGTGAGTTATAAAGGGAAGGGATCTCAATTTAAACCAGAAATGACTAAAATACATCTTTGACTGGATCTATGAATAAATCTG
Source organism: Terrapene triunguis (assembly GCF_002925995.2). Lineage (NCBI taxonomy): Eukaryota > Metazoa > Chordata > Testudines > Emydidae > Terrapene > Terrapene triunguis. The sequence goes on from NW_020664393.1 coordinate 19,523,807, forward strand.
ACTGGGTTTGGACAGTACTTGCTTTTTAGGCAAAACAATGAATGATGCAATCTGAAGCTGGTATTGCGTCATACAAGATATGAATTGCACCATGTTATTCCTAGAAGTCATGGATGATGCAATCATAACGAAGCTTACATCACTCTGCTGAACAAATTGCCCTATATCAGCTCTAGAAATCATACAGTGTCGTGCTCTCTTATTTGTCAGTGTTTGATTTTGCAAAGGGACACATTTCTGTTTAGCCAAAATGAGCAGAGATGCCTCGTACTTGTGTGAACAGTGCAGATACCTTCTGCTATGTTTGTGGTGAAGTGACTTTTGCATCACAAAAGCCCAATATAACCACTATGGTTAAGAAAGCCTATCACCTTTCTTTTGGCTGCAAAATTGGAGATCAGGACAAGAGGTGGGCCACACACATATGCTGCAACACTTGTGCAACAAATCTTCGCCAGTGGTTGAACAGGAAAAGGAAATCTATGCCTTTTGCAGTGCCAATGATTTGGAGAGAGCCAACAGATCATACCAGCAATTGTTACTTCTGCATGGTGCCTCCAGTTGGGAAAGGTGTGTCAAAGAAGAAAAAGTGGACTGTGCATTATCCAAACATTCCATCAGCTATACGCCCAGTACCCCACGGAGAAGGACTGCTGGTTTCTGATGCACCAGAATCATTCTCACTTGAGTCAGACGAGGAAGAGGATGAAACTTCTGGTCCTGAACCATCAATGTCACAGGACCCACATTTTCTCCCATCCTCCTCCTCTGAACCACACCTCATAACACAAGGTGAACTGAATGACCTTGTCAGGGATTTGGAACTACCCCAAGAGTAAGGCAGAGCTGTTGGGCTCCAGACTACAGCAGTGGAATCTCCTGGCAGGTAATGTTAGGGTTTTTGTTACCACCCTTACACATCAAGCTGGGTCTGATGAAGAACTTTGTCAAGGCCATTGACAAAACACAAGCAGCTTTCAAGTACCTCCGTGGAAAATTTCCAAGGTTAAGTGAAGCTAAGATAAAGGAAGGTGTCTTTGTTGGTCCTCAGATTCGTGAACTTCTTCGAGATGATGCATTTGACCATGCACTGCGTGACAAGGAAAAGACGGCATGGAAAGCCTTCCAGTTAGTGGCAATAAATTTTCTCAGAAACAACAAGGCAGACAACTACAGGTTGTTGGTGGAAAACCTCCTCAAGGCATACAAAAGCCTTGGTTGCAACATGTCACTAAAGATACATTTTTGGCACTCTCATCTAGATTTTTTTCCACCGAACTGCGGAGCAGTGAGCGACGAGCACGGCGAGCGATTTCACCAGGACATTGCAACAATGGAGAAACGCTATCAGGGCAAATGGAGCCCATCAATGCTTGCAGACTATTGCTGGACAGTGACAAGAGATGCTCCATTTAATGAATACAAGAGACAAGCCAAGAAGCGCCGAGTAGACACTGAATAGGACTAAACTATGTACAGAATAGTTTTTTGCCTTTTGTTTCAAAATAAATTGTATTTATATAACCCTTTTGCTGATTTTTAAAGTGTTACATAAACAGGACAGGTGAAATATCATGTAAAGCAACCATAAACACATGAAAATACCTAGGTTTACAATTTATGATTAAAACTCTACTATCTACACAATATACATAGACATAAAATGTAAAAACTTAAATATCTTAGAAACAGTAGCCAATCAGTTGTTTTAATTGTCACATTTGAATTCAGCACATCAAAATACATAATAAATAGCACATTTTATCTCTGAAGCAGACGACTTCTCAGAAATTGTAGACCAGTGTTATCCTCACTTTTAAAAAGAATTGCATCTTATTTCTAGTTCAAATTTGGAAACGGAAGCTAGGCAACCATTAGATCTTGTTTTGCCTTGTTCTGATACGTTAAAGACCCTCTACAATCAGATATCTCTTCCCCATCTAGGTACTTGTAGAGTACTTGTAGACTGTAATCAAGTCACCTCTTAACCTTTTTTCAGCTAAACTATGTAGACTGAGCTTCTTTAGTCTCTTGCTATAAGGAATGTTTTCCAGACTTCTAATAATTATTCTAGGACTTATTTGAACCCTTTCAGTTTTCAACATCCTTTTTCAGCTGTTGACATTGGAAATGGACACAGTATTCCAGTAATGGTTTCGTTAATACCACGTTCCTATCGCTATTTGCTATTTCTCTGCTTATACATCCAAGGACCGTGTGTCCTTAAAATCCTTTCAGTGTCACTACACCCTAGGACAATCTTCCATTGTCTGTGGCCTGCATGCTCTGTTCTGAGATGTACTGACCTCGCATTTGGTTGTATTAAAACATCTTCACATGAGGCAATCTTGATGCAGATAAGATTCCCTTTGATTTTACCAAAAGTGCTGCCTGCACTGAGAGTGCAGAATTGGACTCTGGGAGGCAAAACAATTCAGGAGAACCCCCACCCACACAATTTCAGAATTAGTAGATCATGGTGAAGGCTGTAATTCAGCATTTCTATTACAAGCTCTACTTCCTCATGCTTCATAAGCCAGCCCTTAAAATTCATTTTGTACAAGAACTTAGAGCAATTTGGCTTTTTTTTCGGTTTAAGGTTGGCTTAGTCCCTAAATTAGTTAAATGCAGGAAATGGCAAAATTCAAGTTCTTCTGATTTCAGGCTCTCTGCACATGGAACAGTATCATTTCCAGCAAAATATTGTAATCTGAATCTGAGCCATGCTCAGGCTAAGAGGCTGCGTTAAGCATAGAATCATAGAATATCAGAGCCTCAGGAGGTCATCTAATCCAACCCCCTGCTCAAAGCAGGACCAATCCCCAACTAAATCATCCCAGCCAGGGCTTTGTCAAGCCTGACCTTAAACCTCTAAAGAAGGAGATTCCACCACCTCTTTACGTAACTCATTCCAGAGTTTCACCACCCTCCTATTGGAAAAAGTTTTTCCTAATATCCAGCCTAAACCTCCCTCACTGCAACTTGAGACCATTACTCCTTGTTCTGTCATCTGGTACCACTGAGAACAGTCTAGATCCATCCTCCTTGGAACCCCCTTTCAGGTAGTTGAAAGCAGCTTCAAATCCCCCCTCATTCTTCTCTTCTGCAGACTAAATAATCCCAGTTCCCTCAGCCTCTCCTCATAAGACGTGCTCCAGCCCCCTAATCATTTTTGTTGCCCTCCACTGGACTCTTTCCAGTTTTTCCACATCCTTCTTGTAGTGTGGGACCCAAAACTGGACACAGTACTCCAGATGAGGCCTCACCAATGCCGAATAGAGGGGAATGATCACGTTCCTCGATCTGCTGGCAATGCTCCTACTTATACATCCCAAAATGCCATTAGTCTTCTTGGCAACAAGGGCACACTGACTCATGTCCAGCTTCTTGTCCACTGTAATCCCTGGGTCCTTTTCTGCAGAACTGCTGCCTAGCCACTCAGTCCCTAGTCTGTATCAGTGCATGGGATTCTTCTGTCCTAAGTGCAGGAGTCTGCACTTGTCCTTGTTGAACCTCATCAGATTTCTTTTGGCCCAATCCTCTAATTTGTCTAGGTCCCTCTTTATCCTATCCTCCAGCGTATCTACCACTCCTCCCAGTTTAGTGTCATCTGCATCTGGAGTTTCAACCTTCACTCTGAAAGTGCTTGGGGTTTTCTGTCTAAGACTTTGAGACTAGACAGGATATTCTAAAGTAAGAACTGAAATGAAAAACAGTACAGAACCTACATAATGAGGTGGTGGTATAGCAGCAGACCAGGTGCCAGCTCACACCAAGGCCCCTAGGCCTCTCTGAACACAGACCAATGCATAGCTGGAAGCCATTCTGGCTCACCTGTGTTAGTATTGGTAAAATAGATGTTAAGAATGTGTTTAGACTTTATGCAATGCTTGTGAGTTGCTGCCTGCATTCATCTCACTTATAATATCTGTATCCCATGTTATAGGGTAACTACTTGCTTTGAAACTATAAAAATGTTTGCTATGTAACTGGAAACCCCCCAGTCAGGAGAGAAGCATTACCAAGTGTGAAGTACTAGTTTACGACAAGAAGTGTCATCTCCTGTCCAACAAAAGAAGGCCTATAGACATCAAATGAACCATTGTGGAATATCAGTGGACAAAAGACTTTAATTGTTCCCTATTTGGAGAGGGCAATATTTCTAAACATAAGCAAGGGATCCCCAAGCTGCTTAGCATGGGTTAGCCCTAAAGGACATATATACAGTAGCTTCTAGTACTTCTTGAAACCCAAGACTAACTCATTTTTGTGTGTCTGTGTGTATTTGTTTGCCTACTTTAAACTTGTAAACTTATTTTGTTTTCCTAGTTAATAAACCTTTAGTTAGTTTAATATAGGATTGGATAAAAGCATGGTCTTTTGGTGAGCCAATGCTGCTAAGAGAGGAAGCAGAGAATTTGAGTATCAAACAGAATGGTTTACTAAGTTCCAGTCAGTTACACCTGTTGAAACCCTTTGAAGGCCAGCAGCCTGCACAAGTGTCACTGAGGAGATAATCTCAAGGACACTAGAACTACACGGGTGGTGTTGATGGCCTAATTAGACCAGCAGAATTATTACTGGTGAAGATGAGCATATGAAAAGAAGCCTAGGCTCTCTGAACCCAGCTGACCATTAGGTAAAATATCTTTTAACATTAAAATCCTGAAGCCATTGTTACTGTCACATTTCAGACATGTGCCACCCTACTAGGTTTTGTTAAACATACGCATACTGTCTTTTTAAAAAGGGGGTGGGAGAGAGTATCTACAACACTTGTCTCTTCACCATCTCATTGCATGACTCTATCCATATTATTTCAGCTCATTATATTCTCCACATAGGAACTCTATTTCTGCTACTGTGGTGCAAGTGGTCCCACATTTCCTTCAATGGAGAGCAGTTATAACAACTGAAATATGTGCTTGCACCATAAACCATTTGAATCACCCTGGTGTTGGACGTTGGACTAATTCTATGAACTCTGTGCAACTCCTAAGCTCATCATCTCTACTATGAAATTGATCCCAGAACTGTACTCATGTCTCTATGTATAATGATCTTTTAACAAATACACACACACTCTCCTTTTTTGTAATAAATTTTAGTTTAGTTAATAGGAATTGGCTATAAGCATGTATTTGGGTAAAATCTGAAATATTTATTAATCTGAGAGGTAACGTGTCCTATCCTTTGGGATTGGTAGAACTTTCATATTTGACTTGGCTGTCTGGGAGGGAGCCCAAAGGCTGAGTTGCTTTTAAGGGAACTGTGTTTTGGCTTCTGTGTAACCAATAAGGTATTGTAGAAGCTCTTCTGTTACTAGCTGGGTGGATTTAAGTATTGGAATAACTACCAGCTGTGGGGATTGTCTGCCCCGTTCTTTGCAGTTTGCCCTAATTGAGCAACCTCAGTGTGCCCCCCGGGGACCCTGGTCACACCCTCAGACTCCAAGGCCTCAGGAGTGGCCCATGATTCTCACAATTCCTTCCTGGAGTTAGCCAACAAATCCCAAGCCAGAAATTCAAACTTAAACCACTCCCACCTTTCCTAGGCTTGATCTTTAGTCCCTCATAAGTCTTCTCTGATTCTCTGTTCCTCAGCTGAGCACCAAAACCCCATGGCTGCCTCCCAGGAGTCTTAACTCCTCTGGCAGGTCTCAAAATGGGGGCAACTCCCCTCTTATATCTTTTCCCAATTCTCCTCATTCCTGACTTTTATCAAACCATTCTCAGAAAACAGGAAAAAACTCTCTCTTTTTTCCCCTCTCCTCTCACCTTAAGGATACTTCACTGCTTTCCAGTGGACCTGCTAATTGACATACTGAACACTTTTCCAGGTGCCAGCAGACATGGTAATTGAGCTCCCAGGCTCCTGTTAACCCACTCAGTATCACTGTGAGGTTTACATCCCATCATAGTTCCCTTCTCTTTTCTTGTTTTTCCTTTTAATTTAGGACTCAGTTACGTAAAGCAACATTTGCTAAACATGCAAACAGGAAAAGCAGAGGAAAATTATGGCTAGAACAATTAAGAAGTGTGTATATTACACCTAGCACAGTTTACTAGCCCATGTTCTCAAGCTGACAGTACAAATTAGTATGTGTGATCATCATCGTAAATGCACTTTTGTTTAATTGTTACTTTTACCTCTGTAACTGCTCATTTTTATTGCTAATATGGAATGTTAATGCTTGTAAGAGGCTGCCAGTCCTGAAGACTTCAGCTTTCTATTCACTACACTGGTACCACATGGGTAGCAGCAGCACAAGCTTCTTAGCACTGCTCTGCCAGCTCGGGTCTGTGGAACCAGCTCAAGGGATGAAAGGGTATGTAAAGGGCTCCACTCACTGCACATGCACCTCTTTGTGGCTAGGTCTAGGAATTAGCTTTTGCCCCACAGAGCAAGTGTCATTGGTTGCTCACCCTGTGCTTTCTCTCTCTTCACAACCCAAGGTGCTCCCTCTTTGTGGTGTGCCCCTCCAGCCAAGTCACAGCATACTATCCAGGATACCAAAGTCCCATTGGACAAGCTATCCAGGTGCCACCTCAGGCAGTCTTTCATTCCACTTCTAAGTCAGGTGCCGTTTCCCAGTGGCTGGTAGGAGAACCCCAGCCCATCTGCAACTCCAGGTTCCAGCCCATGGGCCTTACGACTAGCAACCCAGGTCTGCACTCAGTCTCACTCCCTGTCGCTATTTCCCCAATTCCTTCCTATCCCACTTCTCTATCCCCTGCTCTATCTCTGGGTTTGCCACCACAGCTTCCTCTACTCCCCATGGCTACTTCATCCCTCTTAGCCCCTTGCCTATACCAGGTCAGGATCCCAGGAATATTCTGCTCCCCCATACAACTTCAGGCCCCTTCCCAGCAGTCTCCTGCTGACTTCACTTAGAATCATAGAATTTCAGGGTTGGAAGGGACCTCAGGAGGTCATCTAGTCCAACCCCCTGCTCAAAGCAGGACCAATTCCCAACTAAATCATCCTAGCCAGGGCTTTGTCAAGCCTGACCTTAAAAACCTCTAAGGAAGGAGATTCCACCACCTCCCTAGGTAACCCATTCCAGTGCTCCACCACCCTCCGAGTGAAAAAGTTTTTCCTAATAGCCAACCTAAACTTCCCCAACTGCAACTTGAGACCATTACTCCTTGTTCTGTCATCAGGAACCACTGAGAACAGTCTAGATCCATCCTTTTTGGAACCCCCTTGCAGGTAGTTGAAAGCAGCTATCAAATCCCCCCTCATTCTTCTCTTCTGCAGACTAAACAATCCCAGTCCCCTCAGCCTTTCCTCATAAGTCATGTGCTCCAGCCCCCTAATCACTTCTTGTCTTGATAATTCTAACCCAACTTCTTCCCCTCCCCCTGGGCTTCATTTTTGAATTAGGCTTTATCAATCCCTGGCTGCCCTCCAGGTGCAGCATATATGATTAATTGGCTCTTTCTGGCCCATATTAACCTGCTCAGGAGTTGTGGGGAGTGAACACCCGATCACAGGGGAGTTCATTCAGTCATTGGTGTTCTCATTCAGTGTTCAGCCTGGCTACCTAGATTGCCAATTAGGATAATTTATAACTGTGTTTTGAGATGTTTATACCTCTCTGTGATGTTCTGTACCTCGGGGGAACATCCAGCAACCCCATGTTCATCCTTATAAAATGATTGTGTGGGGTACCCAATGCAAAGTTTGTCATGTGTGTCTTCGGAAGGCTCGTGATGCACTGAGCATTGTTGTTATAGTGATGTTATAGGTTATAATTTCATGTATATAGTTATGAGGCTGAAAATGTGTCTTTTGCTTAAAATAAGCCCAGGCAAAAACTGTCGAAGAGCAGAGAGGTAGTTCACATCTCATCAGGGCATGTATGGGACAAACCGAGCCCAGTCTTACTGGAACAAAGGACACTGGCCTAAGCAGCAACAAAAGAATCTGTTGGACTCTTGAGTGAGTCACCCCCCTTCTCTTGGTCAGTTTGGAACTGCGATGAAGGGGGCGGGGCAAAACCAAGAGGGAAGAAAGGACATGATAAAAGGGAGAGAGGTTTGCCATGCTCTCTCTCTCTTTCACCTCCATCTACAGACGCGACTGAAGCGCTGATCAAAGGGGAGAACCTGGCTGAAGGGCAACCAGCCAGCCTGTGGTGAGAAGCATCTAAGTTTGTAAGGACATTGAAAGTGTTAAGATCAGCTTAGAATGTGTTTTGCTTTTATTTCATTTGACCAAATCCAACTTATGTTTTGACTTACAATCACTTAAAATCTATCTTTCACAGATAATACATTTGTTTGTTTATTCTACCTGAAGCAGTGCATTTGGTTTGAAGTGCATCAGAGACTCCCCTTGGGATAACAAGCCTGGTACATATCAATTTCTTTGTTAAATTGATGAACTTATATAAGCTTGCAGTGTCCAGTGGGCATAACTGGACACTGCAAGATGGAGGTTCCTAGGGTTGTGTCTGGGATCGGAGGTATTGGCTAGTGTCATTCGGTTGCACAATCCAAGGAGCAGCTTACATGCCAGAGGCTGTGCGTGAACAGCCCAGGGGTGGGGGTTCTCACAGCAGAGCAGGGTAAGGCTGGCTCCTAGAGTCAAGGACTGAAGTGACCTAGCAGATCACTGGTCCAGATAACATGAGAGGGGAATGCCACACTCTCCATCAAGAACTAGGACAGTGACCGCCTGCTTGTACCATACAGGCTATTAAAATTATCATCTAAGTCATTACCAACCTGAACTGGAGATGGGTTGGTGACCTAGAGAAGAAATGCTCTGCACCTCAATATTAATCCCTGGAAACATAGTGCCCCCCTTTAATTTTTCATTTATATTTATCAAATTAAAGAGGGCAGATTGGGGTGTAAAATAATCATTTGTGCATCCAACAGCATGGAACACAAATGGAATGTTTTAATGCCAAATGAATTTTGAAATTTCAATGAAGTTTTGAATTTTTTTAAAAATGAGAAATTTTGAAGAGAGTCTCTACATTGTCTTTTTTAAAAAAACAATGCTGTATGTTATGAAGGTTATAGTTTCCATACATATTTAGCTTTGGTTACATTGTGAAGAAACACTCATTTTCAAGTACATTAGCAATAAGCTATAGATATGTGCAATACAAATGGGTGAAGAGAGTGCAAACAAAGGAATGCAAAAAGCTATTCTATATTTATAACAACTCATTTCAAGGTGCACGTACATCATTGGTACATGTTTCGTACGTGAAGCCAGGGACAGCTTAAGTAGAACAAAAGTTTGAATCACCATTGTGATATTGTGGTAAGATCTGATGATGTTGTTGCATCATGACATTATGCTGAAATGTCATACCTTAGTATAGTGTTACAATGCCACAACAAATACTTTTTACTAGTAGTAAAGGAGTATACAAGTCAGGGAGGAATATATGGTGGCAGCACAGAAGATCGTGTAATTCACCCACTATGAATAAAAGTGCCCATTTTACTACTAGAAGTGTAAATGAATACTAATATGTGCAAAATGCTTGTCTCTTGTTCCTCCAGTAATTACCTTATCAAGCTTTTCAAGTCCTTGATTATATCATTTGGTATTGAGCAGTCTTGCTTTCATCTTACATTTTTAATAAGGTGTTGCGTGATTAGACTATAATAGAATACCATTTATTTGAAAATTTTTGGATGTTTTCTACATTTTCAAATATATTGATTTCAATTACAACACAGTATACAAAAAGTACAGTGCTAACTTTTTATTTATTTTTGATTACAAGTATTTGCATTGTAAAGACAAAAGAAATAGTATTTTTCAATTCACCTAATAAAAGTACTGTAATGCAATCTCTATCATGAAAGTTGAACTTACAAACGTAGAATTATGTATAAAAAACTGCATTAAAAATAAAAAATGTTAGAGCCCACAAGTCCACTCAGTCCTACTTCTTGTTCAGTCACTCACTCAGACAAACAAGTTTGTTTACATTTGCAGAAGATAATGCTGCCCTCTTCTTATTTGCAATGTCACCAGAAGGTGAGAACAGGTGTTTGCATGGCACTGTTGTAGCCAGCGTTCCAAGATATTTACATGCCAGATTCACTGAAGATTCATGTCCCTTCATGCTTCAACCACCATTCCAGGGGACATGCTTCCATACGGATGACAGATTCTGCTCAATAACAATCCAAAGTAGCGCAGACTGATGCATGTTCATTTTCATTATCTGAGTCAGATGCCACCAACAGAAGGTTGATTTTCTTTTTTGGTGGTTCGGGTTCTGTAGTTTCTGCATCAAAGTGTTGCTCTTTTAAGACTTCTGAAAGCATGCTCCACACCTCACCCTCTCAGATTTTGGAAGGCACTTCACATTCTTAAACCTTGGGTCAAGTGCTATTGCTGTTTTTAGAAATCTCACATTGATACCTTCTTAGTGTTTTGTCAAATCTGCAGTGAAAAAGTGTTCTTAAAATATACAACATGTGGTGGGTCATCATCTGAGACTGCTATAACATAAAAGATATGGCAGAATGCAGGTAAAACAGCAGGGAACATAAAATTCTACCCCAAGGAGTTCAGTCACAAATTTAATTAACGCTTTTTTTTTTTTTTTTTTTTAAATGAGCGTCATCAGCATGGAAGTATGTCCTCTGGAATGGTGGCTGAAGCATGAAGGGGCATACAAATGTTGAGCGTAACTGGCACGTAAATACCTTGCAATGCTGGCTACAAAAGCGCCATGCAAATGCCTGTTCTCACTTTCTGGTGACATTGTAAATAAGAAGAGGGCAGCATTATCCCCTGTAAATGTAAACAAACTTGTTTCTCTTAGCAGTTGGCTGAACAAGTAGGACTGAGTGGACTTGTAGGCTCTGAAGTTTTACATTTAGTGTTTGAGTGCAGTTATGTAACAAAAAAAATCTACATTTGTAAAGTTACACTTTCACAAAGATTGCACTACAGTACTTGTATGAGGTGAATTGAAAAATACTATTTCTTTTGTTTAGTTTTACAGTGCAAATATTTGTAATTGAACTAATGTACGCTGATTTCAGTTACAACACAGAATATATATGAAAATGTAGAAAAACATCCAAAATATTTAATAAATTTCAATTGTTATTCTATTGTTTAACAGTATGATTAAAACTGCAATTAATTGCAGTTATTTTTGAGTCAATCATGTGAATTAACTGCGATTAATCAGCAGCCCTAATTTTTAAGCTTTCATACAGACAGCAGCCTACCTATCGTACTCTTCATTCAGCTACTCGCTTTTATCAGGACAGAATGCATCTCGCTCTGCATGTAATTAGAGATAAACACACCTCTCAGGCTATTTTTGATTCACCAAAATTATTTCAAGGCAGCAAACCTTTTATTAATGTAATTTAAATCCAGGGTTTTTCCCTCCAAAGATGATTCGATTTACAAACAAACATGTTTCTCAAACTATAAGAAAGCCTGTGCTTTGTTTAGGGGAAAAGAAGAATTTCCAAAGTTAAGTTGGCACTTGTATACTGTGTATATATTGTATTCTATTATATTATATTTTCCCTACTCTCCTTGTATTTGTTTCTCATTCTAATTTCTCTCTTCATTTTTCACCCCATCAGATATTTGTTCCTGTCTGATTTTTAGCCTCTTATAAGAGGGATAACAACCTCAATATTTGAGTTCTAGTTAAACTCTACAAGCCATAATGATTGAATGTGTTCCAAAGTGGGCAAAACTGGTTTATCAGCCTGTCTTTATTTACATTATCGCATAGTGTCTTCTTAACGCTTCCCTTTCGTGGTTTTTAAGGGGAGATGCTCACCAACACATTTAAAAGTATATTTTCTAAAATGCTGGAACATAACATAACTGGTGGATGGAAAACACCAGGGGATAAGAAATACATTTACAAACTTCATCTCTTTGCCACTACCACCCCCTGTTTACTCTGATAATTTGCCAGAAATACATATCAACACTATTTCAGCAACTACACTGTCCAAGCAGCTCTTCTGTGCCTTTAACCCTTTTCATCTTAGTTACTGAATTTACTTTTTAATGTTTCCTTCAAGTCCCAAACTTCACTTTGTCCAAAATGCAGAAATCACTTCCAGTTTTCACTTAGTAGTTTCCAAAATAAAACAACAACAACAAAAAACCAGGAGCGCCACCAGCTTTTCTGCTGCCCTAGGCGGAAGGTCCCGCCGCCGAAATACGACCGCGGTCGCCGCCCCCTAAATTGTAGCGCCCTAGGCGACGTGTAGGTCGCCTAATGGGTTGCGCCGGCCCTGCTCTGCCACATAAATCTTTGAGATTGTCCATAGACTTACTGATGCCCCATCTTATCTCATCACTCAGCATATTGCCCTTGGGTAGTCAAATACCAAACTAGTCTGTCTTCACTCTTTGCCATCTAAGATATGCCATGAAGCTTTGGACACAATGCTGACCATGAGATGCAGATTACATCCTTATAGATCTGTTATCACTGGTAAATTGAGTGTTAATATAAACGTTGATATTTTAAAGTGAGAAATTTAGATACTTCCAGTTCTTTAGTCATGAAACAATTTGTTTAATTGTTGATTTTTTTGGCTGCCCATATAAAGTGTGAAAAGGCTTTATCTGGCTTTTTTTCCCCAAAGTACTCCTTTGCATCTCAGTGCTATCATAATATAACTAAATCAAGTTACTTGACATTATTTCAATCAATCCATCCCAGAAATTCCAAGGTCATCTGTTGCATTGTCCAACATTGGACTCAGTGTCATCTCTCTTCTAAAAACACCCTAACATCCCATTTCCCTTCATCTCTTTAATTTTAAACTCATCAAGCAAATTAACTGTTCACACCCCTTGAATTTTTTCTCCTCCATTTTTCAATTTAACCCCTTATAATCTATCTTTTGCTCACTTCACTGAAACTCCTTTCACAAAAAGAATAATGGTCTCATTCACCTTGAGTTACTTCCTTTTGACATAGTCAATTACATGACTCCAGGAGTTGGGATCACAAAGGGTCTATATAGCCTATGGCTTAATCCAGTCCTGCCTACACCTCATCTCACTCCCTCTGCTCTACTTTATTTTGCTTCTCTCCTGTCTATTTCTTTTGTATACTTTGTTCACTCCTGCCTTTGTGCCTTCTGGCCCTTCCTACCACTCATTTTGCCTAGAATAGATCCCAACAGTATGTTCCTAGTGGTCCCTCAATCCTTTCCATCTTCAAAACTGGCATTGTACTGTCTCTCAAGATTGTTCCATATTCAGATAATATGGGGATGGCAGCGGGATTTCATATAGAATTTTCTGAATCACTTCAAGTAATACAGTAGAACCTTTTCAGCTCATCCCCACTGATCCTCACACATCATTTGTATGCCGAAAAGGGCTCTCTCCCCCCACTTTCCAGCAGAGATTTAATAGATCACTGTACTGAGGTGAAATATTAAGACTTCATACTACAGATTACAAAGTATGACCAGAAGTAATGACAACTAAACTGTTTGCCAAATATCTAGATAAAGTACCGTTACATTTTGTGTTACGTTCTCCTTGCTTTGTTTGTTTACAATTCAGAAATTTACAGTACCCTTGCTCATAAATGCAAATCAATGAGGTTTTATGCCACATCTTCAAAGAGTAATATTTTTTATATTGTATCTTCTGTTTCAGTCTGTGTGTGAGTGGATAAAACTAAGGGGTATAATGGCTTGTGATCCCATGACTGCCAGTTTCTTACGCTGTACGTTTGCCCTTTCTTCCTTCAGCAACTGTATGCTTTTCTCCTTGTTAAACCATCTTACTCTGCTTTCCCTCCTCCATTCCCCAGCAACTCTAGTCCACTTTGAATCTCTGCTCAAACTTGCTGCACCAACTCCCCCTCTCCTACTAGTCTGGACAGTTTATTGACACATCAAATGGAGACTCGCAAGAGCTCACTGTCATCCTGTCCTCATAGCCCCTCCCTATTTTACCACAGTCTCTGACTCTAACATCTCCTGTCTTCTATCCACTTCAAAATCTTTGATGTGTCCCCTCAACCTCATTCCCTCCAGCCCTACCTAGTGGCCTCTCCCCCTCCCTTATTATTGGCTTCTCTCCATTCACTGGCTCTTTTCCTCCATGTTCAAGCACTCTTTTTTTACCTCTATCCTGCAGTACTTCACCCTTCAGCTCTACATCTCTCTCCAATTGTTGCCCCAGCTCCTACTTCCCATTTACCCCCAAGCTCCTTAGCCTGATGTCAACTCATACTCCCTCTTCAGCTCCCTCTTTGGCAGTCTGGCTTCTGCCCTCAGCATGTCATTGATGCTATACCCACCAAAGTCATTAACTGATGCTGAGATAACCAGAGAGGGACAGATTAGAGATTAGACAAAGAACTAGGCCCATCACCCTATCTTTAGACAGCTATGTGCTTTCCAAGCAAATTAAATCTGTGTGATGAGGGACTTTAAGGAGTTTTTAGATCTTCACCTATCTCTGGATAAGGAGGCTCTCCTCAAAGAATAATACATATTTTAATGACTTGAATATGCAAAGTATTCAGCCATTATTTATTTAGGCACCTCTTTCCCCTACTCCTGCTCCTCAGTCTTTTGGCTGCCTTTGGCACTATGGACCACTCCCTTTTCCTCAAAACCCAAGCTTATGCTATACCAGCAAATCCTCCTAGTATAGATGCTGCTTTACCAGCAAAGGAGTTATGTATACAGTTTGTATCAGTTCCCCAAATGATATACTGGCAAAAGGCCTTTGTTGGTGTAATGGGGTCTACACTAGGGCTTTATACTACACTTCCTACATCTACACTAGTATATTGGAAAAAGCCTCCCAACTGTATACCCGACTGAGGTGATTTGGCCAAAAAGTCTGTGGTGGAGAGAATTGAATTGTTGTTGCCCAAGTCAACACCCTGACCACTGGACCATCCTTGCTATTAGGAGCCAAGATTTGGGTTTAGGTGCATCATCATTCATACCAAATAATTAGAAACTAAGGTGCAAGTCTTCAAACCTGTGCCCAGCACAAGTAGCCGGGGAGATTAGCAGGCATATCCTTGACATCTCTCCAGGAAGTGGGGAGGCAAGTGTAAGAGGTCCCAAACAACAGGATACTCTGCCCTTCCTCAGCACTGGCATCTGAGTGCTGACACACAAGGTGGCACTGCTGGACTGAGCTCCACACTGCACGGGGTGCTCACCCTCTTCACAACCCCCGCTAAGCCAGTCTCCTTTGCACAATGGTTCAGCTTCCCAAATGGGGTCAGGGTTTATCCTATAAAGAATGATTAGAGATACTTTCCCATTCAAAAGCAGACAAATAATCAGAGCTGGGGCATGATGAGAGGTGCTGGGACTGTACTAGAGAGCAGAGACATTGTGAGGGACAGCAGGGCTGTAGGTTGCATGCACTGTTTGGACTATGCTGAGGAATTCTGGACTATGGTTGTGGACTCTTATGTGCATGGAACTTTTGTAATAAATGAATCCCACAAGGGTTGTATTTATACTTGGAAGATGCTTTGGACTATTTCTGAGAGCTCAGAGAGGGAAACTGAGGCAGCTGCACAAGTTGTACTATGACCTGCCAAAGGAGGGCATTCTGGGTGTTCTGGCCTTCTTACAGGCACTTTATAGACAAGTATAATCTGGTCTCCACCAAGAGGTGCTTACATTGTAAGTATATTTAATTATTTCCTGCTGTCTGGGTAACTAGAACAGAATAATAATGAGAGCCATCATCCTTAGTACAAACCTGCAAGCCAGAAGATCCCAATTTCTAATCCTGACCCTAATCCCTCCTATGGTTTTAGGCAAATTAATCTCTGCTTCAGTCTCCTAATCTGTGAAATGGGATAACAATCCTAACTTCCCTGCCTCTCAGGCATGTTGTCTCTCTAATGAGCAAGCTAACAAACAATGAATAGTAACAAAGAACTCTAAAGATGAAAAATGTTATGTCTTATCTTCTGTATTATATGAAAGTGTCATAAGTGGTGGTGTGAACAGTAACAGATTGGGGGAGAGGATAGGGTGAGAGATGGGGCAGTGCACTCCTCTCCTCTGAGATTTTTATCAAGCTATTTTTCCTCTTTCTGAGAGTCAGTTGCTCACTACAACTCTTCGGGTACTCTGTTAGGGCTTAGCTACACTTGCAAGTTAGAGCACATTAGATCAGCCCCGGGCGCCCTAACTCCTGAGGTGTCCACACTGGCAAGGTACTTAGAGTGCCTGGACTCCGCGGCTGGAGCACCCCTGGTAATCCACCTTCACAAGCAGCATAGAGCTTGCTGCGCCCTGGCTGAAATGCCCCAGTGTCAGTGTGGATGACGTGTTGCATTACTGCGCTGCGATTGGCCTCTGGAAACATCCCATAATCCCTTGAAGTCAAGTGGCCACTCTGGTCGTTGTTTTGAACTCAGCTGCAGGCATGCAGATATCCCCTTTCAAATACTCTGTTTCTGACAGCCGTCATGCTTATCTGCTCCAGGACACAAAGCAAACCATTACTGTGGAATGCTGCTGCCGAGGCAGGTGTGTGAAAGAGAGGGGTGGGAGCTGATGTCAGGGTTTCCCTCTGCTGCTGTCTGAACTTACAAGACAGCATGCTGACACTCTCTGCCCCCCAAAACACATTGTCTCTCCCCCAACACACACCCTGTCACGCTCCACCCCGCCCATTTGAAAAGCACACTGCAGCCACTTGCACACTGGGATAGCTACCACAATGCATGGCTCTCTGTGGCATTGCAAGAGCTGCTAATGTGGCCACGCCACTGCGCTTGCAGCGGACAGTGTAAACACACTTCAGCGCTTTCCCTGCTGCTGTCTGAGGGCTTGTTTAACTCCCAGCGCTCTACATCTGCAAGTGTAGCCATAGCCTTAGCATTAGGATTATGCAGCTGTAGCTGCTGGGGAGGGAGATGCATAATGTGCTGTGAAGAGAAGACCTGCAGTGCAGGCTGTCTGCTAAGGGACACTCATTAAAGCAGGGTCCAAATTGGGATAAGTGAAGAGGACATAGTTGCCTCAGTAGCTGCTGGAGTTGGGGAGGAACCCATAAAGCAAGGTCCTCCTGGGGAAGAGAGACATATACTGGAAAACCAGGTGTCAGTGAATATTGAGAGGCAGAGCAGACAGGCCATCACAAGTCAGATGATTGGAGTAAAATCTCATGTCTACCACTCTTTGAAAGACCTCAGGTAAGTCACTGACCCCTCTGTGCACTAGTTTTCCCCTACGTAAATAGGGATGAGATTTACCCACTTCAGAAAGTGATGTATACAGGTAATGTGGTAGAACACTATGAATTACCAATTTAAAAGAATGAGTCTTTTCTTATGTTCACCTCTTGTGCTTGTGTTCCATGAATATTTGTGCTAGTCTTAGCAGGAAAAGAACTCTGAAGTTGCATTTGGCAGTACTGATCAAGAGAATTTTAAATCTACACATACAACTATTAATGGCAGAAATGTTTGTGAAATTATCCCATCAGGGAACAGGAAAAATCCCATGTGACATAACTGCCCCACCAAAAATAGCTCAGTAAACATTGGTTGCCAGTACTTGTAGAGAACTGTCTGATCAGGCCAGAGTTTTTAAAAGTCACTTTGTAACAAACAGAGGCTAAATCTGTCAAATTGTTTGTTGCAAGTTTCATTGTCTAGTTCCACCTCACTAAACTAGCTTGTTCAGATCAGAGAGAGATTGAGTGAGGACAGGAATTCTAACGCTCTACCCCAACACGCTAGTACTTTGGGATTTTCACTTTACACTACAGTATTTCCCTTGGGCCAAATCCTGTAATCCAGGGGTGGCCAACCTGACCCTGAGAAGGAGCCAGAATTTATCAATGTACATTACCAAAGAGCCACAGTAATAGGTCAGCAGCCTCCCATCCGCCTGCCCCTCCCCCCACTCCCAGTGCCTCCTGCTCGCCATTAGCCCTGCCGATCAGCACCTCCCCATGCCTCCTGCCCGCCACGATCAACTGTTTCGCAGTATACAGGAGGCTCTGGGATGGGGAGGATCAACGGTGCAGCAGGTTCAGGGGAGGGGGTGGGAAGGGGCATGAGCCTTGGGGTAAGGGGTTGAGTGGGGGCAGGGCCTGGGGTTTAGCAGTGGAAAGTTGGCACCTGTAGCTCCAGCCCCAGAGTCAGCACCTACGCAAGGAGCTGCATATTAACTTCTGAAGAGCCACATGCAGCTCCGGAGCCACAGGTTGGCCATCCCTGCTGTAATCCAAGTTACTAGACACTTAATTATCTACACAAACATAGTGGATATGCTGGAAGTTGGAACACCTGGGTCTTATTCTTGGCTGTGCCACTGACTTTTTGCATGCTGCTGCAAATAATTTAACTTCTCTGTAAAATGGAGGAAATAAGGGAAGATAACCCAGTGGGCATTTACCTTTGAAAATTACTTAGTGCCTTTCTTCCACAGATCTCAAAGTGGGAAAAATATTATGAACCAGGTGTTAGTGGCCTACCAGTAGAGAACCTTTGCTTCTGAGATCCCACTGACCACCTTTGAGTAAATAGGTGCATTAAGTGCTCAGACATTGCTTTGTGCAGTAAAAGCAGCTTCAAAAGAGAGATTGGAGTCTTACTCCTAGAGCCACCAAAGAAAACTATATGGCCCAGAAGAGTGTGGAGTTAACAGGGTTTCACAAGTTTCAAGCTTAGGAGCTGAGGGTGGGCTGTCAACAGGGATAACCTGCATTTTGCTGTACATGTGGGTCCCTGGAGAGAAATACTAGCAAGGGAGCTGCTTCTTGGAATAAGGTAGGAGGCGCCTGGTCCAAGAACTTGGAAAGAATTGTGTGGGGGCAGTTTTGATCCTACTGCTGTTCAGGGAAACAGAGTGTGTATGTTGTACATACCCAGATTTAGTGCTATCAATTTCTCATCCAAATGGAAACCCATATGGTAAGGCTCTGAATGTGGGTTACTACTTGGCCAATGGGACAATACTACCACTATTATAATGGGAGTTTTGACAGTAATTCTCAAGGAATAACTGGAGGATTTGAATGTCTCTACTTATAGAATACATTCAGTAGACAAATGCCATAGGAGAGATGGCTGAAGATTGTCACTGAAATAAGTTTCTTCGGTTTTTAAAAAACTTTGAAATCAGGATTTTTTTTTGGGTGGGGTGGGAAGGAAGGTTAGTTTAAAGAAAACAGTTCTAATTTTGAAGCTGTGGGGAAAAGCCCACATTCTTTCTGTTCCACTTCCCCCCGTCCTGAAAAAGGGGGGAAAAAATGTTACTGATTATGTGTTACTTAATTTTTAAATTAAGTTTATACTGTGTTAACACTCAGTTACAAAGATGATTTAAAAAGTGAAAGATTCTCTCAAATGAACATTATCAACATTTTAATGTTAAATGTTGATAGTAAGGGGGGGAGGGATAGCTCAGTGGTTTGAGCATTGGCCTGCTAAACCCAGGGTTGTGAGTTCAATCCTTGAGGGGGCCACTTGGGGATCTGGGGCAAAATCAGTACTTGGTCCTGCTAGTGAAGGCAGGGGGCTGGACTCAATGACCTTTCAAGGTCCCTTCCAGTTCTAGGAGATGGGATATCTATTATATTATTATTATTATTATTATAACTCTTACTTTGAGAGCAAGTGATACAAACTAAAACTGACTTTTGCGGTTGAAAATTTTTAAACAGTGAGGGGGGCTTGGTTGTTCATCTAGAAAAAGTTGGAAAACAGCATGAAAGTGGGAGGGAGGGAAAGTAGATATTTCCACTTTTTTTTTTTTTTTAAACTTTCACCATGAGAACTCATTTCTGAGGGGAAATTCTTGAATGGAGATTTTTCCTGACAATTCTCTCAGAAAAGTTCTCATTTCCCACACAGTTCTAATCAGATATATAGTGCCATAAGAAATTCAAGCCAGCCCAAACTTGCTGTTTGCTATTTTCCAATGCTTTTTTGAAGATAGGGTATGTTACATACTGTCTTTACACTATCTATTTTGATAATGTATTGCCTTGGTTGGCATGCAAGTACACTTACATAAACTGTACCTGCACTGGCAGAAACAAAAGGAGGGATTACCAAATGAAGCTGCTCAAGTGATGCATCATTTCGTTGTTCATGAAACCTGGATTTATGGGCTTAAAGGCCTGGTTGCTTGTTTTGTCCCACCAAGTATGCTAATTTAGAAGATCCTCTTTCAAAGCATGGTACTGCATAACCTACAAAGAAGAATGAAATTGTCAAATGTTACGTACACCAGAGCATCTCCATGTCAAGCTCCCCAGAATTCATTGTGTCTTTGACTCCAGGGAATCCCTGAAATGCATAAGATTTGAAGAGAGCAGCTGGCTCAGCAGAGATAGCCACATCTGCTGAGCTACCACAGTGGGCTTGATAGGATATTAGCAAGGGTCAGAGAGCCTGCTTTAGTCAGAATAGATCTTTTTTGAGTTGGAGGGAAGGATATTGTACAAGTCTAAGTAGGACTGGCTTTCTAATTCTGATCACTCTCCAAATAGACACTTAATTCTAAACTCTTGGCTGAAAGAACAGTATTAAATATGTCATGTCTGCCTGGAAGTAACATCCACCATGAAGGCTTTGAGAGCTTGGTTCTAATACACTTCTCTTAACACCTCTAGATGGCACTGCAGGGTAGCCATGCTTTGATTTAGTAACAATATTACCCATAGTGATAGACAAGTAATAGCTTAGCAGCCTTAAAGGTAACACATTCTGTAAGGATGCATTACGCTAAAAATGGGTTGACTTTATTTTTCTCTATGCAATGTCAGGGTCAAAATCCACAGGAGGCTAATGTTAGGCAAAGACCAACCCTCTTTTGAGGGCTTAAGGGAAAACAAAACAAGTTAGTATAGACTCAGGTCACATCCCCTTCCTGACATACAGGATGTCAGACTAGATGATCTGGTGGTCCCTTCTGACCTTAAATGCTAGGACTCTAATAAAGCTTTAAACATAAAAAACCTAACCATATCTCCAGAGTTCTGATGCCCGGGTCTTAGAAACCCAAGGGCTCGGAGAGAAGCTTAACTCTTTTTAAGGGGAAGGAGCAAAACTAGGTGCATCTTCACCTGATGAAAATTTGGTCTGACATAATCCCAAAATCTTCTTGGTCACCATCTGTCTCAGTCAGGCCTTCGCCAGAAGCACCACTGAGATGCAGAATGGTAACTTTAGGGCCCCTGCAGGGAATACAGAGGACCTGCACACACCATGTGGTCTGTTTAGAAGATCATATATCTTAAGTACCACACAGAGCACTTTCTGTCCATGTTGAGTTCAAGAAACACCTTAGGATCTTGCAAGTGGACAGAAAGAGAACACTGTGACTAAACAGCCACCGAGGCTTGCCAGGTGTATTCACTCATGTTCAGAGGATGTTAAATTATAGATTTGGGCTGGTGGAGAACTGAAGGATCCTGGAAGTGGTAGAAGAGCCTGAAAGCTTTTAGGCACACAGGCCCAAATTCAGAGATGAGTCTAAGGGCTTGTCTACACACAAACTGCACCAGTTTAAACTCACGGCTGGTCTATACACAGATGTACCTGTAAATTACAAGTTCAAAAAACCCAATACAAGATTGCTCACACAGAAATACTAAATAATTTTAACATTACATCACTAGCTAAACCAGTGCAACTTCTAGGTTTAGTCCAAGCCCAAATTACTGTACTTCATAATTTACTCCAGCCTAGCAATATCCACTTATTGAGCAACCCTCATGGCCAGGGGGTCACATTACCGGCACCCAGCCTCTATTATCCCCCTCTTGTTGGCCCCTTAAGCACTCCAGACAGTCTCTGTTGTGGCTTACAGCACCCCTTTCTGGGGCTGGTTCAACATCAATGTTCACACAAACCTCAGAGTCCTCAATCACAAAATGAGCCAAACAATCCAATGACCCCCCAACATAAAGTCCAAAATCTTGTTAAAAATAGTTTAAAAAAAACCCTCATTCAAACTTAGCTCTGATTTTTCAGCCACACCCAGAGCTCTTTCTCTGTCACTCTGCTCCACACGAAGTAGCTAGTCCCTAGCCATCCAGTTGGAGCTTCACCCTCTAGCCATATTTCCATACTGTCTCTCAACTAAACACATGCCTCCAGCTGCCTGCTATCTTTAATTTAAGAGCACCTGATTCCCCACAGGTGAGGCTCATCTTGTAATCAAGGCTAGCTTAGCCCCAGGCTCACTAGCTCATGGGCTACCATCCTGTTACCCAACCCCATCAGTGTGTACTGAACATGCCCAGCTGGAAATCCTGTTGACTCACACCAGCCTAACAAGGTGTAATTTACACCACTTTACACATCAATTCTTATGTTGGCCCATTGAGTGTAATGGAGTCTAACAAAGTAACTTACACACTGTGGTCTGTAAGACAAGAGTGTTTCAGGCAAATCACCTAATGCAAAGGTTACATTAGGCCATCTGAGTCTTTAGTTTCCTCCTTTTTGTGACTTCTGGCACCTCAACATGTAAATTACAGCCTAAGTCTCCCTTAGGCTCAGACTCCCCTAACACATTTACCAACATGTAACTTATACCACTTGATATATCACTTATGAATTTGGCCCAGAAACTATCAGACCTCTAAAGGGAAGTGAGGAAATTCTTCAGAAGCTAGGAAATAGAAAAAAGTAGTGTTGTAACCTGGTATGGCTGCCGGGAATTCAGTGAGTCTCTCCTAATCAAAAATGAGTAGGTAAGGAGACAAAAGCTTTGGATTTGGGACTGCCAGCTTGTGAAGACATGGGGAGCAAAGGGAGGGTGGAAGAGGAGAGAAAGGCATAAATGTAGACAGGGTTGGTGAAAGGGAGAAGAGCTTGTGCTTGCTATGGAAGAACAGCAGGAACAAATGCAGAGATTCAAGGAAACAGAGCAGCAAGAAAAGATGATTTTTTTTTAAAAATGTGAGGCTTTGGGAGTAGGAGGGGATTTCCATTATCATCCACTAATGTGATATGTATTAATCTTGGGCCAAGTCCTGAAAACTTTTACTCAGACAGGATGTCTGCATCTGAGCCTGCTAAACGTGGTACATAATGTGGGACAGAGACCCAAAATGAGGAATACGAAAAGCATATTCATGCAGGTAATGTAACATACTGTGGGATTAATTCCTTTGGTGTAACTATCTTTCTGTAACCGTGGTTCTTTATTTCTAATGTAAATAATTTTCAACAATAACAGTGAGCAGGAAATTATGTGGAATTTGGGGACTAAAATGGGTGGTGGCCCTCAAAATGAGGTATACTTGAGTAATCTGAGTTCCACTGACATCAGTGGGAATGTTTCATGTGTATTTACAAGATCAGACCCTTAAATAACAACCAGAAAGCAGGTTGGGGTTTATAGGGATTGGGGTTTCTTCTAAACACAAATATCATTGTCATACATACCTGCTGTTTCATCTATGTACCTTACAGAGTATCTCAAGACACTGAGCAAATGTAGCATAGCACAACAAAAATGGGACATTTTAGATATAAAAAATGTCATCCTTGTAAGGAGCATGCCACTATGAGCTGAGAGGATGTGTAACTAAAATTGGCTGCCAGGTAGCTTTGCAGAGTTTCTGAACTAGGTGCAAATGAAATGCAATTCTCATTTGTCAGGAGTGGCTGAACAAGTTTACCCTAGTAGGTTGCAGTATTTTTATAATTCACTTTAGGCTGCCTGCATTCTTCCAAGACTAATTTTTTATCTGAATAAAACTGAATGACTGCTGTATGTCCTGCCACCCTCTTTTGAATACCTAGTACTGAATGCTTTGGCACAGAAATCTCTTATTTCTCTTCCGTTAGGTGTTCTCCTGTACAGGATGACAAACTCCAGCCCAGTACAGTGGCACCCAAAGGTGCAGAAGAGAGAAAGCTGGGTAGAGGACAAAGACCCATTACACCAAATTAAGACTAACTCTACCATCCTCTCCCAAGAAAAATTCAGGGTTTTAAATAAGTTACCCTGAAATCATATAACTTCTGAGTACTGCATTATTCATAGACAATCACTGGCCAGGGTCAATAACCTCCCTATAGCCAAAGGCTGACCATGCTTCTAATTAAAGCAGAAAGGACCAGACTGCCCTATAGTAAACATAGGTCCAGAAATTATTATAGATTTTTTTCTTGCAGAGCCAATGAAACCAAGTAAATTATTACAAAGGACAGTCTTGGACCCTGTGTAAAGAATGTGATCTATCCTGTCTCAATCCTCTGTCCAGCAACCTAGAAGCAATACTGACAGTAGTTTAGGAGTACTCTGCAGGTCCTCATCTCCTATGGCTATGTTGGCACTCAAGAGGAGACCAGAAGGATGGATTAAAAAAAATGCAGTTGGAAACATTTACACACTTTGTAAAGGTGGGCAAAGCAAGGACACATAGGTGCTGTAGTTCCCACCTACCCCTTGCCACTACCGCCTCCAACGCCACCTTTTTTCCTGGTATTACTCAAAGGTTAGATTTATAACGTGATAAGCTTTTTGTGATATTCTGAATGTTTAAATTCTTCCTTGTCTCTGTCCTTTTCTTACAGTCAACCGCAAAGACAGAGACGGGAAACACATGGAGAAACACACAAGCAAGGCAGGTATGCTACTAAAAACATATCTTCCCGGTAGCCATTACATCTTGCTAGCTCTTTATATTATTGGCTGTCAGCAGCAAAATCACAATGCCTTCCTCCCCATCTGAAAGGGTCAGATTTAAGAAAAAAATCCCAGTTAGCAAATGAACATGGGAACTCCAATGGTAAGTTCTGGTTTGATGCTCAGAGTGGTGAGGTGTTAGTCTGTTCTCTCTGCTTCTAGGGCAGGTAACCCACTGGTCAGGAGGTGGTGGTATTCTCCTTTGTGCCTAATCCACTGAAGATGAGTCTGTTACAGCCTTCATCTACAGCAGGGGTCGGCAACCTTTCAGAAGTGGTATGCCGAGTCTTCATTTATTCACTCTAATTTAAGGTTTTGCGTGCCGGTAATACATTTTAATGTTTTTAGAAGGTCTCTTTCTATAAGTCTATATTATATAACTAAACTATTGTATGTAAAGTAAACAAGGTTTTCAAAATGTTTAAGAAGCGTCATTTAAAATTAAATTAAAATGCTGATCTTACGCCACCAGCCTGCTCAGCTTGCTGCCAGCCTGGGGTTCTGTTCACCTAGGCCGGCAGAGGGCTGATCAGGGCCTGTGGCCGGGACCCCAGACCTGGGGGGGCGTGTTTTAGGGGTCAGGGCAGAGGGCTGAGGGAGGGGGTTCAGGGCAGAAGGCTGGGGTGTGTGTGGCAGGGGTTCAGAGATCAGGGCAGAGGGCTGGGGTGTGTGGGGGGTGCAGGGCAGAAGGCTGAGTGTGTGTGGGGGGGTTCAGGGCAGAGGGATGGGGCTGTGGGGGTGCAGGGCAGAAGTCTGGGTGTGTGTTGGGGTGGGGGGGTTCAGGGCTGGGGGTGTGGGGGGTGCAGGGCAGAAGGCTGGGTGTGTGTTGGGGTGTGGGGGGTTCAGGGCAGAACGCTGGCGGTATGGGGGGTGCAGGCCAGAAGGCTGAGTGTGTGGGGGGTTCAGGGCAGAAGGCTGGGTGTGTGTTGGGGTGGGGGGGTTCAGGGCAGAGGGTTGTGATGTGGGGGGGGTCAGGGCAGAGGGCTGGGGTGCTTGGCTCGTGGGGGTGCTCCCAGCCCCCTGCCCTGAGCGGCTCATGGCAGGGGGCTGGAAAGGATATGCCCTGTTCCACCCCTTTCCCCAGGCTCCGTCCCTACCTCTCTCTGCGTCCTCTACAGAGCTGTGTGCACGCTGCCGCTCTTCCCCCTCCCCCTCGCTAGGGCCATCAGCTGATTGGCGCAGGGAAGGAGAGGGGGAGGGGCAGGAAAGCACCACGCTGGGGGAAGAAGCGGGGGAGGGGGGAAGCTTGGCTGCCGCAGAACCAAGCTTCTGCCTCCTGCCCCCGCAGGGGAGAGCGGTGGGTGGGGGGGCTAAGTGGGGCTGGGGGCTGGGACCGCGGCAGGGAGCTGCGTGCCATTCAGAATCGGCTCGCGTGCCGTGTTTGGCATACGTGCCGTAGGTTGCCGACCCCGATCTACAGAATCATAGAAGATTAGGGTTGGAAGAGACCTCAGGAGGTCATCTAATCCAATCCCCTGCTCAAAGCAGGCCCAACACCAACTAAATCATCCCAGCCAGGGCTTTGTCAAGCCGAGCCTTAAAAACCTCTAAGGATGGAGATTCCACCACCTCCCTAGGTAACCCATTCCAGTGCTTCACCACCCTCCTAGTGAAATAGTGTTTCCTAATATCCAACCTAAACCTCCCCCACTGCAACTTGAGACTATTGCTCCTTGTTCTGTCATCTGCCACCACTGAGAACAGCTGAACTTCATCCTCTTTGGAACCCCCTTCAGGTAGTTGAAGGCAGCTATCAAATCCCCCCTCACTCTTCTCTTCTGCAGACTAAACAATCCCAGTTCCCTCAGCCTCTCCTCGTAAGTCATGTGCCCCAGCCCCCTGATCATTTTTGTTACCCTCCGCTGGACTTTCTCCAATTTGTTCACATCTTTTCTGTAGTGGGGGGCCCAAAACTGGACGCAGTACTCCAGATGTGGCCTCACCAATGCTGAATAATCACTTCCCTCAATCTGCTGGCAATGCTCCTATTAATGCAGCCCAATATTCTGTTAGCCTTCTTGGCAACAAGGCACACTGCTGACTCATATCCAGCTTCTCATCCACTGTAATCCCCATGTTCTTTTCTGCAGAACTGCTGCTTAGCCAGTCAGTCCCCATCCTGTAGCGGTGCATGGGATTCTTTCATCCTAAGTGCAGGACTCTGCACTTGTCCTTGTTGAACCTCATCAGATTTCTTTTGGCCCAATCCTCCAATTTGTCTAGGTCACTCTGGACCCTATCCCTACCCTCCAGTGTATCTACCTCTCCCACCAGCTTAGTGTCATCTGCGAACTTGCTGAGGGTGCAATCCATCCCATCATCCAGATCATTAATAAAGATGTGGAACAAAACCGGCCCCAGGACCAATCCCTGGGGTACTCTGCTTGATACCGGCTGCCAACTAGACATCAAGCCATTGATCACTACCCACTGAGCCTGACGATCTAGCCAGCTTTCTATCCACCTCATAGTCCATTCATCCAGTCCATGCTTTTTTAACTTGCTGGCAAGAATACTGTGGGAGACCATATCAAAAGCTTTGCTAAAATCAAGATATATCACGTCCACTGCTTTCCCCATATCCACAGAGCCAGTTATCTCATCATAGAAGGCAATCAGGTTAGTCAGGCATGACTTGCCCTTGGTGAATCCATGTTGTCTGTTCCCGATCACCTTCCTCTCCTCCGACTGCTTCAAAATGGATTCCTTGAGGACCTGCTCCATGATTTTTCCAGGGACTGGAGTGCATCTTTCTGTACCTGAGCCACAGAGGATGTGAGCCTATTACATCCTCCCATTACAGAGCCTGGCTCTCTAGCTTAAGATGGAGAGACCTGTGCTTTTTGCTCAAGAGGTCTCCTGTTCAATCCTGGACATGTGGCTGCTTATGTGTCATGTGCCATCTTGGCAAGCACACTAGGGATTGACTAGGGACCTCCAGAGCTGAATGCATTAATCTCTACAGCTCAAGCTAAAGAGCCAGCTTCTGTAATGGGAGGATGTAATAGGCTCACATCCTCTGTGGCCCAGGTACAGAAAGATGCATAACAATCACCATCAGTGTGTTACAAACACATCTGTCCATCTCGCCCTTAACTGAGATACTGGGGAAATGCCACACCCTCTACTCACCCTAGCAGCTAGGGGTCCCCATCCCTTCTAGTAACAGAACAGTATCTACAGAAGACGACTTCTGATAGTAGAAGGATCTTTAGTCCAGCAGACAAAGGCATAAAAAAGGTCCTATGGCAGGAAGCTGAAGCTAGACAAATTAAAAACTACCTAGTATTTCCATTTGGAACAGTGAGGGTAGTGAGCCATTGGAACAACTTATCTAGGCCTGCAGTGGATTCTCCCCCACTGAACATCTTTAAATCAATAGTGATGTATTTCTAAAATATGTAGTTGAATTGGAGCACCTGTTATTGGGCTTTATGCAGAAATTAGTCAGTAAAATCTATGGCCTGTGTTATGCAGGAGATGGATGATCATAAAGTCCTTTCTGGCCTTAAAGTCAATGAATATAAAAGATGTCCAACCATCCCTTATGTCTAGCTAGGAATCCCACTCCTCAAGCCTCAGGGGAGTCTATAGCAGTTCAGATGCCAGTACACCCTTTGAGTTCTGCCTCGTGCTGACTTTTCTGTCCCTTATGGAAAGCTTCTCTCCTTGATCAGGACCATTACAAATATATGACTGAGATCAGTGACATGTACAGATTCAGTAGGTGGCACTAGCTTTTTTATAATGGCTGCGGTGTAGCTCTAGCTAATCAGGAAAAGGGAGCATTGTCAAGAGAACAGGGGAGAAGCTGTACCTTGAACAGAACCACATGAATCCCAGAGGGGGACCGTGAGTTCGGGAAACAAATTGGCTTCCAAGGCATCTTTTAGAAATCCAGTGCGTGCACCCACACACACACATACTAGCATTCTCCTCTGGGGTCTACAACTGCGCTCTCGGGTGCTGCAATATATGTGCACAGAATATATGTGGCTGGAAAATACAGTGTCTGTGTGTCAGTTATAATCTTCCACCTCAACCTAACCTATACAGAGCCCACAGCAGCAGTCTCTGTAACAGACGTACTGTGCAATGTCAGTCCTAGCCACTAATGCAGCAGTTGGCAAACTTGGCATCAGGAAATGTCACTCATTTCCCTCTCTTCAGTTCTGTCCTTCTGATCATTAAGGCAATCTCCTTAGCATGGGTATTAAGCAGAGCCAGATTTAGGGTATGTCTACACTACGGGATTAATCCGAATGTACAGAATTCAAATTTTGGAAACAGATTGTATAAAGTCAAATGTATGCGGCCACACTAAGCACATTAATTCGGCGGTGTGCGTCCATGTACCGGGGCTAGTGTCGATTTCCGGAGCGTTGCACTGTGGGTAGTTATCCCAAAGCTATCCCATAGTTCCCGCAGTCTCCCCCGCCCATTGGAATTCTGGGTTGAGATCCCAGTGCCTGATGGGGCAAAAAACATTGTCGCGGGTGGTTCTGGGTACAGCCTCACCCCTCCCTCCATGAAAGCAATGGCAGACAACCATTTCACGCCTTTTTTCCTGGGTGAACACAACAGACGCCATACCATGGCAAGCATGGAGCCCGCTCAGCTCAAGACAGCAGTCATGAACATTGTAAACACCTCGCGCATTATTGTGCAGTTTATGCTGAACCAGGACCAGAAAAACGAGGCAAGGAGGAGGCGGCGACGGCAGCGTGGCGATGAGAGTGATGAGGACATGGACATGGACACAGAATTCTCTCAAACCGCGGGTCTCAGCGCTTTGAAGATCATGTTGTTGATGGGGCAGGTTCTATCCGTGGAACGCCGATTCTGGGCCCGGGAAACAAGCACAGACTGGTGGGACCGCATAGTGTTGCAGGTGTGCGACGATTCCCAGTGGCTGCGAAACTTTCACATGCGTAAGGGCACTTTCATGGAACTTTGTGACTTGCTTTCCCCTGCCCTGAAGCGCCAGAATACCAGGATGAGAGCAGCCCTCACAGTTGAGAAGTGAGTGGCGATAACCCTGTGGAAGCTTGCAGCGCCAGACAGCTACCGGTCAGTCGGGAATCAATTTGGAGTGGGCAAATCTACTGTGGGGGCTGCTGTCATGCAAGCAGCCAAAGCAATCATTGAGCTGCTGCTACGAAAGGTAGTGACTCTGGGAAATGTGCAGGTCATAGTGGATGGCTTTGCTGCAATGGGATTCCCTAACTGTGGTGGGGCGATAGATGGAACCCATATCCCTATCTTGGCACTGGAGCATCAGGGTACCCAGTACATAAACCTCAAGGGTTACTTTTCAATGGTGCTGCAAGCACTGGTGGATCAGAGGGGACGTTTCACCAACATCAACGTGGGCTGGCCGGGAAGGGTTCATGACGCTTGCGTCTTCAGGAACACTACTCTGTTTAAACGGCTGCAGCAAGGGACTTACTTCCCGGACCAGAAAATAACCGTTGGGGATGTTGAAATGCCTATAGTTATCCTTGGGGACCCAGCCTATCCCTTAATCCCATGGCTCATGAAGCCATACACAGGCAGCCTGGACAGGAGGCAGGAGCTGTTCAACTACAGGCTGAGCAAGTGCAGAATGGTGGTAGAATGTGCATTTGGACGTTTAAAAGATTGCTGGCGCACGTTACTGACTCGCTCAGACCTCAGCCAAACCAATATCCCCATTGTTATTGCTGCTTGCTGTGTGCTCCACAATCTCTGTGAGAGTAAGGGGGAGACCTTTATGGCGGGGTGGGAGGCTGAGGCAAATCGTTTGGCTGCTGATTACGCGCAGCCAGACACCAGGGCGATTAGAAGAGCACACCAGGAAGTGCTGTGCATCAGAGAAGCTTTGAAAACCAGTTTCATGACTGGCCAGGCTACCGTGTGAAAGTTCTGTTTGTTTCTCCTTCATGAAAACCCGCCCTCTTTATTGACTCATTCTCTGTAAGGAACCCACCCTCCCCCTTCCCCCAGCTTGCTTTCAAAGGAAATAAAGTCACTATCATTTAAAAATCATTTATTCTTTATTAATTGATTATAAACATAGGGAGAGAACCGACAAGGTAATCTGGGTGAGGTTTGGGAAGAGGATAGGAGGGAAGTAAAAGGCCACTGAAAAAATTCAATATAATGACAGCCTTTTGGTTGGGCTGTCCACTGGGGTGGAGTGGGAGGGTGCACGGAGCCTCCCCCCCCACCCCCCACCCCGCGTTCTTACACTTCTGGGTGAGGAGGCTATGGAACATGGGGAGGGGGCTTATACAGGGGCTGTAGCGCCAGTCTGTGATCCTGCTGCCATTCCTGAAGCTCCACCAGATGCCGGAGCATGTCTGTTTGCTCACGCAGCAGCCCCAGCGTTGCATCCTGCCTCCTCTGATCTTTCTGCCACCACCTCTCATCTCGAGCGTCTCTCCTCTCCTCACATTGGTCCCTCATGTCCTCACGTTGGTCCCTCCTGTCCTCACGTTCACTGGCATCTTTCCTATACTTTGAAACCGTGTCCTTCCACTCATTCAGATGAGCTCTTTCATTGCGGGTGGAATTCCATGATTTCCGCGAACATCTCATCTCGCGTCCTCTTTTTCCGATGCCTTATCTGAGATAGCCTTCGGGACGGAGGAGGGAGGCTTGAAAAATTTGCAGCTGCTGGAGGGAGGGAAAAAAGGAGAGAATTTTTTAAAAAGATACATTTTACAGAACAATGCTTATACTCTTTCATGGTGAACAACACTATTCACATTACATAGCACATGTGATTTCTGTGCAAGGTCGCATTTTGCCTCTTAATATTGAGTGCCTGTGGCTTTGCTGCTAGAGATCACAGACGCAGGTCCGGGCAACAGAATTCGGCTTGCATGCGGCCATGGTAAGCCATTGTCTTTCGGCTTCTGCGCCCTCCTTTCCCACATACCAAGCAAAGCCGGTTGAGTGCTGTGGTTTTCCTGTTAACCTTCAGCAGCAGAAAACAAACTAACCCCAACCCCATCCAATTCTCTGGGATGATCGCTTTATCCCTCCCCCCACCGCGTGGCTGGTATCAGGGAAGATCCCTGCAGGAACCAAACTAACCCCCCCCACCCACCCGCCATGAATTCTCTGGGATGATCGCTTTACCCCTCCCCCCACCGCGTGGCTGGTTTCAGGGAAGATCCCTGCTAGCCAAACGCGAAAAGCTCAGGGCCAATTCCTCCCCACCCTGCACTTGACTAACTGCAGGGAAGGATTTCTTTTCAGCCACAGGCAAACAGTCCAGTAGGAATAGCCACCTCTGTCCCCTTAATTAAATTCCCGTATTTCAACCAGGTTACCATGAGCGATATCACTCTCCTGAGGATTACACAGCGAGATAAAGAACGGATGTTGCTTGAATGCCAGCAAACACCAGGACCATACGCTGCCAGGCTTTGTCATGCAATGATACCAGATTACTTGCTACTAGCATGGCGTGGTCAAGTGTCCTACCATGGAGGACGGAATAAGGCTGCACTGCCCAGAAACCTTGTGGAAAGGCTTTTGGAGTACCTCCAGGAGAGCTTCATGGAGATGTCCCTGGAGGATTTCCACTCCATCCCCAGACACGTTAACAGATTTTTCCAGTAGCTGTACTGGCCGCGAATGCATCCCAAGTCCGCAGGGCAAAGTAATCATTAAAAAACGCTTGCTTTTAAAACAAGTTTTATATTTTAAAAGGTAAACTCACCTGAGGTCCCTTCCATGGGGTCATGGTCTTGGATACTGGCTTGGGAGGCTTGGGAGGGTACTTCAGTCAGGCTGAGAAAAAGATCCTGGCTGTTGGGGAGAACGGAGTGCTGTGTGCTCTCTGCAAGCTCGTCTTCCTCCTCCTCCTCTTCCCCGTCCGCAGAATCCTCAGGTGTGGCTGATGACATTACCCCCGCCTCGGAATCCACGGTCAGAGGTGGGGTAGTGGTGGCGGCCCCCCCTAGAATTGCATGCAGCTCAGCGTAAAAGCGGCATGTCTGTGGCTCTGACCCGGAGTGACTGTTTGCCTCCTTTGTTTTCTGATAGGCTTGTCTGAGCTCCTTGACTTTCACGCAGCACTGATCTGAGTCCCTATCGTGGCCTCTCTCCATCATGCCCTTGGAGATTTTTTCAAAAGTTTTGGCATTTCGTCTTTTCGAACGAAGTTCTGCTAGCACTGAATCCTCTCCCCATATAGCGATCAGATCCAGTACCTCCAGTACGGTCCATGCTGATGCTCTTTTTCGATTATCGGCCTGCATGGTTACCTGTGCTGATGAGCTCTCTGTG
This sequence comes from Terrapene triunguis, assembly GCF_002925995.2. Taxonomy (NCBI): domain Eukaryota; kingdom Metazoa; phylum Chordata; order Testudines; family Emydidae; genus Terrapene; species Terrapene triunguis. The sequence continues at coordinate 19,556,734 of NW_020664393.1, forward strand.
GTCACCTGTGCTCTCCTCTGCTGGGCAAACAGGAAATAAAATTCAAATGTTTGCAGGGCTTTTCCTGTCTACCTGGCCAGTGCATCCGAGTTCAGATTGCTGTCCAGAGCGGTCACAGTGGTGCACTGTGGGATAGCTCCCGGAGGTCAATGCCCTCGAATTGCGGCCACACTAACCCTAATTCGAAATGGCAATATCGATTTCGGCGCTACTCTGCTCGTCAGGGAGGAGTACAGAAATCGATTTTAAGAGCCCTTTATTTTGAAATAAATGGCTTCGTTGTGTGGACGGGTGCAGGGTTAATTCGATTTAACGCTGCTAAATTCGAATTAAACCCTTAGTGTAGACCAGGCCTTAGATATCCACAAAACTCAGGGCTGCTCAGTGGAGGCCAGTACATCAGAAAGTGAGGAGGGAAAACTGAGTCTCAGTGCCTTATTCTGAATCAGTTCATTGCAGCATAGACAGAGGAGGCTGTTCCTCCATCAAATCAGAACAAGGTAGGGTTTCTACCTTGCTTACCCTGAGGAGTGTCTGCTGTAGATTTTGGGGACCATTTTCCTCTTCCAGTGCTCCAAAAGGGAAGAAGAAAGCGGCAAATCACATTGGATTAGTCAAAATGTTTTTCAACATTTTTTCAATGGAAAGTCATTTTGAATGAACCTAAAATTCTCACAAACTATTGCTTTGTTTGAAGGGTTGATATTTTGATGAAAAAATTGAAAACATTCTTTCTGTTTTTGTTTTGATGTTTCAGCTAGAAAATGTTTTTGTTTCTGTTTCAAAAACCAAAAAAGGTTGGGGTTTGATTTTGGGGGTTGGGGGGGTTATCTTCATTTCTCTCTCTATTGTATTTTCCCCTTGCCCCAAAGGGGAAAATATTTTTTCAGAAAGGAAGAGGAACAAAAACTGAATCAACCCCCAAAATGTTTTCAGTTTTCAAAAGTTACAATGAAAATTTTCAAATTTTGAACAGTCAAAGCAACAATCTTCATTTCATCTTTTTTACTGAAAATTCTAAAAAATAAAACATTAAAATTTCAAATAAATAAAATAGTTTTTATTTGAACATGTTCATGGAAATAGATTTATATATTTTTGACCAGCTCCACACTTATTGGCCAAAATCTTCCGAAGTGGCCTCTGATTTTGCGTGACTCATTTCTGACTAAATAGCATTTTTGATGGGAAAACCTTTCTCAAACATTTTGACCAGCTTTAGTCAACAGCACTGCAGGGCAAGTCCAAACAGCTTCTTAGCCCTTTGTTTTCCCAGATCCTCAACTAGTATAAACTGACATAGCTGCACCTGAGTCAATAAACTGTGCCACCTGGGGATATGAGCCTTAAACCCTTAATCATTTTCTTCTTCAAATGAAATCATACTTTTCACCCTTTCTGTGTCAAAGGAGCTGCTATAAGTATATGTTCTGGCTGGATATGGCATTGGGGATTAGCTCCCATGAGCTCCTACTCAACCTGAATTCTGACCTAGTCTTTCCCTCCCCAGGCAGACAGTGATGCATTGTAAAAAATGTGAAGGCGTTAGGATGTGAGACCATGATCTAGCTGTCAAGACTGCAGACCACCTTTGAAGTCTGGATTAGATCATGTGTGCAAATGAGTTTAGTGGCTTCCATTCGGCTACATAACCATACAAATCAGGCCAGTTACTAGTCATAATGTCAGTTTTTGCAACATCTTCCTTATGAAAAACACAGGAATAGCTTCAAGCATTACATTCTACTGTAGAGGTGTTCCAAGGCTAAATGTTTCTTGGAGGTCTGTCATCCAGGTCAAAACCTACACAGTTTGAGATTATTATTGTAGTGCCCTGGAGATTATGGTTAGGAATCAAGATGCTTCTGTGCTAAGAACTGTATACACATAATAAAACAGTCTCTGCCCCACAGCGCTTACAATCTGCATAAAATGAGGGAACAGGTATATAAAACAAATGTGAAGGAGGACAAGGACACATGAGATCCCAGCAGGAGATGGGATAGTTCAAAGTACAAAGCACATCCATCGTTAGCTTTCTAAAATAGTTGTGGATCCTCTGCTTGACGATTTAGTGGTTGCCTAGATAAGTGATCACAGCTTAATTACATTTGTTATGTGCAATATAGTGCTGACAAGTAATATGTAAAGCCACTTGGCGCTCTAAAAGGCACAATTTCCCAAGGCTGAAACAATTA
>NW_020664393.1:19563931-19580189 GCF_002925995.2 Terrapene triunguis
TTATAAGCAAAATTGATGGGAGGAAACATTTAAACAAAAAAGTGTGAGTGAAAATTGGGAGTTAAGAGAACTTCTCCAGATGCCCACAGCCTACAATTCAACAATCATCGAAGAAGGCTTCTGCAGTTAAAACATCCTGATTAAGCAGAAATGAAATAATATATAATATACATCAAATCAACTTCAAATCGTTTATTGATGATATTACAACTTTGCTTGACAAAGGTAACTGTATTGACATCATAGACCTATAGAAGGCATTTTTACTTAGTTCCATGTGACTTTCTGATTTAAAATATAGCACAATTCAAGAATCAATGTAGTCCATATTAAATAGTTTAAAAAGTGGTTAATTGTTAGATCTCAAAAGTTCATTGTAAATGGGGAATTAATATCGCATGGGCGTGTTCCCAGTCCTGCTGGAATCTGTTCTCAGCCCTGTGCTATTCAATATCTCTTATCACTGATCTAAAACAAAACATAAAATCATAGCTCGAAAGTCTGTAGATAACAAATTGGCGTAGTGGTAGATGAATAGAGTTTAGTGACATTTTTTGACAACCTTTTTGCAGGGAAAAATGCAGATTTGGCAGCACTAAAACATTTTGCAAATTTGTGCTGATTTTTGTCAAATTGTTTTGGTTGAGGAAAAAAAAACCCTTCAAAAATTCCAAAAAAATCAAAACATTGGGTTTTTTTTTCTATTCCAAGCAACTTTGTTTCTAAATGTCCTTTCATTTTGTTTAAAAAATGCTTAAAATGGAAATATGTTGTTCTGGGGTCAAAATATTTTCATTCAACCTGAAACAATTGTTTTTTCAATTGTCAACCAACAGAAAAACTGTTGTTGAGCCAGTTCTATAAATGACAGGTCAGGTCTACAGAATGTTCTGGATTGTATGGTAAACTGGATGCACTTGAACATGTGTTTAATATAGTTAAATACAAGTCTATACATCTATGAACAAATAATGTAGATCAGGGGTCGGCAATGTTTGGCATGCGGCTCGCCAGGGTAAGCACCCTGGCGGGCCGGGCCAGTTTATTTACCTGGTGACGTGGCAGGTTCGGCCGATCGCGGCCCCCACTGGCCGCGGTTCGCCGTCCCAAGCCAATGGGGGTGGCGGGAAGCTGCGGCCAGCACATCCCTTGCCCGCGCCACTTCTCACCACCCCCATTGGCCCGGGACGGCGAACCGCGGTGAGTGGGGGCTGCGATCGGCCGAACCTGCCACGTCAGCAGGAAAACAAACTGGCCCGGCCCGCTAGGGTGCTTACCCTGGCGAGCTGCGTGCCAAATGTTGCCGACCCCTGATGTTGATTATACAGGCTGGGGGACAGTAACACAGAAAAGGATGTAGGGGTCATGGTGAATAACCAACTGAAGATGAGTTTGGGGCTAAGAGAACAAGTCCATGCAATCCTTCCATGTATAAGCAGAAGAATATTGAGTAGAAGTAAGGTGGTGGTATTACCAGTGTATATGTCATTAGAGAGACCATTACTGGAATTTTATGTTCTGTTCTGGTATGAACAATTCAAAAAGGATGTTGACGAACTGGAAAGGGTTCAGAAAAGAGCTATAAGAATGATCTGAGGTCTGGAAAGCCTGCCTTACAGTGAGAGGCTAAAGAAGCTCAATCTAGTTAGCTTAATAAAGAAGGTTGAGAAGTAACTTGGTCATTGTCTATAAGTACCTACATAGTAAGGGCTTTTTAATCTAGCAGAAAAGGGTATAACAAGAAGTTAAATCTAGACAAATTCAGACTATAAATGAGGCACAAATTTTTATCTGTGAGGGTAAGGAAACATTGGAACAACTCACCTAGGGATGTGATGGATCCTCCATCACATAAAACCCTTAAATCAGGACTGGTTATCTTTCTAAAAGGTATATTCTAGCTCAACCAGAAGTTATAGGCTTGATGAAGAAATCACTAGTGAAATGTTATGGCCTGTGCAGGAAGGCAGAGTAAATTATATTAATGGTCCTTCTGGACTTCATGTTTATGATCTATGAGAATTCAGCATGATAAAGCAAGCCCCCACATTCACTATTTTTCTCTCTTGAAGATACTTCTTTTATATTCAGAAAGCATGCCACAGTCAAGGATTTTTGGTTTTTTGTTTTGGTTGGTCTATTACTGATTTACCTTTTTAATTAATTGTGAAAAGGGGTGTCTGAGTGCAAGCTGTTGACATCCAGTATATTTTTTGATCAGAAACAGAAAACCTTCCTGAATCCTTCTTTTTCTTGGGCTCCTCAAGCAGCCTAGCCCATAAAAGAGAGCCACCTACTCTATAGCCAGCTCTGACTCCCACATAAGTATAACTACATCAGAGAAATAAAAGGGATGCTGCACTTGAAATCTGTCTTTAGACTGAAACACTTTACTCTGTTTTCAGAGGTAAACTTGGCACACACCCAAAGCAAAGTATCGACTACAAGATATGGTGCAACTGTATACACTTCTGGTATGACCTCATATATTCCTATCTCTAGCGCTCCCTGTTCTCTTTAGAAATCTGGGGCAGGAGTTAATCATTTTATTCCAAGCTGCAAGTCAACTTGCCTCCTGGCTGGGTTCCCAGTCCATCTCCATTTTGTTCCTGGGCTGCAGCCAGTAGGCTTTTATTTGAGATATTGTTTCCCTAATTCCTATCCTCGTGTCGTATCATAAATCTACGTCAGAAATGCTGCCCTCCTCCCCCAAAACACTTATTCTTTTATTCACTTCTAATAGCATCTAGTGTAAACAAATATTTGAATTTTTGTGTCTAAAATATATTATAAACACAGATAATCTTTATACAGAAACAAGAGTTTGAAATGAATATTTTGCCATTCAGCCAGTATTAGAATGAGAACCATTCAGAATACCCTGTCTCACCATGTAAAATCCATGAGTTCTTTTTAAATGACATGTTATCAAACATCAGATATGAACACAGGGATATAGTTTAATTGGTAGACGAACAAGACTGGTCTCTAGTTGAAGGATTAGAGTCAAATAATTGCATGTCTCTTAAACACGGTTAATTCTAATAATGCTGTATATCTTTCCCACATAGCCCAATACTAAAACGAAGCCCTGATATCACCAAATCACCACTGACGAAGTCAGAACAACTTCTGAGAATAGATGACCATGATTTCAGCATGAGACCAGGTTTTGGAGGTATGAAACCCATGCATCTGATTCTTATTTTTTGGAGTATCTTTTCTGTAAGAAATACTGTACAGAACAGTGTCTCACTGGTGAGTGGATTGACAAGAGAGATTGGAAAGAACTGTTCGTTGAGAAAGACCATCCTTGTTTCTGTTCTGAATTTACAGCTACGGTGACCAGATGTCCTGATTTTATAGGGACAGTCCTGATTTTTGGGTCTTTTTCTTATATAGGCTCCTATTACCCCCCACCCCCCGTCCCGATTTTTCACACTCGCTATCTGGTCACCCTATTTACAGCACAGCATGTTCTCATGACTGAGGGGTCTTACAACAACATGGCCTTCCTCCTAGAATCACCAAATAACTTTCAGCAAAACCATGAGAATGTAGATAAAGGCATCATTTATGGATTTTGAACTCCTTGTATTGAGCTGAACCTGTGACTGGTAAAAATATATCCAGGTTCAGTTAACATTTATTTCTAGATTACTGTGAAATCCTAAGGTTATATCTCACTATGACAATGTTTGTGTGTAATCAACTAATGTACAATACTTGCTGACCTTGTCTCTTATTATAAACTAAGAGAATATTTAGACTACTTTGTGTTAATGTTTTGCTCACAGTCTTGCAGTCGTATGCGACAGCAAACCAAGCTTTTAGAGCAAAGGATTAAGAAGAATGTGCTTTCTTATGACCCGCTGGATTAAAAAATGTTGTAATTTATCTACCCTTCCTGGCTGACAGATGGTCATTCAAATCCAGGATACCATTATACATCCTGATGGGAGAAGCTTTTATTACCAAATGCTTGATATACACAATACCAGTATGTTCAGTTCATTTTAAAATGTCTGCAGTTTCAGGACAGTCCATTAATATTGCCATTATTTATTATAATATCTTGTACTGTAATTGCCAAAGGTATACAGTGGCTGGTCAAAGTTTGGAGGAGGAAGAGGAAGTACAGCAGTAAATCTATAGAAGAGTCTGTGTATGCATTTAACACATCCTTATTAAATGCTAGACATCTAAAAAACAGAAGTGTTTGGTACTAGCTGGCATGTCCGTTAGCAGTCTGAGATGAGAAGGCAAGTAATGACATACGGAAAAATCCACTCACTCGTAGAGATAGCCCATCCCTAAATTTGCCACTACCCATACAATACCTATTCTGTGTATTAACAGAATGCTCTCCAGGGCTGTCAGACTGGCAGCACGTAGCACAAAGAAATTAAAAAAAAAAACCCTTCAAACATACAGAATAAGCACACCATCCCCCTGCATGTGGGCAGATGTGCACTGCACGGAGCCCCATTGAAGTCAGCGGAGCACCACATGGGTGCAGGGGGTCCACTCACTTGGTTCTGACTGCATGATTAGATCCTAAAGAGAGCACAATCAACTAGATCCACAAAGAGAAATAGCTTAACTGTTTCTTACTATCTTCATGGAGGATTCGTTTTACCCAGGCCTCCTGCCTGTGGAACTCCCATTGACTGGAGCGGGAGTTGTGCGTGCAGCTATATTGCCGGATAAAACTCTGCCTGGTTTTATCTTGTACCTGAAGGATGCCATTTTCAGTTTATCAAAGGCCATAAATATTTGGTATGTTGAAGCAGTTCCAGTGGTCAGTACTACATGTATTTACTCTTTGAATAAGTGGCAATCTTTAAAGGCAGTATTGTCCTAAGCATCAGCAGCTAAAAGGATCTTAAGGGGAGGCCTGTGGGCACTTATTGCCCTTTCAAAAAAGGGTATAAGTGACCACAAAGGATTGGGAATGGGCTGTGGTTAAGGGCATAAGTGTCAACCAGGCATTTTCAGCGGTGTCCCATGCATGCAGCTAAGGGCTGTTGCTCTAGTGCCCAGGGCCGGCTCTAGTGTTTTTGCCGCCCCAAGCAGCGCGCCGAATTTACCGCTGCGGACAGCGGGGGCAGTCCGTGTGCCATTAGGGCAGCATGTGTGTTTCCACCGTGGCGGCAATTCAGCCGCAGCTTCTGTCTTCAGCTGGAAGACAGAAGCCGCCAAATTCCTGCCGCGGGCAGCTGAACATAGAAGCTGCCACCAAATTGCTGCCGCCGTGGAAACGTGCATGCTGCCCTGACGGCACACGGACTGCCCCCGCCGTCCACAGCAGCAATTTGGTGCGCTGCCTGGGGCGGCAAAAATACACGGACTGCCGCCCCAAGCACCTGCGTGGAATGCTGGTGCCTGGAGCCGGCCCTGCTAGTGCCTGCCTGAACCATAACAAGTTCACCCAGTCACCTCACATCTATCCACTGGCTCACACAAATACAAATACCCTTAGCCTCTATTACACACTGATTAAAGGATCACCAAGCACACAGGATAGCCTGGGCTGGAGTGAGACATGCAGCAGGGCTGGGAGGGAGACAGGCAGCTAATTGTGGTAGCTGGGCAAGAGGAGGGTATGGGACAGGCTTCTGGGAGCATGGAAGGAAAGCAGGGATGTGGTTTTGGTTTGAAGGGGGGTCTCAGCCAATGAAGGGCTGCTGCACAGCCTACCTGTTGCACTGTTTCCAGGCCCAACTCCTTTTTAGGTGGTGAGGGAGAGGAGGAGTATGGCACTGCAGTAAAATATATCAGCCCTGTGGAACCTTCCTCAGCTGCATGGAGGTGTAATTGATACAGAGGTACAGGCTCACTCCTGAAGCCATTGTACACCCATATGATGAGCTAAGGAGGACCCGGAGAAGGTGGCACTATGGATACACTCTTTGTCTGTCTGTAGTGGTCACTTCTGCCACGGCACTTCCAGCCACTAGGCCTTCCAAAATACCGTAGAACAGTGGCTTTCAACCAGGGGTCCGGGGCTCTCTGTGGGTCTGCGAGCAGGTTTCAGGGGTCTGCCAAACAGGACCAGTGTTAGACTCACTGGGGCCCAGGGCAGAAAGCCTAAGCCTGGCCGCCACCCAGAGCTGAAGCAGAAGCTGGAGCCATGGGGCTCTGGGCAACTGCCTGCTTCCTACCCTTAACACCAGCTCTGGCTTTTATATGCAGAAAAACAGTTGTTTTTCTGCATATAAAAACAGTTGTTTTTCTGCACAGGTGTACTGTGGAGTTTTTATAGCATGTTGGGGGGGCCTCTGAAAGAAAAAGGCTGAGAACCCCTGTCGTAGTAGACACCAAACATATCCGTGACTGCAGTCTTTACCTGTGTAAGATTTCCAGTTTGCTGCGATCAGGACGGGATCTGATTACATTGTAACCTGGAACCCTGCTGCAGGCTTTCGCTCAGTTCTAGGAATTGCTCCATGGGTGAACAATGCAGCCTTTAGAAGCAGGGCATTGTTCTACACTGAACATGCTGGGTGTGCTGCCAGCCAGGTGCTTGTGAAAGGTTTCCAAGTGCCTGTCACAGCTCTTTTGTCCTCAACAACTCTCATGTCCCAGCATGGTTTGAGCGATAGGAGGTAGTTTCCCTCTGTGTGAATGCCTAGCAATGGGGAAGAGCAAGCCTTTTAGATACACAGAGAGCAATATTGGTTTACATTACACTTTTATAAAGTGTCACAGCCAGAGCACAGAAACAATGCTGCTCTGAGACACTCAGCGAGCCTTCACCAGGTTAACAAGGTATTGCTGGTGTATTAGGATACACTGTGACAATGTTGTGTATGGCCAAAGTGATGGAGGAGGCGAGGGACAAGGAAACCTAGGATCAGGGATCCCAGAGTGTTTGCCAGAAGGAGGTGGCTTGCAAGGAGAGTTTCCAGCATGTTTGAGCTCTCCTCTTAGAATCATTATAGACAGCATTATAGCCAACAGGTTTGTAAGAAAGGAGCCTGGAGGAACAGATTACAGACTACAGGGCTGTAAGATTGCATGCTTCAGAGTCAGTTTAAATGGCTATGGTTATCACAACCCTCTGGCCATTCAGAAATGGGCAGTAGGCCCAAGAGTATATTAACATGACTGTCCTGTGACTCCTTGCAATGTGTTATACACTCTCCTGTCACTATCCTGGGCTCTTTAGCTGTTTATCTCTTCTGCCATATTTGTATTACACAACTGATTAGCACCTGTACTCCACTCCTCAGGGCTTTCAGTGGGGATGTTACACACGTTGACTCTAATTTTGTTCAGGTCAGACTATGAGGGTAACACACAACAGGTTGTGGTGTTTTCTCAGAGCATAGCCCCCATATTTCCCCCAGAGCTCTGAGAGCCATAGCCTTCAGAGAAGGCAGCTGGGACTCACCAGGATACCTCCTGCTGGCTGGCTAGCCTCTGGATTGGTTGCTTGGCCTCCCCTTCCTGATTCTTCAGTGTATGGCAGATCGCTCATTCTACCCGTTTGATTATTCAGATGGTTTGCAGAGTGGGAGCAGCAGAAAGGCCTAATCCTCCCTGCCCTCCATTACTGAATAGGATTTTTTTCAGGACACCAGCTGTGGGATCCACAGAGGGACTTAGCCGTTGCAATGCTGAGCATCATAGCACCTAACTTTTGCACCTAGAAAATCACAGGAACACCACTACGATTCACAATGAATGAGGAGAGACAGGCACTAAGCATGCAATCCACAAAATGCCCACTTTTGTCAAAAAAACCTGGGGTGCAGTGTGGAGGGGGTGAGCAGAGATGTCAGCCCCCCAGAGGGAGGAGGCAGGGCTGGGGGTGGAAGCAGTGTTCCAGCATGCGGGGGGCATCCCTGCAGGGTTCCAGCGACTGGACAACAGCCTCCTGTGGGGCCCTGCAGGGTTCCAGTAACCCGGCAACATCCTCGCGCAGGGGTGGTGTGGAGGGCAAGGTTTCAGCGACGGGAAACAGAATGGGGCAGGGCCTCGGGCGAGCAGCTGGGGGTGTCTCATTTTCTCTTTGGGAAATATGGTCACCCTAACAAAAGCCAGCACACTGGGAGGGGAGCCATCTAAGCCAGCCAATGGGAGGTGCTGACGATAGAGTGCTGTGCTAAGCCATGCCTCTCTCATGAAGATGAGTGCCTAAGTCCAGGCTGCAGAGAGGTGCCTAGCTCTGCTTAGCGACCCACAAACAGGAACCTGCAGCCTGGAGTCAGGTGCCTTAGGAGATTCTTGAGGGAGTGAGTTAGGTGCCTGCAGGGCCCCCCAGAGGATTCAGGGGGCCTGGGGCAAAGCGGGGGAGCTGCGGCGCTTGTACTCACCCAGCGGTGGTCCAGGTCTTCGGCGGCGGGGGGCCCTTCAGTCGCTCTGCGTCTTCGGCAGCACTGAAGGGCCCCCCCGCCGCCGAAATGCCACTGAAGACCCGGAGTGACTGAAGGGCCCCCTGCCACCGAAGACCTGGACCGCCGCTGGGCCAGGGCTTGCAGGGCCCCTGCAGGGCCTGGGGCAAATTGCCCACTTGCCCCCCCTTCCCCCCCGGGCAGCCCTGGGTGCCTGCATTGTTCCACATAAAATGGCCAGAGGATAAGGTGGTGCCATCACTGATCCGCCTTATAATGTTTAGCCCAGTGGCTGGAGCACGTGCCTGGGATATGGGTGACCAAGTTGCAGTCCCCGTTCCTCTGCCAGAGGGGAAGAAAGGATTTGGACAGGGGTCTCCCACCTCATGGAAGAATGTGCCAACCACTGAGCTATGGGATATTGTATGTCGAGCTCCCTCAGTCTCTCTTGCTGAAGCTGTTCCACTGGATAAAATAATGGTAGTGATTGTAACAGGGGGACTGGAGGACCCCAGGTCTCCCACCTCCCAGATGGGTGCCCTAACCACTGGCCTGCAGAGTCATTCTTACGTGCTCTCTTTCTCTCATGTCCAATGATTATTTAAGTTTTTATCCACAGTGGAACAGTCATTGGGCTGGAGAGAGAAAGTGTGTGGGAATGTCTCTGTAGTCCAGTGTTTAGGGAACCCACCTGGAGCTGAGAGACCCTAGGTCCAGCCGCTCTGCTACAATCACTCCTTCATTATCATGATGCATGGCCCTAAGAGGAGACCTACTGGATCGGAACCTGCATGTGATAAGTGTTCAGCTGCCTATCTTCCTCTGGCTCGTGAATCCCTCTGGGTTTAGGCAGGAGATAGGCATCCAAATGCCAAGAGGCAGGCAGCAGGGTGCATACCCAGAGGCTGAAACATAGGTGCCTGTGAAACTTTTAGGTAGGCGCCAAGTGAATTTAGGTGCTTAAAGTGTTCAGCAGTTTTGTCATTGCAATGGGATCCCCAAACTGGGATTTAGGTGCCTAAAACAGGAAGTTAGGTGGTGCCTAACTCCTTCTGTGCATCCATACCTATGTTCCTCTGTGTTATCTAATTGACCTGTGAAAACTTGGATCCTGAGCCCTGTAAAACTATTCCTTCTGTTAAGACGCTATAAGGGGTCAGATTAAAAACTAATAGGAGTGAGTTAGTTCACCCTTCTGTACAACATTATATTTTAGGCACCCTAATTTTTCTTAAGGCTTGTCTACACGCAGTTTTTGTACCACTTCAGCTACAGCAGTTTAGAAACTACTATAATTAAATCACTGCAACCCTTACTATTGACACAGTTATATGAGTAGAAAGGTGCTTATATTGGTATAGTTTATTTAGGTAAATATATGACAAAAGTTATACCACTGTAAGCGCCATTATACTGGTATAACTGCATCCACACTAGGGAGTTGGAATTATTTTAACTATGTGTTTTTGAACCAATACTGTTAAATCAGTAAAACAACTGTGTATGGACCAGCCCTTAGGTGCAAGTTTCAGTCACCTAGAGAAGTCTGGCTAGAGTGGCATTTAATTGCCACGTACGTTTCCTCTGAAGACTTTAATGCCATTCAATTAAATTTAGAATTTAAGTTCCACCCATTCTCAAACTACCTGTGTGGGATACTGCTGTGATTGTATGCAGTGGTGTTCTCAGTGCTTCCTGAGGTGGTACAATCATGTGGATTGGTATTACAGCTGTTGTGACTAAAATGGCTTTTGGCCATCTGACATTTTGTATCATCGTTTGGGCCTTAATGGCATAGCACTGTCCCAGTTTTGCCTCAGGGCCAGCTCTGTTGTCCAGTGGGATAATGGTCCAAATATAGCCTTCTGCTGCCCTAAAATCCTTCAAAAGAAATGACAGAAATTGACCCAATAAAAGGTATTACCTGAGCCACTTTGTCTCGCTCAGATCCTGGCACCCACACGGCTACTACAACACTGCAAACAAAGTCTGGCAATGCAGTTTGTTTTTCACTGTTTGAAAGAAGACGCTTTTCCTTTGCAGGTCAGGGACAAGTTGTAAAGGGATAATTAGTTTTTCTTTCACAGTTTAACTGTCTAGTTTATTGTCTAGTTCATATTTCATACAGTATTAATTACATTATGAAACAGCTCTATCATCAACATAGCTCCGTATTAACCACTGGGTGAGATTACAAATAATTTTCGGTCAGTTACAGTTTGATTATGGCGCCTAGACATAATGTAACAGGAAAGGTTCCACAGCATTTGTGTGGGAAGTTAATAAAACATAATTCAGTACTACCCAGACATTTAATTGTCTCATGATAAATTAACTCTGCTTTCTGGAGAGGACTAGGCTCTGGACTAAAAGAGAAGAACACCAAGTGCTAGGGCAAGGGCAGGCAAACATTTTGGCCTGAGGGCCACATCGGGTTCTGAAATTATATGGAGGGCCGGTTAGGGAAGGCTGTGCCTCCCCAAACAGCCAGGCATGGCCCGGCCCCCATTCCCTATCTGACCCCCCTGGCTTCTCGCCTCCTGACTGCCCCCCCGGGACCCCTGCCCCATCCAACCACCCCTTCTCCCTGACCGCCCCCAGAACCTCTGCCCCTGACTGCCCCCCCGCTACCCCATCCAACTTCCCCTCTCCTTCCTGACTGCCCCCTGGAACCCCTGCTCCCATTCAACCCCCCTGTTACTGCCCTCTGACCGCCCCGCCCCCTGACCACCACCCCGCCCCCTGACCACCACCCCGAACTCCCCTGCCCTCTATCCAAGCCCCCCGCTCCCTGCCCCCTTACCATGCTGCCTGGATCACTGGTGGCTGGCGGCGCTACAGCCGCGCAGCCCAGAGCACCAGGACAGGCAGCCGCACCGCCTGGCTGGAGCCAGCTACGCCACCGCGCAGCACAGAGCACCGGGTCAGGCTGCGGCTCTGCAGCTGTGCTGCCCGGCAAGAGCTTGCAGCCCCACCGCCCAGAGCACCGCGCTGGCTGCGCAGTGAACTGAGGCTGTGGGGGAAGGGGAACAGCAGGGGAGGGGCTGGGGGCTAGCCTCCCAGGCCAGGAGCTCAGGGGCTGGGCAGGAGGGTCCCACGGGCCGGATGTGGCCCGCGGGCCGTAGTTTGCCCACCTCTGTGCTAGGGCAATGAGTGAAATAGATACAAAAAAGAAGGTGATGTTTACACAATAATAGGACTCATTATAATAATAATATTTTGCATTACTGTAGCATTTACCATTTGAGTATCTCAACTGCTTTATAAACATTAATGTTCAAGGGCCTGGTCTAAAACCCAGTAAAGTCATTGAGAGTCTTTCCACTGACTTTAATGGGCTTTGGATCAAGCCCAAAGTCCCCCAACATGCCTGTGAGGAGGGTAGATACCATCATCATTTTGAACTAGCAGTGATGAGGTAGGGGAACAAATTTCATCACTTCCACTCCTGGGCTTCACCTTCTCAACCATCCTTCATCTTCTAATCATGCCATAGAATTATCTGATAGCAACACAAGATTCTGAGAGGGTGAAATAGATAACATTTTTGAGAGAGTGATGAAAAGTAAGAATCTAGCTTCTGACTTTCATTGGCAGTTAAGAAAAAGAAGCAGCATCTTGCAGTAGGTCAGTTTTTACTGCTTCACTTTTAAATGCACTCAGTTTCCTATTGAGTGTCACAGGACTGAATCTCAGCTCCTGATGGGCTCCTAAACTATGGCAGACTCTTGTCAGATGGTTTGGAGCAGGTGACATCCATACACAAATGGAGATCATGCAGTCTTGACCCCTGTCTTTCCACAGCCAGGCGCCAAGCAACACCAGCCTTTCTCAATAAAGCAGGAGTAGGAGAGGAATGATTTAAAGCAGACTTAAGATATGTCTTCTACATCAGAGGTTCTCAAACTATGGTCCGTGGACCACCAGTGGTCCGCGAGCTTGATTCAGGTGTCTGTGGATAGTTCCCTCTAAGGTGCATGCCTGGGCGGCCGCACACAAGAGAATGAAGGGCCACCCACCTAATTGGTGGATCCGCACAGGCATGGCTCCACTAATTAGGTGCCTGGAGCCTTGAGAAGATGCACATGTAAGGTGAGGTGGTGGCCTTGGGGGGAATAGGGGGTAGGTGGGAGGGGGCAGTGGGGATGAGAAGAGGGGTAGGGGACATTTGGGATGTGCAGGGCTGTGGTGGCCAGAGAAAGAAGCGACTTTCCCCAGCTCCAGGGCTGCGGCTGCTAGGGAGAGACCCCCCTCCTTCCCAGCCTCAGCTCTGTGGCTGCTGTGGTGAGAGAGACCCCCCCACACACACTCCTTCCCAGCCCCAGCTCGGGGAGAGAGGGCACATCCATCGCATTAGAAAGGTAAGACTACTGATATTAAAATATGAGTTGTGTGCTTTTATTTGTAGAACAAAAAAACATTAATTATTAAAGGTTTTTTTAATATAGCACTTTTATCCAAAGCGCTTTACAATAGTTAGTTAATGGTACAAACAACATTTGGAAAGATCATTAAGTGGTCCGCCGAGACTCTCAGCAATTTTCAAGTGGTCCACGAAAAAAGAAGTTTGAGAACCACTGTTCTACACTTTAACCACTACAGCAGCATAGCTGCAGCTTGTAGCCCTAAGGATTAATCTGCTTGTCTGTATAAATATATCTTTCTTATAAAATAAGTATTTGATGTATTGGATTTATAGATTTATATTAAAAGTAAGTTTAGCTGTAATGCAAGAGACCTACCTACCGGTTAAACTCTGTATGTTAAAGCTAATGCGTAGTTAACACCTTTTGAGACCCTTCCCAGGAAAAAGTGAAATTAGGCCAAACACCCACGCAGATGTCTAGAGACCTTTACCTAGACCAATAGTAAAATGGGGTGGAAAATGAGGGGTTTTGCCCACATTCTAATGTATTTACCACAAGTGCGTACATACCTGTCATTCATACGCACATGCATACTAGCCTATGGGTAAGTGTACCCTAACATTTCCGTGGGGGAAGAATGAAATATGGGCATAGGAGGGAGGATTTCCGATTAAATACCTTATAAAAAGGCAGGCAGTTTGCCATTAGACAGGCAATCTACCCATCTACCTACTCCTGTCTACTCTTCATTGCCTCCACCTTTCAACTACGTATCGATACTACTCATCTTCCACATGACTATTAACTATTGATAGGTCGTTCTTCATTCTTTTCGAGACTGTAAGTTAAAAAGGGATTTAATCTCATTTACATTTTATTTAGATAAGGCATATAGAATTAATTTAGAAAGCAAGTCACTTTGCAGTAGCTTCCTTTACTAGAGTGTGAAAAACGCCCCAGGTGTTGCCAGCACCAGATTATTATCAAGAACAGGGTGTGAGTATTAATCCATTTTGCAGTGTATAGCCTTATATTCTCTTAAAGAATTGTGATACAAGTGTAACTCTGTAATTCTAATTGTTTTACCATTGACTTACTATCTTCATTGATTTTAATAAAAAGTCTTTATGACTACATCTGTTTCTGTGTAAACTTCCTGTCACAACCCCGAATTTCCTTTTTAAACTCTGTGAAGCCTGATTCAGGACGAACTCTATCTTCTGACTAAACAAATTGGCGAGCCAAATACCCATACTAATTAATATTCACAATAATTATTAAACTATTAAAATTAATAAAATTCTTATTAATTAATTAATTAAAGAAAATAAAATTAAGTGGATAAATTAAATCAACACGACTAACCTACCCCAAATCAGGCTACAAGCTGCACCGCTGTAGCACTTCAGTGTAGACACTCGTTACAGCGACAGGTTTTTATCCCATCGCTGTAGTTAATCCACTTCCCTGAGAGCTGGTAGCTAGGGAAACGGAAGAATTCTTCCATCAACCTAGCACTGTCTATTCTGGGGGTTAGGTTGGCTTAACAACATTACTCAGGAGTGTGGATTTTTCACACCCCCGAGCGATGTAGCTGGGCAGACCTAGCTTTTTAAGTATAGACCTGGCTTTAGTGGGGGGTCAAAGATCTGGCTCTGTGTTCTGTATCTTATAGTTTGCAATACATCAGCAATTAAATGATGTTTGCAAACCTGAGGCGTTTTGCTGTTCAAAGGGCCTATACACTGTACACAGTTAACATATCCAAATGTTTAAAATAAAAAAAAACTATAGTTCATTGGGGGTGGGGGAAACCTCATAGGAATTACCATACTAATCAGACCAAAGTTCCATCTAGTCCTATGTTCCGTCTCTGACAGTGCTCAGTATCAGATGCTTCAGAAACCCTATTGTGGACAATTATGGAACAATATGCATGTGTGTTTAATAAAGGCTAGTGGACTAGTTCCATTTTTCAATTATATAAATATTCTCATGCATTTACCGAAAATCATCCTATCATATTGAATTTTCTCCTGTGCAGTACATAGGATAGACCTTACCAGGTGGCATGTATTTTAGAATTACTTATGGTTGTGGTGTCTTTTTGTTTGTTTGTTTGATTTTTGTTATCTTGGGGTTTTTTCCAGGAGGGGGGGAATTGTTTGTTTGGTTGTTTTTTTGCATATTTTAAATAAATTGTAAACTGCTCTGTTGCAATATAAAATATTAATGATTGTTTTAAGGAGTCACTAATCTAAAATAATCTGCTAGAGGATGACTGAGTAATGGATCAGTCTAAATACTGTTACAATGAGCATTTTGGTATGAATTCCAATCTCTTACAGTGGTTTACTGTGATTTCTATTCCAGAGGAAAACAGACATTTTCCTCTATCCTTTTGAGTGCATTTTAGCCTCAGGGGTTATTTTTTTTAAATCCTTTTCTTTTTTGCAGGTCCTGCAATTCCTGTGGGAGTAGATGTACAAGTTGAGAGTCTGGATAGTATTTCAGAGGTGGATATGGTACGTGTCTGTCTGACAACTTATGTAAATGATCTCAAACTACTGTTCCACCACTGTAATGTCAGGCAGAACAGAAGAAGAAGGAATGACTGCTAAGATTATATGCTCTTTTCTGTAGAACATTTGTTATTCTCGAGAACAATACTGTGCTCCCACAAAACCAAGGATTTTGGTTGCTATCTGAAAGTGCTTCTTAATAAGTGATGGAGGTTGGTGATTAGAAACTGTTAACAAAAATCACAAGTATGTCAGCTTTATAGCACAGCTCTTTATCATGAGGTAGAACCGTAGTGAGAACTGAAACACCTGCAATTTCAGTGCTACCACATGAGGCAGGTCATCCATTAGGAAAGGGATCTGAATAGAAAGAGCATGTGTGAAGATGCAGCTTATCTAGAATCTGCCTTCTGTGGAGGTGAAATTCACTTGAGCCGAGGGTCAACAGGAGACCTGTGCCCCGTTTGGGTCCCTCTTAATTCTTTAAAATAAACCTTAAGTAGGAGGTACGTGACACACAGGACCTGTGCTGTCTGGCTGCATAGGGTTTAATTTTACTCTAGTCTCTATACCTTTGAATTCCTACCCACTGCCCACAGGGAGTTAAGTTAATTCTGCACATTTTAAAGCTTTACAAAATTCTGTGGAGTTATGTATAATTTGCCCCAGTTGCTCACTTTTCATCACAAAATACCCTTGGAAATTAGGGGATTTTCTGAGGAGTTATTTTAAATAAATTATACATAATGATACACCCTATGGACAGTTCAAGACAAGAGGAGATAAAAATCAGAGCTAGAGATTAGCTCAAAGTGCAACATTAGCATTTGGATCAAGATTTTGAATCTTTCCAAAATTCAGGGCTTTTCAGGCCCATCTAGTTAGATCTTTGCAGGTTCTGGAACAGAAAAGCTTTTCAACCCTGTTAAGCTTTTTTTCATTTCTTAGAAAATAATTCATTTGACTAAAGGAAAAAAATAGTTCCAAAATGTTTCAATATTCTGAAAGGTGGAGTTTCAGTCAAGGGGGA
>NW_020664393.1:19580199-19649221 GCF_002925995.2 Terrapene triunguis
TTGTCCAATTCACTCCAAATTGTGCAGGAAAATACCCTACATCGGGCCCTGATTTGGAGACTAATTTGGCTTTGTTGTGAGTTTGTTTCATTTGGGAGGGTTCGGGGCAGGGGGAGGGTGTCAGTCAAAATCAGGCTGTAATAAAACTTAGAAACTCAGTTGAATCCATAACTGCAGAGCATCACTCCATAACAATGAATACATGATATTTTGCAGCATCTACAAATGTATCCATTTATGCAAAAAACTTTGGGAATTAGCTCCTGTCTGAAAAATGAACATCTGTTAATACATTATTGCTAAAATGAGATCTGAGCCTTATTAAGGGTTAAAGAAAAAAGGTTTTCTTAGATCCATTTTCTTAAAGCATATATAGGAAAAAGACCTGAACTATAGCTTCTTAGATGAGAATGGATCAAAAGATGAAGGAAGAGCTACAGGGTTACGAGGGACCGGAATGTCAAATTGATGTATTGTGTGTAAAACATTTCATAAGTTATAGTGGTCCTCAGTATAACTTAATAGCATAAGAAATAATTAATAATCTCTATTGGAGTTACTAAAAGAAAACAGATTAAAAACAGGTTTTGATGTTACCAAAGAACCCAAATAATCCAAACAATTAAAAAAAATTCAGCTTTTTGTCTCAGCTGTCAATTCACTTTTATCAGATGTCCACAAGCCAGCAGAGTTTCCCTCAAAACAATAGGGTACTATATATTCCCTCATAAAATAGTGCTGGCTTGTTCTTAACCCACAAAGGACCTACTGCCACATCCGGAGTCGCTTTTCAGGCACACTTTTATTTTGCAAACATAAGCAAAGCACAAAACCAGCGCCACCCTAGGCTAGAGCTCCCAGAGGATTTTCCCTTTTGCATCTTTCAGTCCCACCCGCCTCAGGTGCTACTGCAGGATTCTTCTGTGTTTGGTTAACTGAGCTTTCTCCTCAGCAGGTTCCCACTGCCTCCGCACCCAGGGGACTCTGGTAGCTTCTTCTGGGGGACCCAGACCCCAACCCCCATTATCCTCCTCTGCCACCATCCCTTCCTTACTGACTGCCTGCCTCTATACAGACCCAGGTGCTGCCCTGCCCTTTTAATTGGCCAAACTGGGACACTTGTTCTAGCACAGGGGTTCTGGGACCTGCTTCATATAAAGGGGCCAGCCACCCTGCAACATATTTGGTTTCACAGTAAAGCCCTGATCCTGAAAACCTTTATGCACATGCCTAACTTTAGGTAACTGAGTAGTCCAGTGGAGGTCAGTGAGGCTGCTCACTTGCTAAAAATTAAACACAAGCGTAAGCACTTGTGGGCTCAAGGTTGTAAAGGATATAACTGAACCAAAAAAGATGGAACACATCTCAGATCTAGCAGAAGTTCCATCTTTTGAAAAGGTAGCACATGATGCAACAAATAAAATACAAACCAACTGAAATTCATTAAATATTTTTGGATGTTTTTCTACATTTTCAAACATATTGATTTAAATTACAACACAGAATACAAAGTGTACAGTGCTCACTTTATATTATTATTTTTATTACAAATATTTGCACTGTAAAAATGATAAAAGAGAGTATTTTTCAATTCACCTCATACGAGTACTGTAGTGCAATCACTTTATCGTGAAAGTGCAACTTACAAATGTAGATTTTTTTATTACATAACTGCACTCAAAAACAAAACAATGTAAAACTTTAGAGCCTACAAATCCACTCAGTCCAACTTCTTATTCAGCCAGTCCCTAAGACAAACAAGTTTGTTACATTTACAGGAGATAATGCTGCCAGCTTCTTATTTACGTCACCTGAAAGTGAGAACAGGTGTTTGAATGGCACTTTTGTAGCCAGCATTGCAAGGTATTTACATGCCAGATATGCTAAACATTCGTATGCCCCTTCATGCTTCGGCCACCATTCCAGAGGACATGCTTCTATGCTGATAACGCTTGTTAAAAAAAAATGCGTTAATTAAATTTTGATTGAAGTCCTTGGGGGTGCATAGTATGTCTCCTGCTCTGTTTTACCCGCATTCTGCCATATATTTCATGTTATAGCAGTCTCGGATGATGACCCAGCACATGTTCGTTTTAAGAACACTTTCACTGCAAATTTGACAAAACGCAAAGAAGGTACCAGTGTGAGATTTCTAAAGATAGCTACAGCACTCAACCCAAGGTTTAAGAATCTGAAGTGCCTTCCAAAATCAGAGAGGGACAAGGTGTGGAGCATGCTTTCAGAAGTCTAAAAAGAGCAACACTCTGATGCGGAAACTACAGAACCCAAACCACCAAAAACGAAAATCAACCTTCTGCTGGGGGCATCTGACTCAGATGATGAAAGTGAACATGCATCAGTCTGCACTGCTTTGGATTGTTATCGAGCAGAACCTGTCATCAGCATGGACGCGTGTCCTCTGGAATGGTGGCTGTTTTACATTATTTTATTTTTGAATGCAGTTATTTTTGTACATAATTCTATATTTATAAGTTCAACTTTCATGATAAAGAGATTGCACTACAGTACTTGTATGAGGTGGATTGAAAAATACTATTTCCTTTGTTTTTTACAGCACAAATATTTGTAATCAAAAATAAATATAAAGTGAGCACTGTACACTTTGTATTCTGTGTTGTAATTGAAATCAATATATTTGAAAATGTAGAAAACATCCAAAAATATTTAAGTAAATGGTATTCTATTACTGTTTAACTGCACAATTAATCACGATTAATTTTTTTTCAATCGCTTGACAGCCCTAATAGAAACACTTCCCACACTAGGTTGGAGTCTTTTAAGTCTAGAGAAGTAGAAATGTAACAATAAAAAATAAGACCAACAAATTCCACAATTTTGGCCAGATCCTCATCTGGGGCAAATCAGTGTTGGCAACTTACACTAGCTCAGGGTCTGGCCTCCTGTATATTTTTTTAATCTTAAAATGAAAGCGAGGAAATATGTCCAACAAAATAATTGGAGGCCTTAAAATTGTGGACTCTACAATGTTTTACACACGTGAAAGTTCTCTCATCTTGCAGCTAAGTCATGTTTTGGAGGGTTTCTGCTTTGCATGTTTCAGAAAGACAGTGACAATCTTCCTCATGCATAGGATCCCATCTGCAGCCTGCCTGCACAGGGCTCTGCATCAGACTGCACATTCTCTTTGCACAGCCTTTTGTTTTTAGATTTGCCCCGTCTCTTGACGAAATTTAGAAAAGGCTCCCACATTTCACTGCCCTCTCCCAGTTTATTCTCAGCACAGTCTGATGGCTCAGACTGCAGTCCTGTGCATGGGAGCTACTCCACTGGCTGGCTGCATGAAGAGCCATTGCAAGAGCAAGAATGGAAGGCGGGTGGTTTCTAGGAGCCACCTGCTTCTTTTTCTTATTAGCCACAGGAATGTGAGGTGGGGAGAGGGAGGATCTAGAGTCATGTAGCTTTCTCCACCCCACTGCCTTCACCTTCCATCAGTGGATTAGTGTGTCTACCCTCTAGAGGGCTACCCTACAGACTGAGAAGCACTGTATATGTTCAAGAGTATATATTTTATAAATGGATTTTCCATTTGGAGGGTCTTTGGACCACAGTTAATCAGTCTTCAGGAGTTAAAGGAGAGCAAGTGACTTCAGTGGGGTAGGATTGGGTGCTGAACTTGTAGTTCATAAAGGAGAATGGAATTCCTGAAAATAAACACAGCTGGAGTACTATGTCCAGATCTGGGCACCACATTTTAAGAAAGATGTAGACAAATTGGAGAAAGTTCTGAGGAGAGCAACAAAAATGATAAAAGATTTAGAAAACCTGCCCTATGAGGAAAAGTTAAAAAATAGGGCATGTTTAGTCATGAGAAAAGAAGACCGAGGGAGAAACCTGATCACATTCTTCAAATATATTAAGGAGTGTTAATAAAGAGGAGGGTGATCAACTGTTCGTGTCCACTGATGGTAGAATAAGATGTAATGGGCTTAATCTGCAGCAAGGGAGATTTAGGTTAGATGTTGGGAAAAACTTGTCAAACTATTAGGTTAGTTAAGTATTGGAATAGGCTTCCAAGGGAGGTTGTGCACTCCCCATCATTGGAGGCTTTTAAGAATAGGTTAGACAAACACCTGTCAGGGATAATCTCAGTGCCGGGGCTGGCCTAGATAACCTCTCAAGGTCCCTTCCAGCCCTACATTTCTATGATTCTATAATTATTCCCATTTAAATTAAATTGTATAAATTTATATACTGTTGGTGCTAAATGCAGTGAAATGTTCCTCACAAAGAATAAATCGTAATGTGAAACCTATTTCTTTCGTTGGTTACTTTCAGGACTTCACCATGACCCTTTATCTGAGACACTACTGGAAAGATGAAAGACTGTCCTTCCCAAGCACCAACAACCAAAGCATGACATTTGATGGCAGGCTAGTGAAAAAAATTTGGGTTCCTGACATGTTCTTTGTACATTCCAAGCGCTCCTTTATCCATGACACCACCACTGACAACGTCATGCTACGGGTCCAGCCAGATGGGAAGGTACTTTATAGCCTCAGGTAAAGTTGCATTCACAATGTTAGTTGATTGTGTTAGTTTAAGAACAGCCCTACTGGGTCAGACCAATGGTCAGTATAGCCCAGTACCCTGTCTTCTGACAGTGGCTGGTGCCAGATCTTCAGAGGGAATGAACAAAACAGGCCAGTTTCTCAAGTGATCCGTCTCCTGTCATCCAGTCCCAGCTTCTGGCAGTCAGAGGTTTAGGGACACCCAGACCATAGGGTTGCATCCCTGACCATCCTACCCTCCATGAGCTTATCTAATTCGTTGGGTTTTTTTTTTGCCCAGTTATACGTTTGGCCTTTACAGCATCCCCTGGCAATGAGTTCCACAGGCAGACTGTGCACTGTGTGAAGTAGTACTTCCTTATGTTTGTTTTAAACCCGCTGCCTATTAGTTTCATTGGGTGACACCTGTTTTTTGTGTTACGTGAAGGTGTAAATAACACTTTTTTTCCACACCATTCACAATCTTATAGTCTTGTATCATACACCACTTAGTCACTTCTTTTCCAGACTAAACTGTCCCAGTCTTTTTAATCTCTCCTCATGTAGAAGCTGTTCCATATCCTTAATCATTTTTGTTGCCCTTCTCTGTACTTTTTCCAATTCTAATATATATTTTTTCTGAGATTGGGTGAGCAAACCTGCATAATAATGTCATTACAATATTTTGTGTCTTATTATCTAGCCTTTTCTTAATGGCTCTTAGCATTCTGTTAGCTTTCTTGACTGCCACTGCACACTGAGCAGATGTTTTCAGAGAACAATCCACAATGACTTCAAAATCTCTTTCTTGAGTGGTAATGGCTAATTTAGACCCCATCATTTTGTATGTATAGTTGGGATTATGTTTTCCAATGTGCATTACTCTGCATTTATCAACATTGAATTTCACCTGCCATTTTCTTGCTCAGTCACCCAGTTTTGTGAGATCCATTAGTAACTCTTCACAGTCAGCTTTGAACTTAACTATCTTGCACAATTTTGTATCATCTGCAAACTTTGCCACCTGACTGTTTACCCCCTTTTCCAGATCATTCATGAATATGTTGAACAGCACTGGTCCCAGTTCAGATCCTTGGAGGACACTGCTTTTACTCTCTCCACTGTGAAAACTGACCATTTATTCCTATCTATTGTTTCCTATCTTTTAACCAGTTACTGATCCACGAGAGGACCTTCCCTCTTATCCCATGACAGCTTGCTTTGCTTAAGAGCCTTTCTTGAGGGACCTTGTCAAAGGCTTTCTGAAAGTCCAAGTATACTATATCCATGGGCTCACCCTTGTCCATATGTTTGTTGACCCCCCCAAAAAATTATAATATTTACTTGTCTGTCTTCATGTGATGTAATTGAATTGGACCCTTTTTTGTTTGACTGTTTCTCTTCAGTTCCTACCTGTACTTTATCAAGTTCCCATTGCAGTGCCACCTGGATTGTGAGCCGATAAGGCAGATTTAAATACTGATGTCCCTCCAGCAGTGCCCCATTTCCTAGTGTGCTTAATCCTCTCCTAAAACAAAGAGCAGTTCCTTTGATAACTCACCAAGAAAAAAAAAAAAGCAAGCCATGGTCTCTGAAGGATATTCCTAGGACAGCAAGCCAACTCAGGGGTAAACTAAGGAAACAAGAGAATCTCAGGGCATTATATAATGTCACCTTGATCGATTGGTCCATCAGCCCTCACAGAGAGAGCGCTGATCACAACATGTCATTCATGTTGTTCTATCCAGTCCTTCAGCCACCCGCTGGCCAGGCATCTGATCACTAGGCCGTGAACTCTGTAACCAGGGTATATAGCTACAAAAGGGCCTGGCTCCCACTAACTCAAGATTATAGCTGGAGCAACTCAAATATGACACTTACTTAGATATTAATAATAATCGCATCAGAATAGAATAGAACGTGAATAAAAACTTCTGAAAATAATTATGATAATCTAGCCTTGAAAAGACAAAGATTAGTAGCTCAAAATCTCTTTTTCCCAGCAATGGTCACAGCCTGACAAAGTTTCATACATGAAACAGAAGTCTGAGTAATGGACCTAAGATACCTGACCATCAGTAAATCTGAGGATAGTATTGTGAGGGTTCCCCCTGGCGCGCCAACTGGAACTCGGGTACTGCTGAGCCCTCTGACTCACCAGCCTGGGCTCCCTCTCACACTGTGATGCTGTGACAAACTGTAGACCCGCTCCCGGTCCTACACTTCCACCAGCATTCACATAGGCAGGGACACACCCAGCTGCAGTTACATGCAGGCTCTCTGACTAGCCACTGCATGAACCAACAATAGAGAGGCTACAACCAAGATAACCACCATCTCCCCAGTCACACCCCCCCACTCTGGAATATAAACACAAAATTATATGATCTTGTGCTGCACAGGAAACTGTATAGCGTAAGCTCATAGAGTTCACCCCTCCCTCAATGTGAAAAGGAAATGCAACAGACCCCTGAACTAAGATTCCCAAGCACTTCACTCCAAACTTACTGGTTTAGATTAAAACATAAAATAAAATTTTTAACTACAGATTACCTAGTAAACGCAAACTAATCTTAACATACTCGAAAGATAGGATTTGAATTAACAATCTCTCACCCTCACTGATGATACAAGCAGGTTGCAGATTTTTAAGGAACAAATTACACTTGTTTTGCAGCTTGGAATCCCCAGATTTTTCATACACGGGCTAGAAATCCCTTTAGCCTGGGTCCAGCACTTCTCCCAGTTCAGTCTTTGTTCCTCAGGTGTTTCCAGGAGTCCTCTTGTGTGGGGAGTGAAGAACAACAGATGATGTCACTCCCTGCCTTACATAGCTTTAGCATATGGCGGGAACTCTTAGTCCCAAACTCAGTTTGTGGAAAAACACGGACATCCCAAGATGGAGTCCAGAGTCATGTGGCCTGGTCACATGCCCTTGCATACCTTGCTGAGTCATAGCAACCACTACTTTCAGGCTGTCAGGAACATTCACAGGAAGGTTATGTTCTTCCAGAATCCATTGTCTTTGCTGATGGACCATCAGCACTGTCTGGCTTCTTCATTGTTGTACCAGAAAGGCTAATTGTGGGTGTCACCCAGAGTAAGCACATTTGAAATACAGATACATAGTCAATATTCCTAACTTTAGATACAAAACTGATACATGCGTACAAATAGGATAATAATATTCAGCAAGTCATAACTTTTCCCATGACACCTCACATGACCCATTTTGTACAAAATGCATCATAATTATGCCATAATCATATCATAATAATATCACTCTGAAGAATATGGGATGCAGATATAAAAGATATAACTCCTGATTTATTTTATTTTATTTTTTGTACATGGAGATAGAATCAGTGACATAATCAAGCGAATGAGTAGCGCTCAGCAATCTCTGACAGAGCCAATAATCAGTACTTCTGTCTTTCCTGACTTCAGCTTCAGGATGTTATGGGACAGATATTGCCAAATGACCCATAAAGAACTGGTCAGAGATAAAATTACTGTAGGATACTCTGAAGTAAGAATAATGTGAATAGGTGAGTATCATCTATATAGCTATGCAAGTGCAGATTATATCTCTCTGAAGGACATTATATTAAAAAGAAGCAGAATCTGACAAATACTAGTTCTATGAGACTGCCATGAAGTAGCATGATGACAGATGTAATTTAAACCATGACAGGCTTGACATTCTGGGGTGCAATCCAGACCAGTGAGGGGCTCTGTTACCCCTGCCATGCAACCTTGGGTGCCCCAATGCTTCGCTCTTGTAGCTTCCAACTTGGGTTTTTCACAATCAACCTGCCAGCATGCAGGTCACATCCTGAGAATCTGTGTGTAGCCACAGCCCTGGTCCAGCAACTCTGGCCTCAGCAGCCTGTCAGCAACACACCAGCCACACTCTGGCTTTCACCAGCCTTGTTTACTATTTGACAATGGTGCAAGTAGAAATCATTTCTTGCCGGTACACTGCACTCATGGGAGGGACACAAATGGGGGGGCACATGACCTCCCCCACATGACCCCACCATGTGACTTCTCCCCACACCACCCCAGCCTGGGCCCCTGCGCTCTCCCCGTCCCCTTCCCATGATTCACATCCATCCCACGTTACCTTGGGGGGGGGGCTCTGTCCTCCTCTCGCTGTGCTGGAGACTTCTGCTGTACAGATCCCAGGCAGGAGGACCCAGGAGACACAGCTGCGTGGAAGGGCTGGGGGCAGGGCTCGGAGCAGTACAGCCACACTGGAGGAGCTGCCAGCATGGGGCCGCTGGGCGGCCCCATGTTCTGGTCATTTCCCCACTGCAATTCCTGGGAGATCAAGGCTCTCCAGAACCGCAGCGGCAAAAGGAGCAGAAGAATGTGGGGTTGCCCGGTGGCCCCATGTTCTGCTCCTTTCCCCACTGCAGTTCCCAGGAGAGCAGGGCTGGGGGCGGTACAGCCACACCAAAGGAGCTGTCAGCATTATGCTCCTTTTCCCGCTGCGGTTCCCAGTGGGAAAAGGAGCAGAACACCGGCAGCTCCTCTGGTGACTGTACCGGCCCCAGCCCCCCAGCCCTGTCCTCTGAGGGGGCTGCTGTACAGACAAAGGAGATGCAGCTCCGTGTAAGGGCTGGGGGTGGGGCTAGGGGCGGGCTCCTTGTCTGTCTTTCCAGTATGCCGTACCAGCTATAAATATCTTACTGGTATGGGGTACCGGACCATACCACTGTACTTGCACCACTGCTATTTGCAGGGTGAACCCAACACACTCCGAGGCCCAGATTTCCCCCCCCCCCCCCCACACACACATACAAACATATGTTTTGCACTGTCCAGCCCTCTCCTGGACATTGCTCCTCTAAGGGGATCAGTACTCAACAGCTTGCCACCTTAAATGGAGTTACCCAAACAATTCACAACACTGGTTAAACTTTGATTAAAGAAAAAACAAGTTTATTTAACCACAAAGAGATTACTTGTACTCATAGTACTTGTACTATGAGCCATTAAAGTCAGAAATGGTTACAAGAAAAATAAAGACAAAATGCTTCTTAAACTTAACAAACTAGACTTGGTTCAAGATGAAGTTCTTACTACGTGTTTTCAGTACATTGCTGACCAAATTCTTAGGCTAGGATCTGCTTTCCAAAGTCTATAGACTGTGTATTTTATCTTCTTAGGTAGAAAAGAGAAGTGGATAGGGAAAGATAACTTGGAGTTGTTTTGCCCCTCACTTGTATAGTGCAGTCACCCTTTGAAATGCATTTTCCTGAGAGTGACCTCGGTTCAATCAGAACTTTCCCAGATTTTGTAGTGTTTGGATTTGGTCCATTATTATGGAGGTGACTAAGCAACTCCATAGGTAAGGTTGCATTGAGATTTGCACTTTGAGCAGGACTAGAAGGGGAGAAGGACAAGAGGGCTGAGTTGGGGGGGGGGGAGGGGAATTTGTTTTTAAAGTTAAACACAATAAACAACCATGTAAGTGTTAAGCTGACTGCCTAGCATTACCCTGGTCACTTTGTTTGTATATTCACCAAATTTTGACTTTGTAAGAATCTTTACTCTTTGGGTCCAGAACTGTGTCTTCAACTGTGTATGGAAAGCACCTGTCACGATTTAGACAGCACCACAAGCTAAATAAGAAATCTGAGCACACTTGCTTTCAAAGAGTAACAAATACAAATGAGAGTGACATCAATGGAAATACACATGTGACTAGAGATTAATAACATAAGGGTTTACAAGAGCAGGCTCTGTTAGATCCTCAGTAATCTAATTGTTGACTGTCTTTAAACTTGTTATGGTTCATAGATTGTTCGCTCACTATAATCTATAAAATTGTTCCCATTTATTTTTCCACCACCGGTGTTTATATCAGTTGGGTTTATAATTACCTGATGCTTCTTGTACAAAAACACAAAACTAGCCTGTTAAGAAATAAAATAATGAGTTGTTCTTAGCAAGGCCAGAGCTTTTGATTTATAAGGTGGAGCATTTCAATGTATTTTCTTTTCAAACAAACTTAGTAGGACTAGAGGTATTACCTGTGCCCCCTAGTGGATGATATAAATGATAGCTCATTAGACTGTGATAACATTGATAACATTTCACAGAATACTGATACACTTCATCAGTAACACCAGTGATGTAACTACTATGGTGCAAGTGGAGCAGCCCAGGGCCCATGAGATTATTGAGATCCAACCAGAGGGGCTTCTGGGGAAGAGCAGGGCCTGCTAGGGCAAAAGGGGGAAGTGTGCTGGGGGATGCATGGGGGCATGTGGGGTCCCTGGAGACAGAAGACACAGCCCCCCCAGAGACAGAATGCAAGGAAAAGCATCAACCATTTTGCATGGAGCAGGAGAGAGGGACAGCTGGGGTAGCTTGATCAAAGCTGCAGGGAGGGGAGTTGGAACAGAACTGGGTGGAGCTGGGGGCTGGATTGGTGCTGTTGAGGTGGGGGAATGTGGTGGAGCGAATTCAGGAGGCCTGGATCAGGACTGGGGGGATGGGGGCGGGGAAGGTTGGAGATGAGCAGAAGGGGACCGAGGGGAGGAGCTGGGGGAAGGTTTGTGAGAGCCTGAAATGGGGCTAGGGGGGTAGACCAGGATGGGGGGAAGAAGGGGAGCTAAAAGAGCCTGGAGGAGAGATTGGATTAAGGCTGGGAAGCTGAGGGCTGGACTGGAGGCTGAAGGAAGGTTTGAAGGAGAGCTGGGAGGGGTGGCTCAGAACTGGAAAGGAGAAAACAGTCTGGAGGGTAGCTAGGAGGGAGCTGGGGGATGAGAGGGCTAGACTGGGGCTATGGGAGAATTGGACAGGAGCTGGGGGGGCAGCAGGGCAGGACTGGGGCTGTGACGGGAACTGGAGTGGAGCTAGGCAGGAGCCGGGGGATAGGGTAGATGTACTGGGGCTGTGGAGGAGCTGGAGGGGGACAAATTTCAGAATTGGAAAAGGGCCCCATTAACCTATTCTTGTACCAGG
Organism: Terrapene triunguis; assembly: GCF_002925995.2. Taxonomy (NCBI): domain Eukaryota; kingdom Metazoa; phylum Chordata; order Testudines; family Emydidae; genus Terrapene; species Terrapene triunguis. Next base: position 19,591,707 of record NW_020664393.1, read on the forward strand.
GCCCAGTTACACCACTGCATAGTGTGACAGACATGGCCATTTCCTGCAATATCTGTGGGAGATCCTACTGAATTACATTTAAATAGCTTTGGAGTCCGTTGTATTAAAAATGCAAAATGTATATATTATTGTGGGATTGTATGTAACTTCTTCAGCAGGGAGACGTGGCCAGTGTAAACCCTGGGGAAGTGTTACGAGCTTCAAAGGACTATTTTAAACAATGTGCCAGACAAGAAGGAACTTTTGAGACAGGCACAGTAGAGTGGGTTTCCTAAGAAATACCTGGGGGGAGGTAAATGCAAATTCCCACCTCCAGACCCAACCCTTTGAAGCTATGCCCTGAGTAGAAAACCATTGTCTGGCTACCTGTTCACAATCTCTATCAAAATCCCCAGCTGTAAAAAGGAAAGGCCAATCTATGATTGTGGGTTCTTGTTCTGAGCAAAAGCTGTTATGAACTTATGACCATAGACAAATCCCTTGGTGTTGTTTGAAGGACAGAATTCTACCAGAGCCATTGTTGGAGTTGGGGTGAACTCTGGTAAATTTATTAGCATGTTTGTAGGTTCTGGTATTGTTTTAAATGTTTTTTCTGTAATTCTTTCACCTTAAGAATAAATATGTTTGCTTAGAAAGGGCTGCATGTTAACTTATAACTGTGGGCAAGTATGCTGTTTTTAGCCACTGAGGAGAAAGCAAAGCAGGCCTGCTTAGGCCATTCTGACTTGCTGCGGAATTCAGAGTATAGGAAGGGACCTGTGTAGCCTTGAAATACCCTGGTCAGGAGGCAGAGAGACATGGGTCTCCACCCAAGAGAGGTGATGACTGAGAAGCTGGAGCCTTGAGTGAGTTTCTTGCTGTACCATGAGGGGGAAATACAGGTGCAGTTGCCCTGAACGGTGACACGTAGGACTGCCAATGCATTGATGGTTATCTGAATATCAATAAACAATTCTTTACAACTGGAAAGCAGATGACAAAGCTGCCATTCTCTGAAAAGAGATACTTGGCATTTCAAGTGGGCAGAAGTTGGGCTAATAGCATTTTTTCCCCCTTTTAATTCAATCCCTGGTAATATGTGGGTTTATTTGAAAATGTAGGGACTATATTTTATTTGATACAAAACTAACTTGCAGTTTTCTTTGTTTTTCCTTTACCATTTTTCATTCATAAAGAAAACAAAGTTTTTAAACATGTATTTTTCATTTCTAGGGTCACAGTAACTGCAATGTGCAACATGGATTTCAGTCGCTTCCCCCTGGACACACAGACGTGTTCACTGGAAATTGAAAGTTGTAAGTAAACAGGATACATATGTAGGCCAATATTTTCAAATATGGGAACCTAAAATTAGGCTCCTAAATTTATGTAAGACACCTAAGTAAGTGGCCTGTTTTTCAGAAGTGCAGAGCAACCTGCAAGTCCGACCAAAGTCCACAAACTGAAAACAACTGGGAAAGCTTTTTCTCCACTCTCTTTCAGTTACAATAATCGTAGGTGTGGTTTACCTCAGCTAATCCCACTGCACTGTACTACTCAACAAATAAATGAATGTACCTAATATGCGTCACGAATTTATCCAGAGTATAAACTAAAGATACATCCAAACTAGCATCCCCATGGAGCTCCTTTTTCTAAATCTGACCTATCTTTGAATGTCCTGGCTTTCATACATAGATACACCTCTACCCCGATATAATGCGACCCGATATAACACGAATTCGAATATAACGCGGTAAAGCAGTGCTCGGGGGTGGGGCGGGGCTGCGCACTCTGGCGGATCAAAGCAAGTTCGATATAACATGGTTTCACCTATAATGCGGTAAGATGTTTTAGCTCCCGAGGACAGCGTTATATCGGGGTAGAGGTGTATTTTTAAACAACTATATTCTATTGATGTACTTTTCCCCTTGGATTGTTAAGAAGCATTTACAATCTTAATGCTGCTTTAACAGTTGTTTTTGGGGTTGGGGTGGGGTTTGTTTGTTTGTTTGTCTTTTTTCTGGGAATAACTAACCCTGGTATAAAACCCAAGACTAGACAACTAAATCTAATTGGAACACAAGGAAAGAGGTGATTATTATGTCCCACAGCAGTCACCATAACTCTGTGGAAGATGCAGGGCTAAGGCATCTTGAAATCAAAGTTACCACTTTTTTCACCCAAGCAACTAGTCAAATTTTGGGGCCTTGAGGATGTTCCAGTTGAGAGTAGAAATGGATGGAGGCTGGTCTTTTATTTGATGCAGTCTTGTTTATTTACAAGATGTATACAAGTCCTGCTCCTCTGAACACAGGAGGAACCAAAACAAGGGAATAGCTTCTTTGTTTCCAGCCCCAACCCTCTTTAGCCAACCCTAGACCCAAAAGCCCTTTCTAGGGATCCTCTAGGGTCACATCATGTTTGAAGACTCCTGCTTGGCTTTCTTGCTCTGCCTCAGTCTCAGTTTCTTGTCTGCCCCCTCAGCTACCTTTTCACATCCACAGACTCACTCACCTACCTGGTCAGAAGAGGAGGGAACCCTCTGCCCTGTTGCTAGTGTGTGGTCAGACTCTATTAGGCCTTAAGAGTTTCTTACAACCATTTTAAATGAAGAGTGCATTCACACAGCAGTTTCAACAAGATTTTAACTCCACTCATAACAAGGCTTAAACCAACTCATAACAATAACCAGAATGATCCTTTATCATAATTAGGGCTCCGTGTTTGTCATGGAGGTTGTGGAAGTCACAGATTCCGTGACTTTCCGTGACCTCCGTGACTTCTGTGGTGGCCAGTGTGGCTGACCCAAGGGCTGCCCAAGCAGTTGGCTCCAGAGCCAGCTGCTCAGGTGGCCCAGCAGCCAGCCACACCAACCGCTGCTGGAACGGCCCCGGGACCAGCCGCACCAGCTACTGCTCCAGCAGCCCCGGGCAGCTGGCCCCAGGGACCACCTGAGCAGCAGCTGGTGCAGCTGGCCCCAGGGACTGCCTGAGCAGCAGTCCCCGGGCGGCTGGAGCAGCTGCTGCTACGGCGGCCCCCAGCAGCAACCCCCCGGGACACCCACCTTCACAACAGTGGACCCCGGCTACCCCTCTTCCCAGATTCCCCCCCCTCCCAGTAACACCCCCCCAAGATTCAGCCAGGGGTATTTATAGTATAAGTCATGGACAGGTCACCAGCCATGAATTTTTGTTTATAGCCCATGACCTCTCCATGATTTTTACTGAAAATACCCATAATTAAATTGTAGCCCTAACCATAATCACATGCACAATCATCCATGACCATCACTAATACTGGACCAAACTGGCAGAAAATTTGCTGTTTCCCCCAAAGCTTTTGTACCTACCTTTGAAGACATATTGACACATTCTGAACTGTAGAGTCAATACTATTTGGTATAATTGCACTGCACCAAAGATTTACTCCTATTTTCCTAGATGCCTACACTGAAGATGATCTAATGCTGTACTGGAAGAATGGGAATGATTCCCTAAAAACAGATGAGAGGATATCGCTATCCCAGTTCCTTATACAGGAGTTTCACACCACCACAAAGCTTGCCTTTTACAGCAGTACAGGTAAGTGAATTTTGCTAAAGTTGTGAAATTATGATAGATTTTTGCTTTCTCCCCTCCCTCCCCAATCAGATGAGATCAACTTTACCTCTCCCTTACGAGATGGACTGGTATGTGGCTTCCTCTGGGGCCCATAAAAATTCCCTTCAATTGGCCACAAAGGACTCACTAGCAAATGGTCTAAGGCATTCCCTTTCCTACAAGGGCTGAAGCATAGGCAAAGTTCATGCGGAATTGCAAACTTGGACTTACTTATTTGTTCATCACTGTGACGGGGTGTACCAGGCCCATGGTCCTACCACACCCTGCCCCAGGAAAGGGAGCAGAAGAGGTGAGTTCTGCAGGCTGCCTAAAGAGGCTGCAGGGAACAGCCAATCGGAGACCAGCAGGCTCTGCCTCAGTGACCTGAGTGATTCCCTTCTGTATGGCTACACTCTTCACAGCGTGGATCTGCTGCGCTGTGATAGTCTTCACTGTTTCTGGTGTCAGCTCTGGTGCCCCTAGCAATAGGGATTTGCACCATCAGACATTCTCTTCTCATCTGGCTAATCCTTGGGGTCCCTGCCTTTCCTCTTGCAGCAAAACCTTTTTATGTGGCCCACCTCTCCACAATCAAAGCAATTAAGCCTTGCCCTTCCTCCCTCATTCACCCCAGGGCAAGCCCCTTCTTAAATGCCCATAACCTCCATGGCTGGGCTTCAGGCCTCCAGCCTGGTAAACCAACTGGGTGTGATATGGCTCAAGCATCTCTGTATCCACACCTGCTATTTGGAGTGGGTCTCTTGCCATCGATATTGTGCTGCAAACGGAGTGTTCTGCTGGTTCTCCAACAGCTGCATCAACAGGGCCTGGGTCCGCTGCTTCTGCGGCATAGTGCTACCTGCTGCTGCTATCCTGCCACTAGCAGGTGGATCACCTCTTCCATTGTAGTACCCCTTGTTTTCAGGGGTCAGGCCAAAAGGATCCCACTCTGGTACCACTTGTGATGGGGCCCACTCACCTCACATGAACTCCTACTATCGTGTGTGTGTGCCTGCACTCTCTCTCTAGCTGCACCTGGCAGTTAACTTCTCTGGCAGGTTTCCAGTGACTCAGCCATCCGTCCGAGTCACACACAGTCATGTGTGAAACAAACACACAAAACAGACCCCTTCTGGGGTACGTGATCCAATAGGGCCTACCTCAGTGCCCTCAGTACAGTCTTTGTAGCCCTATCCCTGGGCTCGAGCCTCAATCAGTCCAACAGACCTTATCACAGTGCCCTCTGCTGGTGTCAGCCTGCAGTCCCGTCCCTGGGTTCAATCCTCTACCAGTCCAACAAGGCCTATTGCAGTACCTTGGTTATAGCCCCGCCTGGGTTAGCCTTCAAACTGTCTCTCACGCCTTCTGGGCTCTCTCTCAAATTGTCCCTGCTCTGGTATGGAGAAGTGCCACCAGGGCTTCCTCCCTGGAGATTCTTCATAAGCCACTTCCTAGTGGCTGGTGGGGGGGACCCAGGCCCACCCAGTACTCCAGGTCCTGACCCAGGAACTCTATAAGTAGCAGCTGCCTGCTGCGTCCCTTTATTAATTGCTGCATTTTCCTGGGCCACTTCCCCACGGCCCCAGTGCCTTCATCCTTATCTCAGGGCTGAAGTTTTTCTTGAGTCCATGCAACCAGCCAGGAGCACCTTCCTTGCTCCCTGGTCCCTGCCAGCAACTGCTGTGTCCAAGTACTGCAATTCCTGCACCTAGCCAGGAGCACCATCCTTGGAGCCTGGCTCCAGACAGCACAGATCTGTCCAGCCCTCCAGCTCCTGCAGGCAGCCAGGAGCACCCTCTTTGGTCCGCTGGCTCCAGCCAGCAACTGAACTGCTCTGTCCAGAAGCTCCTTTTTATATGAGGCTTGTGGTCTCTGATTGGCTGCTCCCTGCAGCCTCTCTAGGCAGCCTTGAGGATTCACCTCTTCTGCTCCCTTTCCCGGGGCAAGATGTGGTAGGACCGCAGGGCCTGGTACACCCTGCCACAATCACGCTTCTCCCTTTGTGCAGTGCTGTGTAATGGTACATTTGTGGTGTTATATAAAGAATAATAATCCCTGTATGGAAGCATTACAGCTGGACCTCACAGTAATTGGAAATGTCCTTGACTGAAGTGTGGGAAGATTTGCAGATGCAAAGCTAATTGGCAATTTTAAATTTATATCCACATAGTTATCTGGTGCATTTGTTAGAATTATATATACAATGAAGGTTCCGATCCTATAAGCCCTCTCTGCATAGAACTCCCATTATTCCAATCAGAACTGACTGCAACAGGAATTCCTTGCCCAGGGGGCTTTCAAGAACAGGTGTGATATTTGCTCTAAAGGTCCAGTCCTGTGAAGTGATGAGACTTCAAGAATATGAATGGTTTGATTAAGATCCACTCTACTCTTAAATGGAGATGAACCTGTAATGGTCACTTGTAGTATTTTTCTTATAAGAAAGTATAACACTGTTCCACTGTGGATGTTGAAATGATCTCAAAATGTCCTATATTGTATTTGTGGATGGTTTTCCTTTGGTGTTAGTTATCCTTTTTTCCTTTTCTCTGTGGTACAGGGTGGTACAATCGCCTGTACATTAACTTCACTTTACGCCGCCACATCTTCTTCTTCTTGCTGCAAACCTATTTCCCTGCCACTTTGATGGTCATGCTGTCCTGGGTGTCTTTCTGGATTGATCGCAGAGCTGTACCTGCCAGGGTCCCTTTAGGTAAAAATAATCTTGTAATCGGCACACCTGAGTGATCATACACTAGCAAAGATCTACTTATTGAGACAATCTCATCAGCATCAACCCCCGGTCTCTGATATATGCCATACCACATTGTCACATAGCTTAGAATTCAGCCACTGAATTAATCTACTGCTCTTGCTCACACTTACACATGTAGGTTAGGATAGGCTGACCCCATTCATCTCTTCATTATTACCCTAACAACACTTTAACTGTATTAGTCAGTATCACAAATGACAGATGCACACCAAAAACATAGTGAAGAACAAACACAGCATTCATTTTCTCATTCTGTTATTATATAATTATAATTAGGGCGGTCAAGCGATTAAAAAAATTAATTGTGCTGTTTAACAATAGAATATCATTTATTTAAATATTCTGGATGTTTTCTATATTTTCAAATATCTTGATTTCAGTTACAACATAGAATACAAAGATTACAGTGCTCACTTTATATTTATTTTTATTACAAATATTTGCACTGTAAAAAACAAAAGAAATAGTATTTTTCAATTCACTTAATACAAGTACTGTAGTGCAATCTCTTTATCATGAAAGTGGAACTTACAAATGTAGAATTATGTACCAAAAAACCCTGCATTCAAAAGTAAAACAATGTAAAACTTTAGAGCTTACAAGTCCAATCATTCCTACTTCTTGTTCAGCCAATCGCTCAGAAAAACAAGTTTGTTTACATTTGCAGAAGATAAATGTACCTTGACTTTAGCAAAGTTTTTGATACTGTCTGGTATGGATTGGATGAATGGACTATAAGGTGGATATAGGATGGAAGGTGGACTTAGGATGGAAGAATCCCATGCACTGCTACAGGCTGGGGACTGAATGGCTAAGTGGCAGTTCTGCAGAAAAGGACCTGGGGGTTACAGTGGATGAGAAGCTGAATATGAGTCAACAATGTGCCCTTGTTGCCAAGAAGGCTAACGGCATACTGGGCTGCATTAGTAGGAGCATTGCCAGCAGATCAAGGGAAGTGATTATTCCCTTCTATTCGGCACTAGTGAGGCCACATCTGGAGTATTGTGTCCAGTTTTGGGCCCACCACTACAGAAAGAATGTGAACAAATTGGAGACAGTCCAACAGAGGGCAACGAAAATTATTAGGAGGCTGGGGCATATGACTTATGAGGAGAGGCTGAGGAAACTGGGCTTATTTCATCTGCAAAAGAGAAGAGTGAGGGGGGATTTGATAGCAGCCTTCAATTACCTGAAGGAGGATTCCAAAGAGGATGGAGCTTGGGTGTTCTCAGTGGTGGCAGATGACAGAACAAGGAGCAATGGTCTCAAGTTTTGCAGTGGGGGAGGTCTAGGTTGGATATTAGGAAAAACTATTTCACTAGGAGGGTGGTGAAGCACTGGAATGGGTTACCTAGGGAGGTGGTGGAATCTCCATCCTTAGAGGTTTTTAAGGCCTGGCTTGACAAAGCCCTGGCTGGGATGATTTAGTTGGGGTTGGTCCTGCTTTGAGCAGGGGGTTAGACTAGATCACCTCCTGAAGTCTCTTCCAACCCTAATCTTCTATGATTCTATGAAGATAATGCTGCCTGATTCTTGTTTACAATGTCACCTGAAAGTGAAAACAGGTGTTTGCATGGCACTGTTGTAGCCAGCATCGCAAGATATTTACATGCCAGATGTGCTAAAGATTCATATGTCCCTTAATGCTTCAACCACCATTCCAGAGGACATGTGTCCATGTTGATGACGGGTTCTACTCGATAAAAATCCAAAGCAGTGCAGACCAACGCATATTCATTTTCATCATCTGAGTCAGATGCCACCAGCAGAAGGTTGTTTTTCTTTTTTGGTGGTTTGGGTTCTGTAGTTTCCACACCAGAGTGTTGCTCTTTTAAGACTTCTGAAAGTGTGCTCCACACCTCAACCCTCACAGATTTTAGAAGGCACTTCAGATTCTTAAATCTTGGCCCTGTGCTGTAGCTATCTGTAGAAATTTCACTTTGGTATCTTCTTTGCATTTTGTCAAATTTGCAGTGAAACTGTTCTTAAAACGAACAACATGTGCTGGATCATCATCTGAGACTGCTATAACATGAAATCTATGGCAGAATGAGGGTAAAACAGAGCAGGAGACATACAATTCTCCCCCAAAGAGTTCAGTTACAAATGTAATTAACACATTATTTTTTTAACAAGTGTCATCAGCATGGAAGCATATCCTTTGGAATGATGGCCAAAGCATGAAGAGGCATATGAATCTTTAGCGCATCTGACACGTAAATACCTATTGACACTCTGTATCTCAGGGGAACACTCCCGGCACCCCCATGTTCATCCTTATAATATGATTGTGTGGTATCCAATGCAAAGTTTGTTATGTTGAGTGTCTTTGGAAGGCTCATGATGCACTGAGCATTGTTATAGTAATGTTATAGGTTGTAATTTCATGTATATAGTTATGAGACTGAAAATGTGTCTTCATGGCTTAAAACAAGCCCAGGCAAAACTCTCCAAAAACAGAGGGGCAGTTCATCAAGGCATGTATGGGACAAACCCAACCCAGCCTTACAGGAACCAAGGACACCGGACTAGGCAGCAACAAAGGATCTGTTGGACTCTCAAGTGAGTCATCTACCCTCCATTGGACAGTTTGGGACTATGATGAGGTAATGCTCACCTGACCCTTGGGGGGGGGGCAAAGCCAAGAGGGACGAAAGAACATGATAAAAGGGAGAGACGTTTGCCATGCTCTTCTTCTTTCTTCCACCTCCATCTACAGACATCACCACCAAATGACTGAAGAGCCGATCAAAGGGGAGAGCCTGGTTGAAGGGCAACCATCCATCCTGTGGTGAGAAGCATCTAAGTTTGTAAGGGCACTGAAAGTGTTAAGATCAGCTTAGAATGCGTTTTGCTTTTATTTCATTTGACGAAATCTGACTTGTTATGCTTTGACTTATAATCATTTAAAATCTCTCTTTTGTAGTTAATAAATTTGTTTGTTTATTCTACCTGAAGCAGTGCATTTGGTTTGAAACGTGTCAGAGGCTCCCCTTGGGATAACAAGCCTGGTACATATCAATTTCTTTGCTAAATTGACGAACTCATATAAGCTTGCAGTGTCCTGTGGGCATAATTGGACACTGCAAGACGGAGGTTCCTAGGGTTGTGTCTGGGACCGGAGGTATTGGCTAGTGTCATTCGGTTGCATAATCCAAGGAGCAGCTTACATGCCAGAAGCTGTGGCGTGAACAACCCGGGAGTGGGGGTTCTCACAGCAGAGCAGGGTAAGGCTGGCTCCCACAGTCAAGGATTGGAGTGACCTAGTCGATCACGGGTCCAGATAACACCAGGGGAACGTCACAACCAGTTACAACAGTGCCATGTGAATGCCTGTTCTCCCTTTCAGGTGACATTGTAATTAAGAAGTGGGCAGCATTATCTGCCAAAATGTAAACAAACTTGTTTCTCTTAGCGATTGACTGAACAAGAAATAGGTCTTAGTAGACTTGTAGGCTCTAAAGTTTTACATTGTTTTGTTTTTGAGTGCACTTATGTAACAAAAAAACCTACATTTGTAAGTTGCATTTTCATTATAAAGAGATTGCACTACAGTACTTGTATGAGGTGAATTGAAAAATACTATTTCTTTATCATTTTTACAGTGCAAATATTTGTAATAAAAAATAATACAAAGTGAGCACTGTACACTTTGTATTCTGTGTTGTAATTGAAATTGATATATTTGAAAATGTAGAAAAAAGTCCTAAAATATTTAATAAATTTCAATTGGTATTCTATTGTTTAAAAGTGCAATTAATCATGATTAATTTTTTTAATTGCGATTAATTTTTTTTGGTTTACTGCAATTAATTGACAGCCCTAATTATAATACATAGCAAGTACAGAGCATTTTCCATCCATAGGTCTCAAATCACTTTACAAATTCTAGCAGAAAAAGAGTTGAAAACCAGCATCAGCAACTCTCTGTTCAATCTTACAACATTTTTCTTTACAATAAAATTAACTATTGTTGGAATTAAAATATTAGGTGATATTTTCAAAGAAGTCTATGGGATTTAGCTCTCAGTTCTGTAATGAACTACATGCAGGCAGACCCCTTGGCTTACTTTGTAAGATTGGGATCTTAGACACATCCCTTCCTTTAAAATTAATGTTCTAAATATCTTATCCTTAATTAATCATTATTAACATTTCTCACAGACTTTGAGTCCAATCCCACTCCCACTGATTTCAACTTGAACCAGGATCAGGGCCTTATTTATTGCAAATTAACCTGCTTAATGGAGAGAATATGTATAGACATAGAACAGATATGAATGGAACATATGTATTCATGTTTTTATTACAAAATGGTTCACATTTATATCAAGGCAGTGATATCAAAAGCTTAGAAACCTAGTTGAGAGTTACAGCAATAGAAAGTAAAAACATAGTGCTTATGTAGAGCTTTTCATTTTCAAAGCAGTTTACTAACATTAAGTAATTAATTCTGCTAACAGCCCTGCCTGTGAGGGAGGTATATAGGATTATCCCTATTTTACAAATGGCAAACAATAGCAGGAGGCAACTTAATTACAGCCAGATTCTCATGCTCTGGCACATTGAGTAGTACCTTCATCCATGAGACATCCTGCTAGAATCAGTGGGATTTCTCACAGAATAATGTACTATTCAGCCTGAATAAAGCTATCAGACTCTGGCCCTTAACCTCTCTGCCTCCAAGGGAGCTCACTTCTGGCACATTCTTGGGGAGTTGCTGAGCTGGGTACTATGACATTTGGTCTTCTGCTACTCATTCTTGAGGGATTTAATTTTCTCTTGACACTGAGGTCCTTTTTGGTAGATCCCTTCCTCAGCTAGCTTCTTGGAGATGACATCATAGAACTGTAGATTTTGTGTCCTGCCCCCCAGATCATGGCTTGCTGTCCTCACACCAGAGATCCACCAAAACCCTGGTGTCAGTCTCTGGTCAGCTGGCAGGATGGTGGGAATATGATCTCCCTGGCACCAGCTCTTCTGTTCATATGCTGTAGAAGCACAATAGAAATGCTGCAGGTATAGCAAGCCATGTGCAATATGAGGCTCAAATGTATACCAATGTATATGAGCTGGTAGGTGACTCCCAGTGCAGAAGCAGGGAGTAGGCAGATGGCACAAAAACCCAGGCTAGGGGGAATTGTGGAAAGGCACTGAAAAATTAACAGTGCCCGAGTTGCTTAGCCTGCATCCACACTGCAGAGTGCTCATGTTAGAAGCTTGAGGGTTGGCAGCAGTCAAGTGTTAGCCTTTATTCCCGTTAACTGCCTCCTGTGTAAAGCACCCCAGCATCTGGACGAGAGGTTTTTGTGTGGATGGAAGTTCGGGTTAGGGACAGCACTCGAGTAAGAACACACAGTTAACTTTGTACTGAAGACAACCCCTTAGTATGAGAATCAGAGTTAGAAATCAGGGATTTCTGGATACCACTAAGCCACCTCTGTAACTGAAAAAAGACATTTTAAAGATAAACTAGAACTTCAGAAATAGGGCCTCATGTTTGCTGTAAAGAACACAGTTTGAATTGTCTTCACTGTTTATGTCTGAATGGATGATGGTGTGTTCCCAGGAATAACTACGGTACTGACCATGTCTACAATCATTACTGGTGTAAACGCCTCCATGCCTCGAGTTTCCTACATCAAAGCTGTGGACATTTACCTCTGGGTCAGTTTTGTGTTCGTCTTTCTCTCAGTGTTGGAATATGCAGCAGTGAACTACCTGACAACGGTGCAAGAGCGGAAAGACAGGAAACTGCGAGACAAAGTGAGTTTATAGGTCCAGTGCTGTTGTATGTAATTGAAATAGGTGTTTGAATGGGCTGATCATGCTTCAAAAGTCGGCATCCACAATGTGAAAAATCTAAGCTTCCTTAGAAGAATAGAGCGTGTACAAAAAGTATCAGTACAGTGTTCCTTGTTAGACAGTTTAAAGGTTAGCTAATGTTATCTGGAACCCTATCCCACTGAAGTTTCTTCAGCATGTAAAGTCAACTGGACAAAATCCCTATTCATATTGTAATGTGACTTTTTGGTATCTTTTCTTTTAAATTCTCTCTTTTTGTAGTTAAGAGACTAACTTGCAAATAGCACCAGATAGAAATAGTATTGTGAATGGAGTGGGTGTTCAGATAACAAGGAAGATTCAAACACACCTTAGGCTCTGTTTACAATGTACCATTAAAAATGGGCATCCTCTCAGGAATATTTGTAATTGTAAAGAAGTGGAGTTCCCACCCTTCTCCAGAAACAGTCTAGACTGCAATGATTCAAATTTATGCCTTTGCCTTTGCTGTTATGTTTAACAACAACAAAATCCTGCACCTATGCTTTCCTCTTGAGCTTCGCTTTTCCTAAGGTTTTCTCCCTGCAAGTTCCTTCTCTCCTTCCCCATAGTTCCCTCTGCTTCAAGGAGAGACTCCAGCCCTCTTTATAACCTGGAGTGGAGCTAACAGGACCTATCAACTTTGCTTTCTCATGCTAGGAATCTCTGCATCTTTACACAGGGTTCTAACTAGAGCTGGTTGAAAATATTCCACTGAAACATTGTTCCGTTGGAAAATGCCAATTCATCAAAATAAAAAATTCTGTGGCAACATGTTGATTTTGACAAAATTTTGCTTAGAAAAAAACTAACCAAAGTATTTCAATAAGGCTTCAATCCTATCAGAACAAAGTGTCTCAATTTTTTGTTTTGCAACAACTTGTCTTGTAGAAACTTATATTATTATAAAGTATAACATTTTAAAAAGGACTAGATGAAACAACACAAAAAGTTTGTTTTGCAGGTAATTCAGAATGAAAGCAAATTTCAAAATAGCAGAATTTCCTGAGAAACAGAAATTGCGGTTCATGCACAGCCCTAGTTGTAACACATGATATTTGGCTGATTCAGCAGAAGAGCCCATCTTCTTATGTAGGGTCCTAGAACTTACCACGCTCTTCCAGCATGGACAATCCTTCACAATTTTTATAGTAACCTGACAAATAAAATCCCATCCTTTGTTGTCATATAAGAGTATGAAAGATGGTAAATACTACAAATTATACAACGTGAAGCCCAGTGATCGGGGCTACAAAGGTAAAATGGGCTCCATCCAGCTGGATCCAGGGACAGCCCTGCTTTCCCTCACCCCTGACAGCATGATTCCCTCGTTCACGCTCCTTGCAGCATCTGCACCAAGGGAAGAAAAGGTCCCCAGGAAGGGCATGCTACAGAGGGAGCTGTTGCCCAACTCCATTGCTACTGCTTTCTCTTCCTCTTCCCCCAGCAGCCTGGTTTTCACCAGGATTTGCTCCCTCTGCCTATGTAAGGAGAGGAGGCACATCAGGTCCAGATAGTTCCAAATACCTATCTCATATAACTACACTCAACCTTATTCACAGCTTCCTTGTACTTGCGGACTACCTCAGCCCCGGCCCATGATGATGGACGGCAGCTACAGCGATGGGGATGTGAATGAACTGGGAAACTATGTGTCTGAGAATGGAGATAAACAAGACAGAATGATGATGCAGCTGACACTTGGTTCTGAAAGGAGTTCAAGCAGGAGGAAAAGCCAGAGATACGTCAGCATGCGCATCGACACCCATGCCATTGACAAGTATTCCAGAATAATATTCCCAGGCTCATACATTTTATTTAATTTGATATACTGGTCCATTTTTTCATAAATATCAGTTATTTCTCTAGTCAGTTTCCGCATGTCGCACTGTGTTACTGTTTAAAATTAACATCTATCATGCTAATAAACAGAAAATGGAGAAAACACTTAATTTTAATGCTACTTGACTGATCAGAATTTTGATACATTGATTATATAAAATCCATCTGTTGTAAAAACATCTTTATACACACTTCAGCTTTGAACTAAAAACTAGGATCCATTGCATAACTTTTTATACTAATTTTAAGCTGTACTATGTTCCTTCTTGTGCCTCATGGGCCACTCTAATTTGTTTTAATAGATGGCAAGAATAATCATCAACTGCTCATATAGGGTACATCACTCATTTTATGCCTCAGAAACCTTTCCTAGACTAAGAGGAGGGAACAAGCCCTTCTGCCAATTAAAGAAAAATTATGACAAACCCTCCTTTTTCAGAGAAACAGACGTACAAAGAGAATGATAAAAGAACAGTTTCCCTCAGAGAGTCTCACTGCAATATCCTGCCATTCCTGGTAAGCAGCATGCATTCTAAACACCAAGAAAAATGTTACACCTGGGCTGAACTCAGCCACTGTGTAAATTCCCCTTAGCAATGATTTCAGTGGGAATAGTCTCAAAAGGAAAAACAACAAAGCAATCATAAGGATTTTATATCTGGGCCACTGTCTAAGTTACTAAGACTAATGCTCTGAAACTTATCTGCAAAGGAGTTTCCATCATGAAGGGCCAAATCCAGTGAGATACTGAGCACCTCTAGCTAGCTAGGTTTTCATACTACCTATTGCAGAGTATCCAAATTCCTCCTGTGATGCATGCTGAAGGTGCTCACCACCTCACAGGATAGGATTGGAAAAGCACTCAATAAGGGGAGTTGAGGGCACTCAGCATCTAGTTAGATCACCCCCTAATTTAGTTAAGTATGGTATTCACATGACAGAGTGTCTCAACACATGAACAAAATATGTCAAATCAACCTAATTTCCATCTTTCACTGGGTTACTGGCCTAATGGAAAAGGAGAAGCAATGGATGCAATCAGGGCCGGCTCTGGCTTTTTTGCCGCCCTAGGCAAAAAAGCCACCCCCCGCTCCCCGCCCCAGCGCAGCAGGGGAGGGCGCCGAGCCCGGCCGCGGGCCCGCAATCCCCGACCGGCCGGAGCGCCAGGGGGAGGGCGGCAAGCCCGCCGCGGCTCCGCTCTCCCCAGCGGCCAGAGCACCGGGAGGAGGGCGGAGAGCCCGGCCAGGGCTCTCCGCTCTCCCCGGCGGCCAGAGCGCCGGGAGCAGGGCGGAGAGCCTGGCCGGGGCCCCGCTCTCCCCGACTGGCCGGAGCACCGGGGGGAGGGCGGTGAGCCCGGCCGGGGCCCCGCTCTCCCCGACCGGCCGAAGCGCCGGGGGAGGGCGGCGAGCCCGCTGCGGCTCCGCTCTCCCCGGCGGCCGGAGCGCCGCGGGGAGGGCGGCGAGCCCAGTCGCGGCCCCGCTCTCGGGCCGGAGCGCCCCGCCGCACCGCCCCCCTCCAGGCGCCGCCCCAAGCACATGCTTGGTGGGCTGGTGCCTGGAGCCGGCCCTGGATGCAATGTATCCTGATTTTAGTAAGGCTTTTGACACAGTCCCACATGTTATTCCCATAAGCAAACTAGGGATATAGATGAAACTACTATGCAATGAGTGCATAACTGGTTGAAAGACTATACTCAAGAGTAGTTGTCAATTGTTCATTGTCAAACTAAGAGGACATATCTAGTGAGGTCCCTGAGGGGTCTGTCCGGGGTCTGGTACTATTCAACATTTTCATTAATTACATCGATAATGGACTAGACACTAAGCTGGGAGGGGTTGCAAGCAGTTTGGATGACAGGATTAGAATTCAAACAGATCTTGGAGAATTGATCTGAAATCAACAAGATAAAATAAAGACAAGTGCACAGTACTACACTTAGGAAAGAAAAAATTAAATGTACAAATACAAAATGGGGAATGGCTGGCTAGGCAATAGTCCTGTTGAAAAGGATCTGAGAGTTATAGTGAATCACAAACTGAATATAAGCCAACAATGTGATGCAGTTGCAAAAAAGGATATCATCATTTTGGAGAGTATGTGAAACATGAGAGTTAACAGTCCCACTCTACTTGGCACTGGTGAGACCTCAGCTGGAGTCTTCTGTCCAATTCTGGGCCCCACACTTTATGAAAGATGTGGACAAATTGGAGAAAGCCCAGAGGAGAACAACAAAAATGTGAAAAGGTTTAGAAAAAACCTGACCTGTGAGGAAGTGTTAAAAGAACTGGGCATATTAGTCTTGAGAAAAGAAGATTGAAGAGGAAACTTACAACAGTCTTCAAATATGTTAAGGAGTGTTATAAAGAGGACAGTGATCAACTGCTCTCCATGTCTACTGAAAATAGCACAAGAAGTAAAGGGTTTAATGTACAGCAAAGGAGAGTTAGGTTAGATATTAGGGGGAAATTTTCTAACTATAAGAATAGTTAAGTACTCCAGTACTTCCAAGGAGGTGGTGGAGTCCCTGTCTTTAGAAGTTGTAAGAACAAGTTGCCAAATATCTGTCAGGGATGGTCTAGATATACTTGTTCCTGCCAGGGGGAGAGGGGGGGCGGATGGGCTGGACAAGATGACCCCTCAAGGTCCCTTCTAGACCTACATTTATGTGAGTCTATGACCAGCATGTTCAGGCAGAAAAAGTAACTTCTGTTAAATAGCTTAGGTAAATAATAATATTTGACTCCAAAATTTTTTCCTTCCCCCAATCAAACCTGTGGCCCTTACAAAAATGATAACTCAAGGTTTCTTACAGTTAATTGGCTATATGTTATCTTTAAAAATGTAGGTAGACAAGCAAATGTGGATGGTTAATAGGACTTGAAACATAAACCAACCACAATTGTAAAAGAAAAGGTTTATGTGTGTGCAGGAAAAATGTTGTTTCATACACTGTAAAACATTCCTGTCTTTTGCACTTGTAGCCACTATCAGGATCGTATTGTAGCTATGCTATCACTGTATGACCAATGGACCTTTTCCTTAATGAAATCTGTTTTGGCCTGGTTGGTTTTGACCTTCTATGCACTATATTAGTTATAGACACAGAAAATGTTTGAACAATGTTACTTGTTTATTTTTATATGTAAATTAAATAACTATTGTAAAATGTTCACAATTTTTGCTGTTTCAGGAAATTGTGAACTGAAAAAATATAAATGGAGCACTACTCTATTGGTATATGGAGCCACAGCATCCAAGTGTAAGGAAAAGAAATTGTATAATGTTAAAGTCACTAACAGATACATATCTGGTATGTCAGCAGTGATTTTTGTTTAAATTCTACATCAGATTATACACATACATATATTATTTTGCTATCTTATCTTAAGAGCTTTCCCAGATAATAAAGAAATTACTTTTTTACAAGGACATTGTTTGAACTGAACAAAGGGGAAAATGTTACATTTGAAAGAGCAATTGAAAAGCTAAGGACCAGAATACTGTAGTATCTTACTCCACGAAGAGTCCCATAGATTTCAAGGGTATTACTTGCACAGTAAGGTACTCGGCCCTTCAGTGTTATCAAGAACAATTGTTTCCATTGTTACAACTAGAATACTTAGGTTGACATTTTGTAAGCAGGATTGCAAAACCTTACACTAAAGAATTAAAATATTTGCTGTGTTAAATTATTTAAACACATAACCTATAACTGGTTTGTTTGTTGAACCATTACTTAAATGTTTTAATAGCTCACCAAATAGTAATATACAAATTCTTTGACCTCTGACCACATAGTAATGAGGGAGCCTTTCAAGGATACAAATGAGTTAGGTATCCAACTCACACTGATTTTCATAGGACACCTAACTGCCTTTTGTGCCTTTGAAAATCTCTCCCATCATGGATCTTTACAATTAAATTGTCCAAATTGCAAATCTGAATTTACATTGCTACTTTATTTATATGGCTATATTTTCAGCTCTAGTGCCTTTATGGTTTGTATTGTATATAAATATATTTCTTTCATGAGAACAGGGTATGTTATATAAAGCCAGTGCTTGATTTTAAGACTCATAATCATAAAAAAGAAAAAAAGTTGCTTTTTGGTTTTCAACCTTCCAGTGTACATTTTTGCATAAGATCATTCATTTTCATAATGGCTACTAGTTGTTTGTTTTTTAATTTATTTCTAGGAAAACTCAAACTCATAATAAAACTTTGCATATGTACAGCATTGTGTGTTTTCTCCCCAAAATTCTAAAACTATATCTCCCTGAATTTATTAATACGCATAGTATCTTTTCTTCTCAAGGACCTAATCCTGCCAGTGCTGGATGCCCTTAATTCCTATTGACACTAGTAGTTTGAAAGGGCTTAGGACGTCAGAGCCAGGACTGTAATAAGAAGACTGGACTGAAATTATAAGTGAGAAGATGTATTAAGCTTCCATCCTAGATTGTCTAGGTGTCTGTGATAGGGTGTCTGCCCCACAGTGGCAGGGAAATGGTTAATAGAGCCCTAGGGAAGCTGCACAGGAAGCAGCCAATTAGAGAGAGGCTGCGAGGAATGGCCAAACAGGGCCGATCAGGCCCATATAAAAAGAGCCGCAGGGGCAGAGCAGGGTCAGTTACTCCCTGGAGCTCAAGGAGGGCAGACTGCCTGCCTGCCTTGCTGGTGGAGGAAAGTTAGCACCCTAGACAGAGCAGTGCTGTCAGGAACAGGGGAGGGAGAGGGAGCTCTTGGCTGGCTGCTTGCTAGGACTGGCAGGCTGAGGCCCTGAAGTGAGGGTGCAGAAGGTGCTGTAGTCACTGGGAAAGTGGTTGGACAGTTGACTGCAGTCACCATTCGGGAAGTGGCTAAACTCTAGAACTGAGATATCTTCAGGAGTCACCAAGGTGGTGAGTGGTGCCCCATCACAGTGTCCTAATCCTCATTCCCACTGTTTAGAAGAACATTTTACAATGTAATTCAGCCCAACTTCCTGATGATTTACCAGATGCTCAATTCATTGGTTTTAATGGGAGTCAAGGATGCTCAGTAATCTTAGGGCTGGTCTACACTGGGGGGGGTCGATCCAAGATACGCAACTTCAGCTACAGCTGAAGTCGAAGTATCTTGGATTGAATTACCTGGGGTCCAGACGACGCGGGATCGATGGCCGCGGCTCCCCCGTTGACTGCGCTACCGCCGCTCGCTCTGGTGGAGTTCCGGAGTCGACGGTGAGCGAGTTCGGGGATCGATATATCGCGTCTTAACGAGACGCGATATATCGATCCCGGATAAATCGATTGCTACCCGCTGATACGGCGGGTAGTGAAGATGTACCCTCAGACTAAGCACTAGGTTTCATCTAAAAATGTGCTGAGCACCTCACAAGATCAGGCCCTGGTAGAGATGGTTGCCATTTTCTTCTAACACTCAATAAGGATATTAAAATAAGGAAAACTGTGTTTTCCCTTAAGCTAATTTGTCTACTTCACTGTATAGCATCTGCCTAGATCCTTGCCTGACCTCCTGCTACAGATTAAAAGAAAATTGGATGTGTGTGTATCTACATATTCATAGTGGTCTCGCTACATCTGGGTTGAAATGCACTGGCAGGGTGTGTGGAGAGAAGCTTTGACAGATCCTTGCTCACTTGTAATTTTTGTGCTTGTTAACATTTCTGGATTAACAGCCCAGGAGAAAGTGAAGGCCTCAGCCTAGCTACATAATTAATAAAAAGCACTTACATAGGGGCAGCCACGCTTTCAGTTCCACAAACTGTCACTTTTCAGCAAGATGGGCACTGCTACTGCATGCTAAATTATTACTTGGGTGGAACAGCAGGGATGAAGTAGCTAGAGGCAACACCAGTCAGAGAAACAGGTAAAATAACTGGAAGCCAGGCTGAAAAGACATTGGCTCCTCATTTCCCTTCGCCATCAAAAAAATCACCCCATAACAACCCAAGTCCCAGTACACTTCCTCTCACACCTGCCTCATGTCTGAGAGTAGTGGCTAAATCTGCACTGAACAGATCTAAACTCTTGCTTAGATCTGAGGACCAAGCAGACTTCAGGTCCCTAAGGCTCACTTTTCTCATACTCTCTCACATGGCAGCACTGAGTGTGCAAGGACGAGTGAAGACCAAGCAAGGTTAGAACAGACTGTACATCTGCCGTGGGGGCAGCATGTAGCAGAGGTTCTGCCATTTATCAGAATTAGACCTGTTGCAAACAATATATAAAAGCAATTAATACACTGAATTTCAAGGCCAAGTAGGTTGTAGCTTAGTACACAGACCCATAGACTTTGAGGCCAGACGGGACCATCGAGATCATCTAGTCTGACCTCGTCACGTTGCAGGTCACAGAACCTTTCCACTTTCCAAAGAGCAGCAAGTACAGAGTTCAGGGACTTAACAAAGCTAAGGTTTTTGTATTAACCAAGTAATTGGTTACTAGACATAGGGTCTCTGGGCTGGAGCCTGGAGTAGTGGGCAGGCCTGAGTTTCCCTACCAGCCGCTGGGGAAGTGGCACAGTCACGGTGGATCAGAAAACAGCCTGAGACTGTTTGTCCAGTGGATCTTTGTTACCCTGGAAAAGGCAAACTATAGTGCCAGAAGGAAGACCACCGGGTCCTCCCCAGCATTGCTCATGCATTTATTTAGATGTCTTGAGAGATCTGAAACTGTTTCACCATGCAGTTATCCCAGTCATCACAAACAACTATTTATATTTCTAATAATTGAATCCCCCATTACTATTACCTGTCTCTTCCTAATAATAGGGATCCACTCCTCTAGAGGGGTATCCTCAGTGCGAGGTCTCTGAGGGCCATGAGCTGCTTGCACACCTATGCCATCTGCACACAAAGCAGGTAATTGTACATGCTGCATTCAGTCCCACTCTGCTGCTGGAGTTCTGCCTCCATTATTTTTACACTTGCAGGGTTTTGTTTGTTCTTTAGGGGAGGAGGGATTGTGGGGGGGATAATTAGCCTAAGTTTAAAGTATGTTTGTTAGGTGCATCTGGCTCTCATGCTCCCTCTTGAAACTCCCTTGCAAAATTCCCATTTCCTGCTCCTGTTCACTCGCTAGCTGCTCTGGTTGCTTAGGAACTGGTTTTTTAAACCCCTGTTCTCTGAGTTAGCCCTGTCCCCTTGTCAAAGCATCTTAAAGGGATTAGGGATCAGAGGATGGCAGACTAGTGCCTCAGTAGGGAGCTCTCAGCCTTGCCTAGCAAGCCAGTAGGCTCGGGATACACTCCCTAAAACAGACCACACTGTAAACTTCAATCAAGCAGGCACATGGCTAGCAAGCAATCATACAATAAACAACTCACCCAGAGTCACAAAATCACTCCTCTTTCACCTGGAAAACCTGCTAGGCCGCTCCTATTTTTTTCTCCACCCCGAGGCATACCACTGTTAGAGCTACTGAAGTGAACTAAAAGGATGTGAACTCCAACTTTGGAAATATGTACAACACAAGGTGTGAACTTGAGAGAACTAGATACTTTCTTTTTTCCTATGTGAGGGACCATAAATCTGGGTTGTTTTGTCTTCGTGGTATGCTCCCCAGCCTGCAAGGCTTGCTTCCAGAATGAGTATGCAAGGTCTAGAGTGAAAATTGGTTTGGCATTCAGCATGTTTGTACTTATCTACTCCCTACCTTCAGACACGACATGGGAATGCCACCCAATTTTGCATTGTGCCCAGTGGTGGTACTGTTTCATGTCCTCACAAGGAATGGCTGGAGACCTGTTTTGTAAAATCTTACTAAGGGGATGATACCAGTGTCTGGCACTAGCAATCCAAACTGATGGAGATAATTGATTGTGGCCGGCCACTGCCGGGAAACAACTGTTACAATGCAGTATGGGGTCTTTTGAAACCTTTGCTACAGTAGTACAGACTAGAACCATGCCTATTTTGAACCCTGGGAAGAGCAGGTCTCTGCATAGAGTGTTTGATGTTCAACAACTGGCAGGCATACATTCTTTCCAACAGGTGTCAAGTGATGAGTCAATCTGTTTCTCTGGACAAGACCCAGATTAGGATGTTGTCAGTGAATGCATGGCTTGCAACCTTAGCCTTACTGTGATGACTATCAGCTGTTAAAGACTCTGGCTGCAAAGAGAAGTGTTGTACAGGAATGGTTAGCTGTTCCACATAAATGCTCACTTGTCTATTGTCATGGTGAGGATTTAATTGGTTTTGGAAGAAAAGGTATTGAAATCTTCTTTGGGAACCTCTCTTCTAGATTTTTCCTTCTGCTAGGGGAAACGGTCTCTTATTGAATACCATTAGTGTGAGTAGCAAGGATTGCTATACTGGATTTGATAGTGAGGAAGGATGCCTCTCCGCATTCTCAGATATTAATTTCTTTAAATGTTTCCTTAAAAAGCCTTTCATTTGTAAATCTGGATCTACAGGATAGTTGTTTGGTATGATTTATTGCTATAAATGGGTGAAGCAATGTCTTCTTGTAGCCATTGAGTTGAGTCATTGCTCCTGTCACAAATCACACAAAGACACAGGAAAATGGTCAAGAAAACATATTTTATGCACCACTGCCAAATTTTGATCAGACGGTGAACCCACAATCTCTCACACTAACAGTAAGGATTGTATCCTTAGACAAGCCACTTGTTTGTCACCAAATAAGCTTTCCTTACTAAGTCCGGAATATTTGTCTTCTAAATTGCTACAGTCAAGGATTTGAAATTGCTGTGTAGTGTGTCCTCACTCTTATGGGCTCTGGAATCTTTTGGAAGGAAGTTGCCTTCAGAAAGTGTGACTGTTTCACGGGTGGAGCTACTACTACACCATCCTTAGGTTCCCAAACATATGAAGTATCTTTGTTTTTATATAAAATCTTAGTTTAACATACCCAAGTCTTATGAGGTCCTCAGAGGAAACTCTACATTATTTTGTTTGAGGGGGAAGACAATGATTCATGCAGGGTTCGGTGTTTTTTGGTGCAGGCAGGGGGAGGTTGATGAATATGGTACTTCCCCAGGCACTTTATATGCAGTGAGGTAGCAATCTGTTTATTCTAAGGATCACTCAACCAAGGACAGGTAGGACGACAAATATCCTGTTTGTGGGAATGCCTGCCTGCTCCCCCAGGCTGTCTAGCAGCCATTTGAGTGCTTTAGGAGAGACCTAATACCTTCTCATGGGACTTTACTCAGTACACCAGGAGTATTTAACACGGGAAAGGATTTCTCACTTGTCATCCCATGATGGTGAAGCTGTGTGGGGAACGGAGTCCTCATGAGCCTCTATTCTGGGCAGAGGCCCAGATCTATAAAAGGACTTAGGTATTGTGATGCTGAGTGTTGCATCACCTAACTTTTAGGTGCCTAGAAAATCACAAGAACACCAATGTAAGCCACAAAGCTTAAGTTTGGCATGGATATCCCTATACAATGAATAGGGAGAGAGAGGTACCTTAGAACATGATTCACAAAAGTCAAAACGCTAGGTGGGGAGCTGCCTAAAAGTCATTGGGAGATACTGACGAGAGGGATGGGTCCTCTTAAGCCTCTCTTGCATATAGATGCCTAAGTCTGGGCTGTCTATCCACTGTGGGGGGAGGGGGAAGGATTGATCTAAGTTACGCAACTTCAGCTACGTGAATAATGTAGCTGAAGTCAATGTACTTAGATCTACTTACCGCGGTGTCTTCAGCGGTCGATTTATTGCATCTAGATTAGATGCAATAAATCAACCCCTGCTGGATCGATCGCTGCCTGTCGATCCAGCCAGTAAATGTAGACAAGCCCTAAAAGTCATTGGACTAGAGAGAGAATGACTCTGTAGCCTAGTGGTTAGGGCACCCATCTGGGAAGTGGCACAGTCCAGTCCCCCTGCCCCAATGACTCAATTATTTATCCTCAGTGGAACAGCTTCATCAGGAGAATGAGAGAGCCCCACATCAGAATATGCCATAGCTCACCTGAGAGGTGAGAGAATGGAGAGAAGTTGAGCCCTGTTGCGCTATCTGCAGGGCAGGCAGCTACGGATCACTGAAGAATGATGCCCTGAAAGAGGGCCTAGAAGGCCAGAGCCAGTCCACAGGCCAAACATTTGATTTATCTGGATCATATCTAAAGATAAAGCATGACCCTAGTTCAAAAAAGCAAGAGATATCATAATGTAGGGTTACCATATTTCAGCAAGCAAAAAAGACGACGGGAGGAGCCCCACCCTAGCCCCGCCCCTGCCCCTCCCACTTCCCGCCCCCCTCAGAACCCCCAACCCTCCCCCCGTTCCTTTTCCCCTGACTGCCCCCTCCTGGGACCCCTGCCCCTACCTAAGCCTCCCTGCCTCTTGTCCCCTGACTGCCCCCTCCTGAGACTCTGCCCCCATCCTAACTGGCCCCCTAGGACCCTACCCCCTACCTGTACCCTGATTGCCCCAACCCTTATCCACACCCCCACCCCCAGACAGACCCCTGGGACTCCCACGCCCCATCCAACCACTCCCCACCCCCAGACAGCCCCCCCCAGAACTCCCGACCCATCTAAACCCCTCTGCTCCCTGTCCCGACTGCTCCGATCCCTCTCCCCACCCCTGCCACCTGACAGCCCCCCCGCAGAACTCCCAAACACCCTCCCCCCCGCTCCTTGTCCCCTGACTGCCCCCTCCTGGGACCCCTGCTCCTGACTGCCCTCCAGAACCCCACCCCCTATTTATGTACAGGCGTGACTACCTGCCCTTTCCTGGTTATTATACGCGGCCAGTCCGCATCCACATCCAGTAGTTAAAAAAAAAACAAAAAAAAAACTAATAATTTAAATTGGAATTTCATCCATTAATAAGTATTTATTATATAATTAAAACCATTCTATTGAAGGACAGATATTAAATAACACTAAATAAGTTAATGTTCAAAACAATATTAAAAATTTGAAAATTTAGAGCATGGAAACCAAAATAGCTAAAATTTAGTTTTGGCAAGATACACGGAATGGAAACTCCGGGATCTTTACCTGTCACTGAATATAGCCATCATACCAATAGTGGAATATAAAACAAGTCTACATATACTCTCCTTAAAATTTTTACTTCTGTCCATTCCCAATAATTGTAACAAATCATTATTACCTTCACTCCACTTGCCACGCGCCCCAAGCACAAAACCAAAGAAGTGAATATTTTTACCTCCCGTTAAGTTTTTAATTTCTTCCTCTAACTCAAGATAATAAGCCACCTTCTCACTGTGGGCTTGTTCCAAACTTCCGGCATTATCCTCCCATCGCACTGTAACATCAACCACCACTGCTGTATCTCCTTTTATAAATATAATATCCGGCTTTCTTAACTCACCCTTACTATTTCTCAAATGGGGCTCTATCATTGCCTTCCACCCTAATTTACCAACCTTATCTACAACTGCAGACACTACTCTATTATGCCTTTTTATCCTAGCATTCTTAGTCTTATAACATTGTCCTGAGATATGGGGAACAGTCTCCCACACTTTACCGCACCATCTACAAAGAGCATTCACACCTCCTCTTCCTCTTGCTAATGTCTCCCTAGTAGGATAAATATTTGCCCTAAGCTGCAATGCTGCGATATACGCTGACGATTTAACTTTACTAGAGTTTCTAAAAATTGAATTACTAATTAAATCATTTTTAAAATATTTTATCCCTATTCCCTGACATCTCAGTTCCGACCATCTT
Source organism: Terrapene triunguis (assembly GCF_002925995.2). Classification (NCBI taxonomy): domain Eukaryota; kingdom Metazoa; phylum Chordata; order Testudines; family Emydidae; genus Terrapene; species Terrapene triunguis. The sequence goes on from NW_020664393.1 coordinate 19,617,414, forward strand.
AAAAATTCCTCTTCCCTCCATTTCTTGGGATGAGATGTTACTGCACTAAATGACAATATTTTATCCACAAGATTTTCTCCTGCATATAGATAAGATAGGTCCATCCAATCATCTCTCGAGACAATATGTCTCCTCCATTTACGAATTAACATATTTGGGATTTGCACACTAAACTTAGTGAGAGCTAAACCACCATCCCTACCTCTAGAATAAAATATCCCATCTGTGGTACACTGAGGTAAATGTAAAATCTCTAACTATTTTTCTAACTAACACATCAAGATCGTCTAAAAGATTAAAAGGGGGTTCTATTAAAAGAAGATTATAAAATAGCTTCGGTAAGATATATGTCTGTAAAATTAATATTTTTTGGGCCGGTTTTAATGGGGCCTTAATTAAATTCTCACTCCAATCTTTCAATTTTTCTTTAAGTACCGGTCCCCCTACACCTATCCAGGGATCTATTCTAGCCCCTAATATTTTTCAAAATCCCCTGGTTGAACATATTCAATCTCCTCTGACCCTATCTGCCAATTATCCTTAGGATTAACTACATAGGTTTTATGTTTAGTTAAAATATGAAAGCCTTTCGTTTTCTTCACATTAACAGAGAGATTAGTATTTTTACAAAACTCCTCTAAGATACCCAAATTTTTAATCATTCCTTTATATGAGCTACTTAAAATTGCCACATCATCGGCAAAAGCCAATGACGTGACACCATTACCCTTAACATAAAAACCACTTCCTTCTACTTCTAATCTAGTTAAAAGGGGATCCATAGCAATATTAAACAAAATTGGGGACAACGGGTCACCCTGCTTGACCCCCCTCCTAATTAAAATAGACTCAGTAGCTTCATCACCCACCCATACCCTAGTTGTGCAATTATCATAAAGGTCCCTAATAATATCTATAAAATGTTCATCTATACCAAATCTTCTCAACCCGGCTATTATATGTCCGTGTCCCACAGAATCAAATGCTTTAGCCAGATCTACGAACACTACTGCAATTTCATTCCCATTTCGTTTAGCCCCTTTAATCAAATTATCTAATATAGCAATATTTTCCTCACACCCAGGGGCGGATATAAACCCTTTTTGTCTACTACATATCTTAACTGTTTCCACCAGTCTTTTTGCTAATATTTTGGTATAGATTCTAATCCAAACTGACCCAATTGTCAATGGTCTCCAAGATGTTAACTTCTTCATTTCCTCCTCATCTTGTGTCTTTGGTATTAAAATCGTTCTATTTTTCTTAAATTCATCTGGTACCTGTCTATTTAGAAACCATATATTAAAAATTTTTGTAAGTATTAAGGAGTCTAAATTAAAAATATCCCACAAATTGCTCACTTTTACTTTATCTGGGCCAGGAGCACTATCTTTTCTTATTTCTCTTAAAGCTATTCTAATCTTATCCACAGAGATCGGACTCATTAATATATCATTATCCGCATTCTCTGTGGATGATGGCCACCCTATCATATTACCATGTCCAATTGTTCCCAAAATATTCACATAGTATTCCTCAATTTCTTTCATAGGGATAGCACACTTAGCCTTATCTGGCTCTCCCATTATAATGCGAGTCAATCTTCTTCTATCCTTATCAAATAATTGTTGATAGAATTTATACTTAGCTTTCTTTGTAGCATATCTCCTAATTGCATTAAATTGCTTCCTTCTCCCCTCCTTTCTCATCTTCCCTTTTCCTTTATTCCTCAACTCTATTTGACTTTCATTTCTAGGGTCCTTTCCCTCTACTAATGAATAACATAATTTTTCCAACATTGCCCATCCGAGAGCTTTTGTTAAATCCTCCTTTAATAATCCTTCAATTTCCCCTAAACTATTTATTTTCTCTCTTCCCTCCCTACTTTGTTTTCCCCGTTTACATATTTTCTCCACTAAATCCACTTCTGGATGTCCTTTTAGTGGGAAAATCCTCTCTCTTGGGGGCGGAATTTCTAATATATTTACTCTAATGTCCTCTACCTCAGTCACTTCCTCCCTATCTCCTGTTACCACTAACTTCTTCTTTGCTAATTCTCGTCTTTTATCTGATATTTGTTTATTCGTTTTGGTCCTCATCTCACTCTCAATACATTTATTTATATTTCTTTTCCCAATATATTTCCTTTCCAACTGTATAAGCTGCACAACCTCATCTTTGGTCCATATAGGAGATCTAGTCGATCCCTCTTTGATCTTACTTTTAGCAGCCATATCTTCTTTTCTTTGCTCATTCCTCACAGCAGGGTGTCTATGTCTACAGTGTTGGCTCAATCCAGATCTAGTATGAAAACCAAGCCCACAGACCGAGCACATATGGCTCTTCATTGGGGTATCCGCCTTCTTGGGTATGCACTTGGGGTAGTGGCAAGCTATATTATGATATTGAGAAGATTTTAAACATTTACTACATACAACTCGTATGGCTTTACTTTTATGAACCACATTAATGTGTTTGGCCCATTTACCAAATGTTGGTAATATCTGGGGACATATTGGACAATTAAAACTATCAACGGGATACTCTAAATAAAAAACCCCATCCTTCCACGAACTACTTTCTAATATATTTATATTACTACCAGTACTGTTAAGATCCTTATTACGATCCCTATTAAAATCAGTACTTGGTCTAAAACTATTTAATAAACTAGACCCATTAACTAAATGAGCATTAAGATATCCCGATTCGCTAACATATGGATCATCAAATGTACTTAAATACTTAAAATCTGGATTGAAACTTTCCATAGTTAAATCATTAAAAGTGTCCCTTGTAAAAACCATCGGTAAGATAGATAAAATCTCCTCACCATGATCATCACAAACATTCTCCTCTACCTCCTCTCCATGCTCCACTGGGAGGACTTGATTCTCACTCTCATGCTCATGAGACTTCATTATAGTCCACACCATTTTATCCATTGGTCCAGCGACCCTGATCACACCCCTAATATATTTAACACTGTCAGCCGGGGCATCAAAGCCAACAGCGGGGGCGTTATTAACCCGGTCCAGCGCCAATCCGGTATAAAAATATAAATTACTTTTTTCCATAGCTAAAAGATTTACCCTTCTCAGGGGGAAACTAACCCTTTCCAGGGGGAGGCTACCCTTACCAGGGGGGCATCCATGTGGCACCATATGGGGCTGCCCAACCCCGTCCCACACCCCACTGAATGTGGGATGTGGGTTCGTCCTCTGCAATCCGCCTGGCTATCCAAGCCAGTTACCGACTCTCACCACGAGGAGGTAGCGGTTGGACTTGCAATCCAGAGGCTTTCCTCAAAGAGGGGTCCCAAACAGCATAATGTCGAGCTCTAACGGGCGTGTGAGAAAAGGCTCAGATCTTGGTAGGGGTTGCCCCTATTGACCGGGCTCACGCCCACCCCCACCTCTCCGATAACCCATTTTCTCACTACCCTCAGGCAATGTTTCCATCCAAGCCCGACAGCTGAGAGGGTCCAGAGACGCATGGAGAGCCATTAAGAGAGCCTCCCTGTTCCTTGTCCCCTAACTGCCCCCTCCTAAGACCCCCCACCCTAACTGCCCCCCAGGACCCTACCCCCTACCTGTACCCTGACTGCCCAAAACCTTCTCCACCCCCCCAAAAAGCCCCCCCTGAACTCCCGACCCCCTCGTCTCTTGACTGCCCCCTCCAAAATCTCCCTGCCCCTTGGCCCCCTTACTCTGCCGCTCAGAACATGGTATTGGGCTCTGTGCGGAGCCGGACACGTGGCTGCGCTCCCCAGCGCAACACACAACCCGGTCCCACCCCACCCAGTGCTGCCAGAGCGGGGCGCTGGGCAGTAGGAGCTGCTGAGGCCCGATGCAGACGGCCCGGCAGGCCGGCCGGCTCAGAATGCGGGGGAGGGGGGGCGGGGAGGAGGAGCTCTACAGCTGCTCCGGAGTCCAGCCCGGCAAGCTGCGGGGGAAGGGCTCTGGCTGCCAGAGCCCCATGCGAGCGGCTGAATTTCCTGCAGCCCTCCCAGCGGCGCCTCGCTCTGCATGGGGGGGAAATCCCGGACATTTTTAGTGATTTACAGATTCCCCCCCGGACGCTATTTTTAACACAAAAAGCAGGACATGTCCGGGTAAATCCGGACGAATGGTAACCCTATCATAATGAAAACCTGTATTTCACATGGTGGCACAAAGTGCTGCTAGGCATACATTGCAAGTGCTTGCTTAAAATAGATGTGGTTTGGCCTTTTCTCTACCCCCCACACAAAATATTTGTTACAGAATGGAGATGTACATCAGTTACCTTCCAAAACTCAGTCAGCAAATGCAGAGTAGCACCTAGCCAGTCAAGTATTCCAACGGACTTGACCAGTAGGAGAACAACAGTACAAGACTATTTTAAACAACATTCATCTGCCACCTTTGTTTTTTATTCTGAGTTATTAAACCAAAACAATAAGTACTCAAACCACCATAGCCACTAAATACAGTTTATTTTTACTTAAGATTTAACGTGTACTGAATACACTGCACATCACTAAAAGCTTATTGCACAATCAAAAGCAATAGTGATAGCAGAACAGCAATGATTTACTAGAAAACACAAGTAAAGAGCATACCTGATATACAATAAGCTTTGATGAAAGGATACTCTACCCTTATAACCAGCTAAAGTACCTGTTTTGTAACATACAAGGTTCTTTCTTCCTCAAAAACAGCTTCATGAAAGGAGGAATTCTCTATAGAGGTGTTTCATAGGCTGCTTTTGCTTTCTAGGCACATCTTTTTCTCAAGTTCTAGGATGGATATTTATCAGATCACTGCAGCTTATTAGACATGAAGAGGTATAAATTCATCACAAGAGTTTTATATGGATCCTGCAACCTTAATATAAATATGCTGCACTTAGGTGTCACACTTATTCAACTTTAAGTAAATAATTACAGCCAGCTAGTAATGCATTTTGAATAATTGGTACAATTGAATATTTATGCCAAAGATACTCCAATATTTTTCAAAACTGAGGGTACTTTGAATAAAGTGTAAACAGAGAATTGGGGGAAAGAGGAAGCAATTATAGCAATAAAAAGCTAGAAAGAGACACCACATGGGGTTTTCAAAAACGCCAAAGTGATTCAGGAGCACAGGTAACTGAAAGTCAATTGGACTTGTGCTCCCAGGTCACTTAGGCCCAGATCCACAAAGGGACTTAGATGCTGTGACTCTGAGCATTGCAATGCCTCACTTTGAGGTGCCTAGAAAAATCACAAGAACAACACTGCAATCCACAAAGCCTGAGTTAGATGCCAAAGCTCCTATTCAGTGAATGGGGAGAGGTGCCTTAGAATGCAACCCACAAAAGTCAGCAGGCTAGGTGGGGAGCCACTCATGCTAGCCAATGGAAAATGCCAAAGAGAGGGTTGTGTGTTGAGCCTGCCTATCTCTGAGTGATCCATGAAAAAGAACCCTTCTTTTGGAGTTAGATGGCTTAGGTGTCTAAGTCATTTCTTGTAGGAATGAGTTAGGCACCTGCCTCATTCCACACGAAAGTAGCTGGAAGAGGAGGAGCCCACCTTATAACTTTTCACCTACTGCACTCACCTGGGATATGGGAAACCCAGGTTCAATTCCTCTCCACACACACTTAATGGGGAAAAGAGGATTTGAACAGTGGTTTCCCACTTCTCAGGAGCGTACTCTAACCACTGAGTTATGGGATAGTCTGATGGGTGAGGGGAGGGGGCTCCCTCAGTCTCTCCTGTTGAAGCTGTTCTGCTATGTATAATAAAGAGTGATTGGACCAGGGGGACTGGACCCTGGGTCTAACCCCCAGGCGAGAGTCACTCTCTGGCTGGCCCAATGAGTATTTAAATATTTATCCACAGTGGCACACTCATTGGGGCAGCAAGAGAATTAACTCTGTAGCTTAGAGCACCCACCTGGCAGGTAAAATTTTCCAAAAATTTCGGCATTGGCCTATAATTAACCTTCACCTTGTATAACTGAACACAATTCTCCTTGCCCCCCACACCTCAAATAGGGAAGAAACAGATGTGTAGAAAAGCAGTATGAGGAGGGGGAAGGAGAAATATTCCTCACCCATGCCACTTCTAAAGGAACTGCCAGGAGAGGGGAAAGGAAAGAAGATATTGCACTGGAGTTAGAGCCACAAACTCACATCATCACATCTTGAAATGGCCTTGTAAGGTTTGCAATGTTATGTCAATTAAACATCATCATCCAATACTGATGCTATATCATAATGCAAAATGCCAGGAAGCATCAAAACATAGTATTGCAATGTTGGGGCTCAGATGTAAAGTTCTCAGAATAATTTCTGCAGATGGCTTAAAAGTGTTATTGCTACATTTGTGCATTAGCATTATATCAGGATAAAGTGTGCACAGATTAATAACCAGGCCTACAGTTAACTTGCCCTGAAGTCCATTAATTCTTTCAAAATTGGTTTATTATTGCTGCAGAAAATAGGATGCACACAAGTAGAAAATGAACATCATAATCTGTGTGAACTAAATGCTGAAAGAAAACTAGTTCCTTACACATCACACTAAATTAGAAAAATGACGTCAAGTTACAGGTTCAAGTAGAGTTGACAGCTCTGCAGAACAAAAAAGGCTTAAAACTGCAAAGGGTACCAGCACTTGTTTGAACCCAACCCACTGTAGAGAAGGTAGAACAGATAAATCCCTGTAAGAACTAGAAGTTTAATTCTGTGCTTCAGTTGGTAGAGAGTAGAGGGGAGAAACGAACACTCTGTCTTTGCAACTCTTAAACCGTTTAATGTAGGTGTTTTGAATCCAGTGTTAGTGAAATGTGTCAGACACTTGAAACAAAAGGTCCCCTACTTATCTACAAGATAGGGCAGCAGAAATATGAATTACCTATACCTCACAATTGTTGTATGCAGTGTTGTTGTAGCTGTGTTGGTCCCAGGATCTTAGCGAGACAAGGTCGGTGAGGTAATATCTTTTACTGTACCAACTTCTATTGGTGAGAGAGACAAGCTTTCGAGCATACCAAGAGCTCTCCCAGACCTGAAGAAGAGCTCTGTGTAAGCTCAAAAGCTTGTCTCTCTCACCAACAAAAGTTGGTCGAATAAAAGATATTACCTCCACCCACTCTCTCTCTCTCTCATACCTCAATGAGGACTTACGACTATTTCTAAAGGAGATACCACCAAAAAAACAAAACAAAACAACCCACGAAGGCCAATCAAGCATGAAGATTTTTCCTTTGGTCTTGTGTTGATCAACTGGAAAGGCCAAAGGTTCAATGAAGTCCTAGATTTATAATATTTTGCCCCTTGAACCTTTGGCCTTTCCACTTGATCAGCGCAAGACCACAAGATAAATCTGCTGTCAGGGATGCCTCCCCAATACTTTAAACAATTTTGAAACAGGAGAGTGGTTTCAGTTTTATCCATTAAGGAAACCTCCAGTTAGAACAACCTATGGTCCCAGCAGGGTGCATTTTAAATGGACCAAGTGGGAGAGCAGCATTGTCATCTCTAAAGGCTACAGACAATATAAACGTTTATGTTTAGCTTTTAGCTGGTTTGGGTTGGGATTCTCTCAGTCAGAACAAGGGGAATGCTGTGAGATAAGGGTTTGTACATCCTTATCTGACACAGTGGGGCTTATGGATTCTTGAAGAACTTCAGGGAAACCAATATTTTTATCTGCTGATCCAAAACCTGTAAAACTTTGGATACAGGCAAGATCTTAATTGACTATAAGATGAAGAATCAGTCTCCTATTAATCCAAGGACAAATACTGTTAGCTAAAAGGATCAATGGACTATTGATAACAGTGACTGAAGTGTTTGGATAAATACTGAGATACTACAATATTTTTTTTAAAGGTCTGAAGAAATCCAGGGCCCACTATTTTATAGTGTAGCCTAACGTAATTTCTGAAAGATCAAAGGGAAAAGAATGCATGTGCTCTAAACTAGAGAATGGAACACAGGGATCAGCAACCTCTGGCATGCAGCCCGCCAGGGTAAGCCCCCTGACAGGCACATCCCTCGGCCCATGCCACTTCCCGCAGCCCTCATTGGCCTGGAGCGGCGAACTGCGGCCAGTGGGAGCCGCGATCGGCCGAACCTGTGGACGGGCAGGTAAACAAACCGGCCCGGCCCGCCAAGGTGCTTACCCTGGTGGGCCACGTGCCAAAGGTTGCCAATCCCTGGTGTAACATCAGCAGAGGTATTGACGTTTCTCTAGGAAGAAAAAATGGTAGATTTATTATCTAAGTAACTTTTAAACAAGATGATTATGGAAATGTTCATTTGCTATGCAATTGTATGGGACTTAGCTTCCAGTTGGTATTACATGCAGCATTTTGAATACAAAAGTTCTGTGATTTAACTTTGTATAATGTTTTCCAGAAAGTCCTGAACAGACAAACACTGTTCTATGATTTACCAGAGAAACTAAGTACATGGGTAAATATAAGAGTAGGTGTATATAATTTACTCCATTGTCCATCAACATTAGGAAAAAAATCTCTAAATCAGACATGTATCTGAAAGAATACCAATTACACCTCTACCTCGATATAATGCTGTCCTCGGGAGCCAAAAAAATCTTACCGCGTTATAGGTGAAACCGCGTTATATCGAACTTGCTTTGATCCACCGGAGTACGCAGCTCTCTCCCCCTTGCCCCCCGGAGCACTGCTTTACTGCATTATATCCGAATTCGTGTTATATCGGGTCGCATTATATCGAGGTAGAGGTGTACATTCCATTTTGCGCAGCTGTTCTCTTTGCTTGGTTACGTTAGTGTTGAATCCTAGTCTTTCAATAACACATGATTTGGAAATTGACAGGAATGAGAACTGGGGAGACTATTTCTGTATGACAAAGCACCAGGGCTAAGAATTAAAATAAATAAAAAATTTTTAAAAAATAGATTTGATGCTGAGTTTGAGAAAATTGCACTGGTTTTAATTTAAGCTGTTTTTAAACCAACTTAAGCAAAATTTTGTGTGGACACTTATTTTGGTTTAGCTTAAACAGATTATTAAACTTAAGTTAAACCAAAATATAAAGAGTGTCTATGAAGCCTTTTGTACTAGTTTAACTGAATTGGCTTTTAAAAAAAGATTGACACCTTTAAACAGGTGCAGCTTTCTCCTGCAGACAAGACCTACGTTGAACTCCTATGAGCAAGCCCTGATTTTTGGAAGCATTCAGTTCCAATTAAGTTCCGTGGGAGATGCTAGGAGCTCAGCACCACTGAAAAATAAGGCTATCAATTTAGGCACCGACATATAATTTTATTTTAGGCACCCTATTTTGGCTCAAGTGTACAGATTTACCCTCTCTGGTATGTTACTTTCCCCTGAAAGTTTGTACTTTAGCTAGGGGATGGGGTTGTTATACATCTTGTACAGATTTCAACACATGGTTCCTCCAGTCCTTCCCCACAAAAGGTTTACCATGACAGGTCAATGTATTTAGGGTATTTTTAATAGGTGAGCTTTTCTATATGGTTCTGCCATCTTAACCTGAAATGTGGATGTTGTAGCTGTAGACTGAAGTACTGTGCAAAAGCATTCAACCAATTGTCTGTCACTGTGGATCAACCATCCAAATAGATTCAAAAAGCGTGTATCATTTTATAGCATGCAAAATTACAACTACATGGTTATTTTTAAGAGGAAATTTTTTTTTGAAAGTAATGAGACCATTTGGTTTCCCTACATCCCTTAAAAAAAAAAAAAAAAGGCAAAAGTCAACCTTCCTCCAGCTAAGAAATCTGTCCTGCCTCCTTTAGAATTCAAGTAGAACATTTATTCCGTTAACATGGAAGTATTTAGGTTTTAGTTTTGTTTAACGTGTTGCACACGCTGCCGCTGTGCCAGATTCTTTGCATTGTTCCATTACATTTAAGTGGCCTTTCTCTTTTAGAGTTGTTTGTCTGAAGTCTTCTCTGACTTTTTCCAACAGATCTGGCTTGAAGATAACATCTAGTGCAGTCATTGCCAAAGCTTTTGCTGCACGTAGAGTGTAGAACTGTGCTTCTTGAGACCCTGTGGTAAAACCAAAACACCACTTCAGGTTAAAAATCTAGCCACCGAAAATCTGTACAACAGCAAAGCATTCAAATAAATTAATATTATTGGCAATAGAACAACCTTAAAAAAGTCAAAGTCTCAGTGACATCTAACTAAAACTAATATTACTTGTTTTACAGAAAGTCCTACTTGTAGAACGTAAAATGCCTGGAAATGAACAACTGAGGGATCCCATCTATTTCCCAGTGCCATATAATCCTGTCAGTATGTAGATTTTTTTCTAAACCTGTTACAGGAAGCTAGGCAGAAGGGACTGGAGAGGGTTTATGATAAGCTCTACAATAAAGCAGAGAGAACATAGCTTTAAAAATAAATGCCCAAACACTTCATTAAAGGAGGTAAGGCTGCCCAGTGGTGCCTCTCACCCTTCTAGAATGTGGGGTGGCGAACCTTAAACCTGAAAAGCAGAAAATAAAAATTTACAGTACATGCCACCACTGCAATGCAGCTTTAACTCTGCTGTGCTCAAGTGACATCCCAACACACACACACACTCTCTCTCTCTCTCTCTCTCACTCTATCCAGAATGGGTTGGAACCAGAACACATGACAACTGTAGGACATTTTGGCTAAGGCAAAACTCAGTTTTAGCTTGGGTGACAAACGTTACCACTCCTTCACCCTTGCCCAGAGGACTGCTTCTGACACACTGCCTTCACTAAGCCCCAGGGTCACATATGCCAGACCCCCCATGTTGACAATCCCCATGACAAAACCACTGTTGGTCTCCGCTACTAGCGCAGCCTAGAGAACTCAGCACTAAATGAGGCATAGTTGATCCCTCAAGGTACACATGCACTATTCTGCATATCACAGTGACAGCTGTGCCAATCTGCTCCAGCTAATCCCTCCACCATTCAGTTCAGCTACATCTAACAGTAAACGCAGTAAACTGCTCTGCCTCCACATTCCCAGCCCCGCGCATCCAGCCGCATACACCACCAGTTCCACCCTCCTCTCTGCCACTCCATTTTTATAACATGCTTGAAGGGGCCATGCTGGAATGCATACAGATAAATGATGCAATTTAATCTTAACTCTGCATTAAGTGTTTTGGCATTTTATTTCCTTGTTTCCTGCCTATCTTGGCCTCTGGACCTTTTTGTCACTTGCAGGGTGGTTTGTACAGTCATTGGTAGTAGAAAGGCTGTGGAAGAGCCCTTTGCGTATATGATTGTTTGTGGTGATTCCTCTTCAGAGCTGGAATATAGGTGCCCAGGGAAGAGAAGGTTGACCTGGAGTGTGTGGTTTTTTTTTTTTTTTTTAAATAAGTGTAAAGACATCTGTTTTCTCACTGAAGAGATTGGTTTTAAAGGACAAGTCCTCTATGCTGTTCTGAACCTCCCTGGGGAACCCCAAAAAGTGGAGCCATGACTCCCACTGAATTACTATTGCAGTCATCATAGATTTTGATGTGGTATCGGCTGCATCCACTGCAGAATGCGAGGTTTCAGACACACGTCTACCTTCCTCAACAAAGGGCTGGGGAACTGAGCCCTGTCCTGGGGAGTTTATCTTTGAAATCTAGTAACTGAATAGTTCATAAAATCATATTTCACTTACAGGGTCTAGTAGTTAGAAATTCTGAATAGGAGGCAGGTGGATGTCAATACCTTCCTCCCCAGAAGGTTAAGATGTTTAGCTCCCTTATTGGAAAGAGCAGCCCTGGGGTGTTGCTGCCTTAATCTTTCCATAGTTGCTTGTACTACTAGAGAGTCTGGGGTCAGGGTGAGTTAACAAGATTTCTGCTCCTTTTGCAGACACAAAGTAGCGCTTCTTAACCATTTTAGGAATAGAGGTACACGTTGCGGGTGCATGCCCTACGACTCCAACTGGTTCCATATGGAATTTGCTGGGAGTGCTAGCCAACTGGGTCTGGTGGGCTGCAGAATGCTCAAGAGCTTGGGCTGAATATCTTGAACTTCCTTAATAGAATTTGAAGCTCTGCTGCCACCCTTTACAATAGTCCTTGTTATTGCCTATGGTCACGGGGGCAGGGGAGGGGGGGAAAGAGGGGCTGAAGATGGGGCAATTGCCTCATCCATTGAGGAAGATAATATACTTGGGGGTACCACATGGTGGATCTAATTCATAATCTTCCTCTTCCACGTATCCTGTGGAGCTGGCTGCTGTCATCCAAAAGGAAAGGGATGGTGTGAGTCTCTGGTAGAGCATATGGATCTGGGGTATTGTGCATAAGGGTCCCAGGGTTCCCAATAGGGCCAATCTGAAGGGTCAAAGGTTGATTGGGGTGGACCCTAGGGCATTACCTAGGTTCTCTTGGAAGCCCTGTCTGTGCTAACCTCCCAAAGTTGAGGAGTTGACTGTTCGTCTTAGGCATCAGATTCAGCCAACAAGAAGGCCAGATCTAGCCCCAATGGTGGTACTGCCAGTATCAGTGGGAGTAAATTCCAGCTTGTGGATGAAATAGGGGAATGACTTCTTCAGGCGCATCCTCTTCTGGGATAAATATGTAATTCAGAAGGACCAGGCTTGAAAGTAGAGGAGATTGGAGGACCAGGAAGACTAAGATATCCTTTGTGGTAGAATATGTCACAGTTCTTCCTGGAGTACAAGGAGACCCGGTTGTCGTTCCGCCAGATCCAGTGCCATTACAGATTCTGTGTGTCCTTTTGGGACTGCCTGGGTACTGCTGTGGAGAGAGGGTCCTATCTGGAGCTCTTCATTGGTATTGGCAGTTGATGGTCCTTTGACTTATTAGAGATTGCAGTCAGCACTGGCTTTGCTCTGGTCTGCTTTCCCTTCATAGTTGAAAGGCCTAGGCCGACTAAAGTTCTTGGGACCTGCAAACAAAGACTCACCCTACTTGGAAGAAGTAAACAAAACAAAAAATCCCTTCTCCTGGACATTGGATTAGAGGGGGACATGTTTTTATACCCGTGAGAAGCCCGAAACAATTGGTCTTTAACTGAGCCAGCCTTTACTTGAGAGCTCATGTTCAGAGGGGCACTGCTTGAGGTCTCCAGATGATGCAGAGAAGGCAGACTCCCTGGCCTGGATCTGACTGGGGTCTCATGGTTTTTTCCCCATGAGCTACTTCCTCCGTCAGAACTCTACTCTCCCCTCAGGGTGGGACTGAGCAACAGATACTGCACTTGGCAGAGATATGAGCCTCTCCAAGGCAGTAAAGGGAGCATTGGTGGTCATCACTGAATGGGACATAGCAGGGGAAGGAGACAGAGTTTTCAAATCCCAGAATTCCTGGCAGAGTCCTACTCCTGAAAGGGGAGACAAAATAAGGTCATCGGGGTGAGTAAAATAAGCTACACTAACTATACAACTAAAAAAATCACTAATGAACTATATTCAATTATATTTACAGAGATGAAGACAAACTTGATGCAAAGATACTTCTGGACACTGGAGGATTCTGACTCAGGCCATGCAGCAGGAAGAAGGAACTGAGAGGCAGTTGGTCCACACTGCCCCTTATATTCTTGGTGCAGAGCAAGAGGAGAACTAGGGCAAAGGTGCAGACCAACGGAGGCTGTTTGCAAGATTTTCCTGGTCTCGGGGGTATGTATGCATGCCCATGTGTGGAATACACATAGGGACCAGCACTCCAGGAAGTCTAAGTTATGGTTTGACAAATGACTGGAATGCCTAGGCGGCAATGCTACTAACATTTAGTGTGTCAAAAACCAGAGCTTCCAGCCTGGTTTCAAAAACCCAGACAGCAACAGAAAGATTAAGACATTTTAAGCTAGGGCAAAAATTCCTTAACATACAAAGCATCATGCGTTAACCCTCTCAAAAATACTGAAAGACATCTCAGGGAACTCAAACAAAAAGGAGAGTTTCTAGACTAAGCCATATCAGAGATAAACTTCAATTTAAAGAGTTTTCAAAAAAGTTAACCTGGGGTATGTTTTCAGACCACCATAACTTAAAAATTCCTTTCCTGATTTTCAACTAAATTAAGATGCAACATGCATAATTTCAAAAAGACCAGATTTCTTTCTGAATAACTGTGGGGCACAAACTTGAAGAAGGAAGTCAGGCTTCTAACAGGAAGCTAGCTTCAACCTTAAATATGGGACACCTACCACCACTCAGTTTTCAATTTGAAAAATATGACAAGTATTCTCCAGCCAATTTTAGTTTCTATGGCTGTTTCAGCCTTTAAAAGTTACCTTTTTAACTGAGGAACAACTGTATAGCTCTTTGATCCCATCTTTTTTTTTTAAAAAGAGCACACAGTCAATTCTTGAAATATTTACTGAATAAATACCATTGTTATCTACGTACTTATTATGTGATCACTAATACCTGAGCACCTAAAACTTTACAGGCTTACCATAGCAGGATTCAAAACCAGTGCCCAAACTTGACAAGCACTTAATCTTCTGCATCTCCAGCTCTGCCAAGTGTTTGTATTTTGGTGGATTACTGTTGGTTAATTTACAGTAAATACTAATGGATCAAAACCAATGTTTTATATACATCCTCTTAACGGTTACTTATATCGGAGTACATTAGTCTCAAACAATTGCAAGAATATTTCTAGCAAGCTAATTAATAGCTGTTCAATTTCCATCCTATAATGCAACTTTTAAAGGCAACCTTTTATAGGAGAGATAAAGTAAAATAGGATGACATTCTTCAAAACTGTATGAGGCACACTTTAGGACTAGTACTTTATTGAATGTGGCTTTAACCATAAAGTGTTAGTGGACATTCTTCTATATTTAAAGTTTCAAAGAACACCTATAAATTAGAGCCCTGTTCACTTCAAAAGCAATTACCTGAAGCTGCAGTGTATGGCTCAGTATGGTTCAATGCATCTGAGCCAATGTAAAAATAGGGATGAATCCCAGGAATCACATACGTAACATTCCCAAAGTCAGTGGAACCTAGGAAGAGACAAAGAAGCTTGCTCAATGAACAAATATTATAATGTACAGCTTTTAAGACAAATAAAAAAAATCTGGGAGACACACCTGAACTGTAGTAAAACAGTACAGTACCACTATCTAGAACATCATATCTGGTCATGTTACTAACATGAGTCAATACTTACTTGATTTTGCACTTCTATTTAACAGCAGTGCACATGGAACAAGTTCACTCAAATACAGTGCCTCCTTACCACACAGATCAGTAAGTGCAGAGTTTTATAGGGATCCGTTCCTCCTTGGGGTTAGTGGCAGGATTTGAGATGACTGGAGATACGCGAGCCTTCTATAACCACTGTGCCCAAGGATCTGTGCCCACAATCAGGTACTTGCGGAGATCCACTAGTTCCTGTTTTCTAGAAGGCTTCCAAAGCTCAGCAGCACCAGGCTGGTGCCATCCCTCAAGTGCGAATACACAAAAGTAACATTCTTGAAGAACTTGATACCACAGTAAGCAGCAATTTCTGTGGCTTCTATCTATTCTCATTTGTGGGAGTCTAAGCAAACTGTACAACTCAAAGTAGGGCTGAGGAATTCTAGCGAAACAAGGATTGCAGAAGAGCCCTTGGAAAGTAAGGTCACTTCTAGATGCCAAATCAAGAGATTAATGTTTTATAAAGATGCCACACAGCAGTCCTGTAGATGTTTACAATGGGAACATTAGACACATGCCATCAGTGAGGGTCTCACCCCTGGTCAAGGGAGTTCTAACATCTTGAGGTAAGCATAGTATCTCAATGCACAGCATGAGCCATTTAGACAGGTGCTGAATGGAAACGGGATTCCCTTCATACTGATCATTCAAGAGTTACAAAGTGTTTCCTACTTGCTGAATGACATGTTCTATCCATATATGGAATCTAGTTTTCCCCTGGTGAGAATGAGGTTTTGGGAAGAATTTGTGAAAGAGGAATTCCTATTAGAACTCACTGCTCACCTCTTCTCACAACTGTGACCGGAATTAGAAAATTTATCTTTGAGGACAGATTAAATAAAGGGTTCTCTCAGACTCAAAAAATACCTCTATCAAGAACTGACAGATCCATGTCAAGACAAGGTCTTTGACTGGAAGGAAGATATTACTAGTTCCTTCAGTCAATCCACCACTAAGTCTTAAAGACTACAACTTTCCTTTGGAAGGCGATAGAGCGATTGCCAATAAAGAGACTTGAGAATCTTCATCTCATACAGTGAGAACAGAAAGTATAAGACTTTAAGTGGAGCAAGTAGTCCACAATAGACAAAATGGAAGCAGAACAGAAACATTGTTATCTCTTGCCCAAACAATGAACCTTTCCCACATTAGTAGTGTGGTCTGAATAAACCCCCATTTTGGCATAGCACATATCAGATGTATTTAAGGTCCAATGGCTCAGATTGTCAGACCATCTTCTTAGTCAACAGTTCAGAGACCTGGGGAGACAAAATGGAGGCTCCAGGAGTTCTATATGCTCGCATTGCCAAGCTCAAATCAGATTAAGAGAATTTTAACCTGTCTTGTTTTATTTTTCTGATCATTAGAAGAATACATGAAATTGTCAGAGACATCCTACTACTTTTTGCCCCAGCACATCAGAAGTGATCCATTACAGATTTCCTATGCATACCTCCTTTGGAGCAGAACTATAGGCATCTTTCTTGCTGTTGCTGGCAAAGAGGTAAAAAGGTAACCCATCTTCTGAAGATCATTTCACTACTAACTTAGAAAGAAATTATTTGTGATGAGCCTAAGGTAGCCAGATGTTGAGACACCATTATCAACTCAAACCATGCTATCAGAAAACTTTTTCAAAAACTGGGTAATGTTAGATTTTTTCCCTTCTTTTCACCATCTTGTGTTCCTCTATAGAGGAATACTATTTCTATCAGAAGTCTTCCGATCGCTGTGCATCCAAGCAACAGGACTCTGCCACCAGCTAATCAGATTGCTGTCACACAAGTTGCTTGACCTTTCTAGTTGCTGCCTAGGTAGTCAAATTTGATTCAGGAAACATTAACATTGGCTTGTGGCAGTCTCCATTGTGGAGATGCAGCCTTTGTGGCCACAGTTCTGTGCCTACTTCAACAGAGAAGGTCCAACTACTAAAGGGGCAGAAGTGTGCCTTGAAGCGAATACTGAAACTTTGGTCAGATCACTGAGCATATAATAGAACCCAGTAATTATCATCTACCTATCTCACAAACATGAATGGAGGAGGGAAAATCCAAAGATTTCAAGAAGCTTCACTATGGAGTCCTAGCTTTTAACAGTGATGTTTTCGAGAACTGCTGGCTCCCTCGCAACCTGCCTCAGTGTCTTATGTGGAGGCTCTGCTTCATTCTGACAAGTCAAAGTATGCTATCATCTCAATTGTTGGGGCCTCATGCACACGAAGCTGTTGGTCTTGAAGGAATAAAAAAGATCTTGTAGTGAAGCTACACCACAGGGTGTAAGGGGAATCAGGTCATGGCACTGAAAGCCATAATGGCACCAAGTCAAAGCCAGATCAGGTTCACACTTAGGGCTTTCTCCTTCACTCGAGGCTAGTTCTGTGCCAGATAAGCAGAGTATTGAAGTGCGCAATTTGAGGGATTAGAGTAATTCTTCAAAACCTGCTTAACCTCCTAGGGCAACACCTGCAAGCAGATTTGCACATTTGACTTCTCTGTGGTACAGACATTGCAGAAGCAACTGACGTGTCTTCCTTCTCTATCAATTGTGAGAACAGATATCCTAAAAGAATATATTGAATCCACATTCAACCTTTAAGCCATTAAGCCTCTTACCTTAAAAGAAGCAGAGACCTTATAAATAGTGACAGAAACACTCAATACACAAAACAAAGGCCAGGCCATAGAGAAACTTGAGTTTCAAGGTCTCCAGAGGCCAGTTCCTAAGTCAGAGTTCCTGGGTTTCTCTCATTTCCCACCATGACAATGAAAGAACACCACAAAAAGTTGTGAAGACCCACCAATCTGAATGAAGGCCAGGAGGAAGTCAGTAAAAGATATCCAATGCCATTAATGCTGGATGGGATGAAGAAAAGCTAGAGCAAGAGTAGCTAGAGATGGGCAGCTTTTGCAGGGGACCATGGTCAAAGCTGGAAGGTTCTGAGGGCAATTGTTAAAGATCAGGAGGGGGAGTGAACACCACTAGTAGGGAATTCATGCTCTTTCTCTTGGTCCATAAAGGCAATGGTAGCAAGAATTTAACAGCTTTGGGCATTTCACCTGTTTTGTGATGGAAGGCCAAGACTCTGCAGTGAGAATCTCCCCAGCATTTCCTTACTAAATTCTACACACTTTGGGTGTCAGTGATAGATATGTTTTGGGGGGATTTTGTGGTCTAATTTAGGATTTTTAGAAAAAAGCAACACTTTGCTTTTCATCTTTAGAACTTGGTGTTTCACCTATACAAACAAATTTGCAGTAATCAACATGAAAGTATGGGTTAATATAGTCCTTTTGAAGAGTGTGATTTACTCATTTGCCTTCCTTACTGATCAGTTATCTTCACTTAATTTCCCCTCATGCCCCCATTTCCACTTGGAATATATGCAGTTAATAAGAAATCCTGATCAAGTTCTGACATTTTAAGTCAGCTAATAGTCAAAGCAACCTTTGAGAGATCTCACCTCAAAAATGAGATAAAAACAAGTTCCACAGTTACCTGATGGACCATTCAAAAAAGACTCATCTGCAAGGAATTCCATTCCAAGCTCTTTTCCATTCTCTATGTAAGTTTTCTGCAAGCTCTTGTTCTGAAGCACATTGTAGTAGTCATTCCTTCCACCTTTGATTTCCACCTCACCAAGAAAAGAGAATGGTTACATTTCCATACCAATACAAAGCTAAGTTTAACCAAATAGGTCATGTTTTTAAACAAATCAACACTTCATTTACATTTTATAGCCTATGGATATTGAGAGCAAAGTTTAAGAGCGTAATTTTCTTTTCAAAAGGAGTGAGCCTTTGACTGTCAGCATTTAGTCAATTACTGCTTGGACCAAAAACAAAGTTGGGGGAGTTCTGACAGTTTCACACTAGGAAGCCAAGTTCCAGAAGCAAGAATCCTGGTGGAAAGCATCTTTAGAAAAAGGACAGTTACCTGTTCCGTAACTGGCGTTCTTCGAGATGTATTGCTCAGGTGTATTCCACTATAGGCGTGTGTGCTTGCCACGTGCACTGGTGCCGGAAGTTTTTCCCTTAGCAGTACCCGTAGTGGGGGAGCCCGGCTGTGACCCCTGGAGTGGCGCCTGTATATCGCGCCATAAAGGGGGCTGCGTGCTCCCCCCACCCTCAGTTCCATCTTGCCAGACAACTCCGACAGAGGGGAAGGAGGGCAGGATATGGAATACACCTGAGCAACACATCTTGAAGAACGCCAGTTACGGAACAGGTAACTGTCCTTTCTTCGAGTGATTGCTCATGTGTATTCCACTATAGGTGACTCCAAGCTATACCTGATGGAGGTGGGTAGGAGTTAAGTTTTAAGGGTTACCCGGGCGGAGAACTGCCCTACCAAACCCTGCGTCATCCCGCGTTTGGGAGACGATCACATAGTGCGAGGAGAAGGTGTGGACAGAGGACCACGTAGCAGCCCTACATATGTCCTGAATAGGGACATGAGCCACATAGGCCGCTGATGAGGCCTGAGCTCTCTTCAAATGAGCCTTCACTATAGGAGGCGGGGGAACCCCTGCCAGGTCGTAACAGGTGAGAATGCACGAGGTGATCCAGCGGGAGATCCGCTGGGTGGAGACTGGTCGCCCCCTCGTGCGCTCGGCCGATGCAATGAACAGCTCGGGGGGGACTTCCTAAATGGCCTGGTTCTGTCTAGGTAAAAGGCCAGCGCTCTGCGGACATCTAACATGTGCAAGCAGCGTTCCTCATTGGAGGAATGGGGCTTAGGACAGAGGACCGGGAGGAAAATATCCTGATCCATGTGAAAAGCCGAGACTACCTTCGGCAAAAAGGCAGGGTGAGGGCGCAGCTGAACCTTGTCCTTATGGAAGACTGTATACGGTGGTGCAGAGGTCAGGGCCCTGAGCTCCGAGACCCGGCAAGCTGAAGTGATAGCCACTAAGAATGCCACTTTCCACGATAAGTGGGATCACGAACATGTGGCTAAAGGCTCGAAAGGAGGCCCTGTGAGGCGGGAGAGCACTAGGTTCAGGTCCCAGAGCGGGACCGGGGGTCTGGCGTAAGGGAATGCCTGATCTAACCTCTTTTAGAAACAGGGACGTCATGTGATGTGAAAACACCGAGTGGCCCTGCACCGGGGGGGTGGAAAGCTGAAATGGCCGCCAGGTGCACCCTGATCGAGGAGGGCACCAGCCCTTGGGTCCTAAGGGACAAGAGGTAATCGAGGACGAGCTAGATAGATGCAGAAGAGGGAGAGGAGCCCCTATCCCTCGCCCACATGGAGAACCGATACCATTTGGCCAGGTAGGTTCGACGTGTGGTGGGTTTCCTACTCTCCAGCAGGACCTGTCTCACATCCTCAGAACATCTCCCTTCCTCCTCATTCAACCACGGAGCAGCCACGCTGTCAAGTGGAGCACGGCCAGGTTGGGCTGGAGGAGATGACCTTCCTCCTGGGAGAGGAGGCCCGGGCGGAGCAGCAGCCTGCAAGGGGGGGGCCACTAAGAGTTGCAGTAGGGTCCCATACCAATGTTGACGGGCCCAGTCCAGGGCTATGAGGATAATCCGCGCCCCGTGTGACTTCACCTTCTGTAGGACCCTGCCTATCAGGGGGAAAGGCGGGAAGGCGTAGAACAGGGGCCCCGACCACTGGAGCAGGAACGCGTCCGATATCGCACCCTCGCCCTGGAGCAGAATCGTGGACATAGGCGATTCTGGGCAGTGGCGAACAGGTCTACCTGGGGAGTGCCCCACTCTAGGAAGAGGCACCTGGCCACTTCCCTGTGCAGGGACCACTCGTGCTATTGGGAGAAAACCCTGCTCAGGTGATCCGTGAGCGTGTTGCTCTTGCCGGGCAGGTAAAAGGCCCTCAGGAGGATGTCGTGGGCTATACAGAACTCCCACAGAAGCTGGGCTTCCTGGCACAAGGCCACGGAATGTGTTCCCCCTTGCCTGTTGACATAATACATTGCGGTCGTATTGTCCGTGAGGACTCTGACCACCTTCCCCCCTATGTACTGGCGGAAGGCCACGCATGCCAGGCGCACGGCCCTGAGCTCCCTGACATTTATGTGCAGGGCCAGATCCTCGGGTGACCACATGCCCTGGGTCCTGAAGCCCCGCACGTGGGCTCCCCATCCCAGGTCCGAGGCATCCGACACCAGATCTAGTGAGGGAGGGGGCTCTCGGAAGGGAATACCCCGAAGCATGTTGCTCGGGAGGGACCACCATTGCAGGTCTGCCACCACCGTGGGTGGCAATGTGACGACCTTATCCAGGCCGTCCCTGGCCTGGGAGTACCGGGAGGCCAGCCAGAGCTGAAGGGGCCTCATCCTGAGCCTGGCATGTCGCACCACATGGGTGCATGCTGCCATATGGCCTAGGATTTGAAGGCACACCCGTGCCGTAGTTACCGGGAAGGCCGTGACCGAGGCGATGAGAGCCGTGGCCACCCGTGAGTCTAACAGCGCCCCTATGAAGTGTATGCGCTGAACCAGGAGTAACGTGGATTTCTCCTCGTTTACCACTAGGCCTAGAGCTGCGCAAGTGTTTAGCAGGAAGTTCATTTGCTCCTGCACCTGAGACTTGCCCTTGAGCAGCCAGTCGTCGAGGTAGGGGAAGATCTGCAGCCCTTTCCTCCTGAGGTGGGCCGCCACCACTGCCATGCACTTTGTAAAGACCCTGGGGGCCGTAGAAAGGCCAAAGGGAAGGACCGTAAACTGGTAGTGGTCCTGACCCACTAGGAAATGGAGGAAGTGCCTGTGACCCTCAAAAATATGGATGTGAAAATACGCATCCTGGAGGTCCAGAGCCGTGAACCAATCCCCCGGGTCTAGGGATGGAATAATAGAGGCCAGAGATACCATGCGGAATTTGCAACGAACCAGGAACTGGTTGAGATTCCACAGATCAAGGATGGGCCTGAGCCCGCCTTTCGCCTTCGGGATCAGGAAATACCTGGAGTAAAATCCCTTGCCCTGGAATTCCCGAGGTACCCTCTCCACAGCTCCCAGGGAGAGGAGGCGCGCTACCTCCCGGCCTAGAAGGGGGGCATGCTCCAGGTCCCCGGCCGGCTCCCAGAACGGAGGATGGTGGGGAGGGGGCGAAACGAACTGCAACCTGTACCCCTGGGAGACGGTGCTGAGGACCCATCGGTCCGACGTTATACGGGACCACTGTAGTCGGAAGGCAGATAAACGGTTGGCAAAACTCAACTTTATTAACTGGGGGGTTTCCCTGGCAACAGGCCCGGTGACCCCCCGCAACGAGTCAAAAACGCCTCTTCCCTGGCCTCTTGCCCTTCGAGGGGCCAGGACGTGGGGCCGAACGGGACTGGCGCTGGGATCTACGCCTCTGCTCCCTCTGCCTCTTGGGCGGGGGCTCGTATCTGCCCCAAGCCGGGGGAGCTGAGGTTTGAGGCCTGGGCTTGTCCTTGACGGGCGGGACATACAGGCCTAGCGTCTGCAGGGTGGTGCGGGAATCCTTCATCCCATGCAGACGCGTGTCCGTCTGGTCTGCGAACAGGGCCTTCCCGTCGAACGGCAGGTCCTGCATGATGGACTGGGACTCCACGGACAGCCCCCACAGCGATAGCCATGACGCCCTTCGCATGGAGATGACCGAAGCCATCAAACGGGCCGCTGTGTCCGCTGCATCGGAAGCCGCCTGGAGGGCTGCTTTGGCCGCCGCCACACCCTCATCAATCAAGGCCCGGAACTCCCTCTTGTCCATGTCCTGAAGGAGGGGTTCAAACTTTGGGAGGGACCCCCACAGATTAAAATCATATCGGCTCAGCAGTGCCTGGTGGTTAGCTACTCTGAGCTGGAAACTTGCCGAGGAATAAACCTTTTTTCCAAAGGTGTCAAGTCTCCTAGCATCCTTATCCTTGGGGGTGGGCGCGGGCTGGCCATGCCTCTCACGGTGGTAAACGGACTCTACCACCAGAGAGTTCGGGGCCGGGTGGGTGTAGAGGTATTCGTGCCCCTTTGTGGGCACAAAATACTTCCTCTCGGCCTTCTTCGAAATAGGCCCCAGGGAGGCCAGGGTCTGCCAAAGGCCAGTGGAAATATTGGCCACCCCTTGGTGCAGAGGAAGGGCCACACGGCCCGGTGCCGAAGAGGTCAAGACATTGAATAAAGTGTCCGAGGGCTCCTCCATCTCCTCGACCTGGAGCTGGAGGTTCGATGTCACTCTTCTAAGCAGCCCCTGATGAGCCTTAAAGTCCTCCTGAGAGATAGGAGGTGGCACCGCAATGGACTCGTCCGGTGCCGAGGAGGCAGCTGGCACCGTGCCTTCAGTGTCCGGCGGCACCGTTGGGCCGAACTCTGGACCCGGGCCCGGTGGTTCGGTGTCCGCAGCCTGGTCACAGTGCTGAGGCAGAGATGCTGAGTGGACCCGAGAGGCCCCGGCACGGGGGCCACGGTGCCCACTGGCACCATTGTCCTTGCCAGGGTGCCCCCTGCCACTGAGACGCGTGGGGCCCGGCAGAGCCGCTTGCTCCTGCGCTGCGGCCCGGAGAGGGGCGGCTGGGCGCTGACGCTGAGGTCATTGACAAGCGCACGGTGCCATACGATCAGCTGGAACGGTCCCGGCCATGACGTCTCCGGCCCCGAGATTTCGACCTCGACGATGAGGACAGGTAAATCTCCGAGGTGCTGTCTCTCGACTCCCATCGGCGACCGGGGCTACGACGTCGCGGTGCTGGGGATGCCCGGGATGCACTCCGAGCACGGCGTCTATCGTGGCGGGTGCTGGAGTAAGAGTGCCGGTGCCATCGGCATCGAGGACCGCTCCTCTCACTCTGGCTAGAAGAGGATCGGCGTCGCCTCTTGTCCTGGCGCCTGCGGTCCCTGCGACCGGAGGAGTCAGACTCACTCCCAGAAGACCCGGCCCGCGGGGTGGAAGTTTGTCGCGGGCTTCGGGCAGGACCTTCAACCCGGGAAGGCACCTCCGTCTCCGATGCCTCCGGGGAGGGCTGATGTGCGCCCAAGGGCGGCTTCCCTCGGGACCGGGGGCCTGAGTGAGGTGGCTTTCCCGGCACCGGTAGGGCGAGGATGTCGCACGTGGCCTGGGCTGCCTCTGGTGTTGAAGGCATCCTCACTTCAGGAGAGGCTCGCGCAGACGGAACCGGACTACTCCGCTCAGCCTGAGTCGGAGGTCAAGGTCCCGACGGGGATCATGGGCTGCCCAACTCGGGTCTGGCCTCACCCCTCTCCTTATCTCAGCGCTGCTGAGTCTTCCCTTGCTTCTTAGCCGGGGAGCGGTGCCGACTGGTAGATGGTGCCTCACTGCGCACCGAAGACTCGGTGCCCTGCGCTGGGTCGGGTCAACGCGTCGGTGCCGGGGCCAGTGCCAACTCCATAAGAAGGGATCGGAGTCAGATCTCACGTTCTCACTTCGTCCGAGGCTTAAACGACCTACAGATCTTGCAACGCTCACTGAGGTGAGCCTCGCCCAGACAGCGAAGACACTGGGAATGTGGATCGCTTCTGGGTATAGGATTGCGACAAGAGTCGCACGACTTGAAGCCTGGGCCAAGGGGCATGCCCCGAGCCAGGCTAAGCACTAGAGAAACTGTTCACTCACGAAAGGGATACCACTAAGGCTATAAGTGCTGCAGCTAAGGCTGGAGCAGAAGTTCCGACTACCTTCACTGGCGGCAAGAAGGAACTGAGGGTGGGGGGAGCACGCAGCCCCCTTTATGGCGCGATCTACAGGCACCACTCCAGGGATCGCAGCGGGGCTCCCCCACTACGGGTACTGCTAAGGGAAAAACTTCTGGCACTGGTGTACGTGGCGAGCATGCACACCTATAGTGGAATACACATGAGCAATCACTCGAAGAACAGAAGTTATCAAGGCCTGGTCTATGCTACAACATTAGCTCAACATAAGTCACCTTACGTTGACCTATTTCTGTATGTGTCTATGCTCAAATTGGTCTTCGGCCAAAATAAGTGCCCCATTACAGTAACAGTAAAACCACCACACTCCCCATCCCAAAAACTGATGACTTATGGTCAACCTACTGAGGTTGATGCAGCACGAGTGTAGAGACTGACTGATCTCCATCGACCCTGACACAATGCCCCATTCCCTGCATCAGTGACCATTGTGGTCATAATGGTGAATTCCATTGCCCAAGAGTCACAGAGATCAGAAACCACACACTTCCTCAAAAATACCCCCGTTATTTTTGAAATGCCTTTTCCTGATTGGCCAGCATGGTGAGCACACCTAGCAGTTCTCCTTTGTTGGGCAGCTGCACACAACTGATCATGATGGCTCCATGCAATAGACGTGCTCTTGCCTGAAGCAGACAAAAGATATTGGATCTCCTGGGTCTGTGGAAAGAGAAGAGACTGTGCAAGCACAGCTACAAAACAGATGTACAAAGGTGGACATCTAAGAAAAGACTGCATAGGGGATGCAAGCAAAGGGGTATGACAGGGATCAGCATCAGGAAGCGAAGGAACTGCGCCAGGCAAACTACAGGATCAGGGCGGACAACAATTGATCTGGTGCTGAGCTGCAGACCTGCTGGTTTTACAACGAGCTGCATGCCATGTCTGACAGATACCACAAGCACTCTGCAGACCACCATGGATACCTTGGAGAAGACCAAGACAGTGTCACCAGTCAAAGTATAGACGAGCCAGATGAAGGGGAAGGGACCTTAGATAACATGGGCATGCATTTTTCCTTACATTTAAATTTAAAGATGGCACCCAGCCCAACCCCAAATTAACAAGACACAGGTACTGGCTTTTTATTCTTTTACTAGTACAAGGAGACAGCAATACAACAAACAGAGGTATAGCTGGTATCTGCTTTCCATTCCTTTGTATGCAGAGAGGCCACACAGAGCAGTTTGATTTGTACATAAGGACTGTCCCTTGTATCTTCCTGAGAGATCCGGATTGAATTTTCATGAACACACTCCACAATCCTCACCCAAAGATTTCTAGGAATGGTAGCCTTATTTCTTCCCCTGCAGAACACTTTCCCATGCCACTCCACAATGAGTTTGGCTGCTACCATTGCAGTAAACAGGCTAGTGGCATATAGGCCCAGGCAGCTTCAGGACACCAATAGCAGCTGTGCTCCTTTGCTACTCGCAGGAGAGAGAGATCCACTAAAACCACCACTGCCTGTGGAAATATTCAGTGCCATTGCTCTCTACTCATACCCATGCAATAGGGACTAAAACGTTATTGTTCCTGAGGATTCCTTCCCCGCTCCCAGCAGGCTATGCTTACCATGGCTGGGGTTGGAGAATGGGGCTGTGAAGAGTTGCTCCAAAGCTTAAGTGTCAATAAGCATGTCTTATTAAAAGTTTTTATGGGAAAAAAGGAAGGGAGTTTTTAAATTTATCTTTCTGTTGTCAGGGTATATCCAATGATATGTCGTTTTTTATCAGCAGCTGCTGCGGCCTCAAAGTATGCCCCTTCCACACCCACAAAACACCCGATTCTGATGACAAAGAGAAAGAAAAGGATGTTCAGTGAGATCCTGCAAGCCAGTGCTGCACCAGAGTGCGAACAAAGGACCTGGATGGCCAACATGGCAGATGGCACAGAGAAGGAAAGAGTGGACAAGAGAAAAGCCCAGGACAAGGAGAGGGAAAAATGAACCAGGACATAAGGGTTTTTTCAGTCAGCAAACTCAGCTGCTACAGACCCTGGTGGACAGACAGGTCAAAAAATCCCAGGCTCTCTGCCCTTTGCAGACCTTGGAGAACTCCATGGTAGGAGTTCCCAACATCCTTCAGCATATCACAGGGCATCACAGGCTGCAGCCTTACCCCTACCACTCCATCCTGTGGGACAGCAAGGAAAACGCTGGCTTCACATAGACCAACTGTGGTTCTCACAGGTCAGTGTATATGTGGCCAAAACAGATTACATTTATGCATTGAAATAGCAAATATTTGTCTGTTTTTCCAATTTTAAAATTCTGTTCCGTTAATTTATCTTAAAAATTTGTATTGCATTGCCTGTTTCTGCACAGAGTGGCAAAAACAGTGCAAAAAAACAAACTTCTATTTTTTTGAAAAATAAAATTATCATTATTAGTTCACAAACATCTCCGAATGCATAGCAATAATCTAAGAACCCAGTGCTTATAAATGTACAGCACCACAGAACTTATAGGTTCAGGAAATCACCCAGCCATATTAATAAAGGTAGCGCAAACACTACATAATTCCTAACAGCACCCAAAGCTTCAGGCCCAGGCACAGAACTCTACTGTAGTTGACCATTAAATTCTCTTTCAAAGCCTCCCTCAGCCACATAGCTCCACACTGAGCTCTTGTAATGGCCCTTGTGTCTGGCTGTTCAAACTCAGCCACCTTAGCCCTCCACTCTGGCAGCAGATTTTTCCCCTTTGCCTCACAGATGTCATTCAGGCCACAACAATATTTTTCTCCCTGAGATCCAACCTAGTGAGTAACGACCACCAACGTACCGTCAATGTACCAAAAGCACATTCAACTGGTTTCTGCACCTGCTGAGCCAGTAGTTGAATCTTTCCTTGGTGCTGTCAAAGTGGCCAGTGTACAGCTTCCTGAGCTCAGAGAGCAAAGGGTAGGCTGGATCCCCAGAATCACTGTTGGCATTTCAGTATCACCAATTGTAATCAACCAGTCAGGAAAGAATGTTCCTGTGTTCTTAAATATGCACGTCATGCACTTTCCCTGACTAACCCCCTCTGATATCAATTAAACATCCACAGTGATCCAACAACGCTTATATAAACGTAGCAAAGTAGCCCTTCCTGTTGATGCACTCTGTGGCAAGGATGTCTGGTGCCAAAATAGGGATATGTATGTCATTTATCACCTCACTGCAGTTTGGGAACCCCACCGCAGAAAATCCATCCACTATGTCCTGCACATTGCCAAATATCAAGTCCTCCATAGCAGAAGATGACTAATGGCCTTACGCACTTGTATGACAATAGCCATGTGGGCATAGTTAAAGTTAGCTTACGTTTAGTTAAGAAAATAGTTTTGTGGTTTGTGGCTGGTATAGAAAAGGCCCCAATCAGCAAGTAAAAGGTCATGAGAATAAGTAATATTGCTTACAGTGTGGGAAAGATGTATGGTCCAAAAAGTAAGTGAAAAGCTGCAGTAATAAGACAAAGGAAAACTGTCTTAAAAGAAACAAGCATAAATCTTCCCACTGTTCTACTGCTAAACAAGGACGACTGGGGAAGGAGATAAGAAAGGAAGGCCTTGGAGAAAGGAAAGTAGCAAGGATGAACTGATTCAAATTGGGTTTTTGATAAAGCTGAAATTAAATGAAGTGTCTGAAGAGAGATAAATTTGAACGTTCTTTGTCAGACCCTTCCTGACCATTCTGGGGCACACCAGAATGTGATGTCATCCCTCCTCCGGCCTATTTGTAAGTATATTGCTCATATGCTTATAAATATTTTGCTACTGTATTAGGTGTAGTGACTGCTTATTTTTAGGCAGTTACACATTTAAAGCAATTGTATAAATACCATTTGGCCTTTGGATTTAATAAAGGAATTATAGTTAAATTTGTGTCTGGTGGTTTCAGACACTAAAATTAATAATTTCAAATATAAATAATTCCAACAAACCCCAAGCATTTATTTTCCAGCTCCAAAATGATTTCCCCCTAAATAGCAGCAATCTAGCATAGCAAGTTCCAGAATGCTATTTGCCACTTGCTTCTCCACTCTCAATGAAGATCTCATTCTGCTATGTCTGCGAGGGAAAGGAGTTATTTAAGTTAAGCGCTAATGTGGACACAAGAACAAAGGGATATAAACTGGCTA
Source organism: Terrapene triunguis (assembly GCF_002925995.2). Taxonomy (NCBI): domain Eukaryota; kingdom Metazoa; phylum Chordata; order Testudines; family Emydidae; genus Terrapene; species Terrapene triunguis. The sequence continues at coordinate 19,646,350 of NW_020664393.1, forward strand.
TCACCAAGTTTAGCCATGAAATTAGACAAAAGTTTCTAACCATGAGAGGAGTCAAGTTCTGGGACAGCTTTCTAAAGGGGAAAGGGGAGCAAAATACCTAACTGGCTTCAAGACTGAGTTTGGTAAATTTATGGAGAGGATGGTATAATGAGACTGCCTGCAATGGCATGTAGCCAATCTGCAACTGCTGGCAGCAATTATTTCCAATGGGTGGTGATGGGACACTAGATGGGGAAGGCTCTGAGTTACTGCGGAGAATTCTTTCCCAGATGTCTGGCTGGTAGGTCTTGTCTACATGCTCAGAGTGTAACTCAGAGGTTCTCAACCAAGGTACACGTACCCCTGGGGGTACGCAGAGATCTTCCAAGGAGTACTCCACTCATCTAGATCAGTGTTTCTCTACCTGGGGGTAGCGACTCCCAGAGGGATCATGTGACAGGTTTAGGGGGAATTGCACGTGCAGGGCCGGCATTAGAAGGTGAAAAGCAAGGCAACTGCCTGGGGCCCCAAGCCACAGGGGACCCCGCAAAGCTAAGTTACATCCTTCAGCCCTCGGCAGGGGGCCTCGGGCTTCAGACAAGACTCACAAGTGAAAAACAGGCTCAAGTATCACACTGAAACCTAAGTACAATACAGTAGAACCTCAAAGTTATGAACACCAGAGTTATGAACTGACCGGTCAACCATATACCTCATTTGGAGCCAGAAGTATGCAATCAGGCAGCAGCAGAGATTAAAAAAATAAAAATAAAAAAGCAAATACAGTACAGTACTGTGTTAAATGTAAACTACTAAAAAAATATAAAGGGAAAGTTTAAAAAAAGATTTGACATGGTAAGGAAACTTTCTGTGCTTGTTTCATTTAAATTAAGATGGTTAAAGGCAGCATTTTTCTTCTGCATAGTAAAGTTTCAAAGCTGTATTAAGTCAATGTTCAGTTGTAACCTTTTGAAAGAACAACCATAACGTTTTGTTGAGTTACAAACATTTCCGAGTTATGAACAACCTCCATTCCTGAGATGTTCGTAACGGAGGTTCTACTGTATTTATATTCCAATCAATTTATTTTATAATTATATGGCAAAAATAAGAGTTAGCAATTTTTCAGTAATAGTGTGCTGTGAAACTTTAGTATTTTTATGCCTGACTTTGTAAGCATGTAGTTTTTAAGTGAGGTGAAACTTGGGGTACAAAAGAGAAATCAGACTCCTGAAAGGGGTACAGCAGTATGGAAAGGCTGAGAGCCACTGCACTAAGCGACCTGCAATTCTGTTCCTGCTAGAATGCCTGAAATAGAACAGATAATCCAAACCACTTCCCCATCAGTTTAGACTATGATTTTCAAAAATGAATTTGCAAGCAAGATCAACATCAGGTATCTGCTGCATTGAGCCATGTGTAAAATTGTGGTTTCTGTTTGCAAGAGGTGATGCTGCTGAAAAAAGCAGAGGGGCTTGATTGCAACATTTCATTCCATACATTTCAGCTTGAGCGAAAGGCACGGCACAAACACCTGCTTCTTGGCTGTGACTTGTCAGCTATGGGCTAGCCCAGGGGTAGGCAACCTATGGCACATTTGTCCGAAGGCGGCACGTGAGCTGATTTTCAGTGGCACACTGCCCAGGTCTTGGCCACCGGTCCGGGTGGCTCTGCATTTTAATTTAATTTTAAATGAAGCTTCTTAAGCATTTTAAAAACCTTATTTACTTTACATACAACAATTGTTTAGTTATATATTATAGACTTATAGAAAGAGACCTCCTAAAAATGTTAAAATGTATTACTGGCACGCGAAACCTTAAATTAGAGTGAATAAATGAAGACTCGGCACACCACTTCTGAAAGGTTGCCGACCTCTGGGCTAGCCTCTGTGGTCTGACACATCAGTAGTATACTGCTTGATAGCTCTCATCACCATGCAATTTTGACAGGTCTGTATGCCCAATTAGGGTTTATGTCCCGCCTTCCCACCCCGTTTCCAGTGGTGCCAAAGTTTGGCGCCGTCGACCATTTGGAAATTTTTTGTGTGTGTATGTGTTTGACTAGGGGAAGTGTTGTGTATGTTTGTGCTTGGGTACATGGAGAGAAAAAGGTTGAAAGAAGAGAGAGAGTGTAAAGATGAAAAAAGAAAGTTTGAGTAAAGTTTAGAGGAAAAAAGGAAAGAAAGGTTCTTTGGGGTGGTTGAGTTAGGAGAGAGGTTGGTAAAGACAGGTTATTCAAGAATAGAAAGATAGAACTTAAAGAAAAAAGGAAATATTTGTTTTTAAAGGGTTAGTTTAAGAAAAGAGTAAAATAATATTGAAAACTAGGTTTAAAAAGGGCATTTACTAAGGCAAAGCCTGTTTGGTAACCACAGGGTTAAAAAAGTGAATAAAAAAGCCTTTACATTATTTAATACCAGGCTAGGTTAAGAAAAGAGCCTTTAAAAACATTAAAAATTGTGTGTGGGTGTGGGTGTGGGTGTTTGAATAGGGGATGTGTTGTGTGTGTTTGTGCTTGGTTACATTGAGAGAAAAAGGTTGAAAGGAGTGAGAGAGTTTAAAGATGAAAAAAAGTTTGAGTAAGGTTTAGAGAAAAAAGGAAATTTGACAGAAGAGAGGTAAGTTATTCAAGAAAAGAGGCTGGTAAAGGCAGGTTATGAAAGAATAGAAAGATAGAACTTAAAGAAAAAAGGACATTTATTTTTAAAGGGTTAGTTTAAGAAAAGAGTTAAATAATATTGAAAACTAGGTTTAAAAAGGGAAAGGCAAAACCTGATTGGTAAGCCCATGGTAAAAAAGTGAATAAAAAAGCATTTAAAAACATTAAAAACTAGGTTTAAAAGGGGAATTTACAAAGGCAGAGCCTGTTTGGTAAGCACAGGATAAAAAAA